>NW_024347790.1:730517-758487 GCF_902729225.1 Pteropus medius | reverse complement strand
GATAAATCTAGTACCCACCTGGCACGCTTAGTTATTACAACATTATTGACGATATTCCCTATGCTGTAATTTACATCCCCTTCACTATTTTCATAACTGTCAGTTTGTATTTCTTTATCCTTCCCCCTTTTCAGCCATCCTCCTAATCCCTCTTCCGTGTGTCAACCATCAATTTGTTCTCTGTGACTTTGAGTTCATTTCTGTTTTGTTTTTTTTTAGATTCCACATGTACGTGAAATCATACCATATTTTGTCTTTCTCTGTTTGACTTATTTCATTTAGCATAATACCCTCTAGGTCCATCCATATTGTAGCAAATAGCAAGATTTCCTTCTTTTTATGGCAGAGGAATATTCCATCGCACATAAGTACCACTTTTTCCATTTGTCTATTGATGGACACTTAGGTTGTTTCCATTATCTTGACTATTGTAAATAATGCTGCAATGAACATAGGGGTGCACATATTTTTTTGAATTAGTGTTTTAGATTTCTTTGGATAAATACCCAAAGTGGAATTGCTGGGTCATATGGTAGTTCTAGTTTTAATTTTTTGAAGAACCTCCGTGCTGTTTTCCATAGCGGCTGCACCAGTTTATAATCCTACCAACAGTGCGTGAGGGTACCCTTTTCTCCACATCCTTGCCAGCACTTGCTGTTTGTTGATTTATTGATGATGGACATTCTGACAGGTGTGAGGTGATATCTCATTGTGGTTTTAATTTTCATTTTTCTGATGATTAGTGATGGTGAGCATCTTTTCATATGTCTATTGCCTAGCTGTATGTGCTTTTTGGAGAAATGTCTATTCAGGGTCTCTGCTCATTTTTTAATTAGATTTTTTGTTTTTGATTTTTTTTTTTTTGGTATTAAATTGTGTGAGTTCCTTATATATTTTGGATATTAACCCCTTATCAGATGTATCATTGGTGAATATATTTTCCCATTCAGTAGGTTGCCTTTTTGTTTTGTTGATGGTTTCCTTTGCCGTGCAAAAGCTTTTTAGTTTGATGCAGTTCCATTTGTTTATTTTTACTTCGTTTCTCTTGCCCAAGGAAACACATTGAAAAAAATATTTCTAAGAGCAATGTCAAAGAGTTTACTGCCTGTGTTTTCTTCTAACAGTTTTGTGGTTTTGGGTCTTACATTTAAGTCTTTAATCCATTTTGAGTTTATTCCTGTACGTGGTATAAGAGAGTGATTTAGTTTCATTCCTTTGTATATATCTGTTTAGTTTTCCCAACACCTCTTTTTGAAAAGACTGTTATTTACCCTGTTGTAGATTCTTACCTCTTTTGTCATAGATTAATTGACCATATAGGTGTGGGTTTATTTCTGGGCTCTCTATTCTGTTCAGTTGATCTGTATGTCTGTTTTTATGCCAGTACAAAGCTGTTTCGATTCCTGTAGCCTTGTATAGTTTGATATCAAATAGCGTGAGACCTCCACCTTTTTTTTTTTCCCTCAAGATTGCTGTGGCTATTCAAGGCCTTTTATGGTTCCATATAAATTTTAGTAGTTTTTGTTTTAGTTCTGTGAAAAATGCTGTTGGCATTTTGATAGGGATTGCATTGAAATTATAGATTGCTTGGGTAGTATAGACATTTTAACCATGTTAATTCTTCCTATCCAAGAGGACAATAAATGTTTCTATTTGTATCTTCTTCAATTCTTCAGTGTCATAGCTTTCCGAGTACAGGTGTTTTATGTCCTTGGTTAAATTTCTAGGTAATTCATTCTTTTTATGCAATCGTATATGTGATTGTTTTCTTAGTTTCTCTTTCCGATAGTTTGTTATTGGTGTATAAAAATGCAACTGATTGCTGAATATTAATTTTGTATCCTGCTACTTTACTGAATTTATTAGTTCTAATAATTTTTGGTGGATTCTTTAGGGTTCTCTATTAGTACGATATCTGCGAAAAATGACAGTTTCACTTCTTCCTTTTCAATTCAGATGCCTTTTATTTTTCTTTTCTGATTGCTGTGGCTGAATTCCAATACTATAATATAGAGTCGAATATAAGTGGTGAAAGTGGACATACTTGTTCTCCATCTTGAAGAAGCTTTCAGCTTTCACTATCGAGTATGATGTCAGCCGTGGGTTTGTCTTTTATGACCTGTATTATGTTGAGGTACGTTCCCTCTATCCCCACTTTGCTGAAGAGTTTGTATCATAAATGGACATTGGATTTTGTCAAGTGCTATTTTGCATGTATTGATATGATCATAGGATTTTTAGCCTTCATTTCGTTTATGTGGTTTATCATATTAATTGATTTGTAGATACTGAACCAGCCTTGCTTCCTGGGAATAAATCCCACTTTCTCATGGTGTATGATGTTTTTAATGTATTGCTGAATTCGGTTTGCTAATATTTTGTTGAGGATTTTTCCATCTATGTGAAATGTGGATATTGGCCTATAATTTTCTTTTTTGTAGAGTCTTTGGTATTGGTATCAGTAATGCTGGACTTGTAAAATGAGTTTGGGAGACTTCTCTCCTTTTCAATTTTTTGTAATAGTTTGAGGATAGGTATTAACTCTTTGAATGTTTGATAAAATTTACCTGTGAAGCCATCCGGTCCAAGGCTTTTGTTTGTTGAAAGTTTTTTGATTACTGGTTCATTAATAGTAATTGGTCTGTTTAGATTTTCTGTCTTTTCCTAATTCAGCCTTGGAAGACTATATGTTTCTAGGAATTTATCCATTTCTTCCAGGTTATACAACTTGGTGGCTTATAATTGTCATAGTATTTCCTTACACGCCTTTGTGGTTTTGTGGTGTTGGTTGTCACTTTTCCTCTTTCAATACTGATTTTATTTATTTGGGCCCTCTCCCTTTTTACTTGATGAGTCTGGCTAAAGGTTTATCAACTTTGTTGATCTTTTCAAAGACCCAGATCTTGGCTTCATTGATCTTTTCTGTTTGTTTGTTTGTTTGTTTGTTTTGTTTTAGATCTCATATTATTTCCACTCTGATCTTTATTATTTCCTCCCTTCTCACTTTGGGCTTTGCTTGTTTCTTGAATTAGACCCATATTGCATAAATTTCCTCCTTAGAACTGCTTTGACTTTGTCTCATAGATTTTAGGTCGTTGTATTTTTCTGTTCATTTGTCTCACGGTATCTTTTGATTTCTTCCTTGATCTCGTTGTTAACCCATTCATTGTTTAGTAGCATGCTGTTTAGCCTCCATGTGTCTGTATATTTTTCAGTTTTCTTCTTGTAATTGATTTCTAGTTTTACACCATTGGGATTAGAGAAGATGCTTGATATGATTTCAGTCTTTTTTCATTTATCGAGACTTGTTTCGTGGCCTAACATGTGGTCTGTCCTGGAAAAGGTTCCATGTGCACTTGAAAAGAATATATATTCTGCTGCTTTTGGGTGAAATGTCCTAAAAATATCAACTAAGTCCACCTACTCTAATGTGTCATTTAAGGCACTATTTCTTTGTTAATTTTCTGTCTAAATGAACTATTCATTGATGGTAGTGAGGTATTAACGTCCCCTCCTATATTACTGTTAATCTTTATGTCGATCAGAATATCTTTATATATTTAGGTGCTCCTGCATTGGATCTATAGATGTTTATAAGAATTATATCCTCTTGTTGGATTGATCCCTTTGTCATTATTAAATGTCCTTCTCTGTCTCTTGTTACAGCCTTTGTTTTAAAGTCGTTTGTCTGATATAAGTATTGTTACCCCAGTTTTTTTATTTCCATTTACATGAAATATCTTTTTCTATCCCTTTACTTTTAGTCTGTGTGTGTCTTTTGATCTGAAGTGGGTCTCTATAGGCAGCATATTTACAGGTCTTGTTTTCTTATCCATTCAGCTATCCTATGTCTTTTGATTAGAGCATTTAGTCCATTTACACTTAAAGTAATTATTGATAGGTATGTAGTTATTGCCTTTTTATTGTTTTCTGTTTGTTTCTATAGTTCTCTGTTCCTTTCTTACTCTCTTGTATGTTGATTTTCTATAGTGTTGTATTTGGATTCCTTTCTCTTTATTGTAAATCTCTTGTAAATTTTTGGTTTGTGGTTACCATGTGTTTCATATATACCAAGCTATGTTTATAGCACTCTATTTTAAGTTGCTAGTTGCTTAAGTCCAAACACATTCTAAAATCACATTCTAAAATAGTTTTTACTCAACCCCTCCACATTGTTTTTGTCATTTTTTACTTCTTTCGTATGTGTGCTTTTTGTACCCCTTAATTTATTATTATAATTACACACGATCTTCCTCCTTTTGCCTTTTAAATTTGTACTGGCTTTATATTGGTTGATCCATTGCTCCAACTATAAATGTTTGCTCGCAGACTCCTTTGAGAATCTGGTGCAAGCAGTGAACCCTCTCCCAGAATAATACATTTATGTACACACTACACTTTGACCCACAGAACACCAGGGGTCAGAGATGAATAATTCGTGCTCAGGGGTCGGAGGCCAGTGTTTCCTAAATGCAGCATCTCCTCGTCCTCCCACTGGACAGCGCTGGATAAATCCTGTCCTCTTTCCTTTTCCAGACTTGCAGATCACAGGTCAGCTGCTCCCTGCTGTTGATCACATCTTTCTTCAGAATTGGTAATGCTAAGGGTCAGCCTGCAGGCTCTTTATCCTACCGTTCTCCCTTGTTTCGATTTAGGGGCAGGAGACAAGGGAGAGGAGTAAATTGTCCACCCCTTATGTACACTGGACTCATATTCTTACTTAGCTTATTCCTAACCACCAATATGGGAAGCAAATGTGATTATACACTAAGACGAGAATCTAAGAAGTTACGTGATTGGACAGTCATGAAACTAGGTAGCAGTCGAGTAGGATTTAAACTCAGATGAGCCTGACCCCAGACCCTCTTATTTTTGCTATACCAAAGGTCTCACCTTGCTTCTCCCTCCTTTGACTAGGGAACCGCCCTGATCCTCCAGTGACTTCTGCAGATATGGAAGCTCATCCATTTTGTGGATTTTCAGTGTAACTCTCAAAAGGTCACGTGATTTCAAAGCCCTTGCAGGCCAGTTCACTGCAGTCTCTGGACTGCTAGTCATGTATTAGAAATGCAGCCGTTATCTCTCCATCACATTTCCCAAGTATAAAATCTCATTCCCAGGAGACACAGTGAACTGGGGCTTGGCTCAGGGAAAAAACTCAATTACTCGTTTTCCAGTTGCCTTTTTTATTTTTTCTTTTCGTGTTGTTGCTTCTGTAACTGAAATAGTCTGATGTATTTTGAGCTGTTTCCTTTTCCATGGAAAACATCTGCCAACAGGGTCCTGTGCATTGTCAGAAAAAAAGCAGCATGTTTTCAGATATTTAGGTCTGATGCGTTAACACAGAAGTAAAATTAAGAGATGGAAGAGGCCCTGAAATGAGCATTTCATCCATCCTGGCCAGGTGTGTCCGCTTGTTGAAAGGCTTCCAATCTCCTTTGATGAACCGTACTGATTTTTAACAGTCTATGTTCAAAAAATTCTTAGGGTCAGCCGATGAGTTCATATTTTAATCATTGGCTATAAAAAGTTGTATTTGGTCACTTAAAATTTCTTTTTTACTTTTCAGTTACAGTTGACATTCAATATCATATTAGTTTCAAGTGTACAGCATAGTGGTTAGACATTTATGTAACTTCCTAAGTGATTCCCCCCCCCGATGTCTTGCACCCACCCGATACCATACGTAGTTACTGCAGTGTTACTGACTGTATTTCCCAAGCTGTGCTTTATAACCCTGTGACTACTTCTTAATCCCTCTGCCTGGCAGCTATCAGTTCTCTGTATCTATGGTATTTGTCTTTCTTTGACTTATTTCACTTAGCATAGTACCTCTAGGTCCATCCATGTTTTTGTAAATGCTAAAATTTCATTCTTTTTTTTTTTTATTACAGCTAAGTCATATTCCATTGTACATATGTTCCACATCTTTTATTATCCAGTTGTCTTTTGATTGGAGCATTTAATCCATTTACATTTAAAGTAATTGTCGATATGTAGTTATTGACATTGTACTGTTTTCGGATCGTTTTTGTAGTTCTTCTCTGTTCCTTATTCTCTTGCTCTCTTTTCTTGTATATTGATGGCTTTCTATAGTGTTGTGTTTGGATTTCATCCTCTTTATTTCTTGTACATCTCTTGTAGATTTTTGGTTTGCGGCTACCATATGCTCACGTGCACTCCGTCTCTGTGTGTGTCTCTCTCCCCCCTGCCCCTCACTCTTTCTCTGTGTGTGTGTGTGTGTGTGTGTGTGTGTGTGTGTGTACATATACGTACACATATACATATACCTGGAAGCCTTTATTTTTCTATCAAGTAGGAAGCAAAATTATCTGCGAAGAGTGAAGAAAGAGGTGGCGGAAGAAGCGGGGATTTGAGGAGAGTATTTAAGGCCAGAAGTCACTGTCGTAAGGAATAGGAAAGAGAATCGACTTGAAGCACATAAAAGAATGACCCAACAGGGTTGGAGTTGGAGATGCTGAATCTGTAGTGGAAACTGTCAACTTCCCAGGGGTAGGAGCAGACAGAAGAGATCTTTGGTTAGATCTGGAGCTGGTGTATCATTGGGAGTGTTTATTAAAAGGACAGGAAGGCATGGGGATTAAGGGGATGGATGGATGGGAACACAGTCGAAGTTATGGATCATTGATTTACTCATGTATTAAACATCAAGCAACCATGGGAGACAGAGTGGCTGGATAGGGAGGGAGGTGAATATAGGAGGAGTTTAGAGAGAACTTTTAGAGAAAACAGAGGGTCAGGAGATTAGAAGCCTCAGGAGGTCAAGGACCAACAAAGGAAGTGAGGGCATGAGAAATCTGGAAGGATGATAATGGAAGCCAGTGTTTTAATAGCTTTGTATCCATGCCAGGCATTATTCTAGATTCTTTGCACACATTAACTCTTAACCCTCATAGTAACCCTATGAGGCAGACTGTTGTTATTCACATTTTACAAACATGGAAAGGTCAAGTGACTTGCCCAAGGTCTCCCCATTAGTGCATGGCAGAGCTGGGATTTGAACCGAGGAAGTCTGGCATTGAAGCTCAAGCTTTCCACACTGTACCATACCGCCTCTAGGATGTTGTGGTCAGAATGGGAAGCAGAATGTTGAAAGTGGAGTAGTGCCAAGTGATGACCCAGAATTGGAAATAGGAGAAAGGTGGCTAAAGCCAAGTGTGGGTGAAGGTCACTGGAGGCAGGCAAGACTGATGGGTGCATTCTCCGTGTAATTACTGATGTCACATCTGGAATGGCAACAGGACCACGGGCGGGAAAGACTGGGCTGGGGGTGAAAGTCATTCCTGACTGCAGGCTGGTGATTAGAAGGCCAGTGGACGGCAAAAGGAAGAGACGGAGACGATGATACAGTCAGATGGCATGAGACCCAAAGCCCCAAGGTTATTAAATGTGAACGGAAGAGGAATACTGCGGGAACACTGCTGTCGGAGGAGGAGAACGCCAAGCCCTCCTCCCACCCCTGAAGCCTAAGGGCCAGGTTTCGGCTAAGCAGGCAGATGGAAGGATCATTCTCCATGTGAGCCGAAGATGCTTGGGATTTTATTTTCCATACTTCAGAGTTCCAGGGATTTGGGAGGGAGGAGATTTCGGGAGCCTGGATCAGAGGTGTAAGAACACAGAGGGAAGTTGGAATGAGGGTAGGGCAAAGAATGAGAGATCGAAGGGACCAGCATTTTGGGTGATGACGAGACATGGGTGGACCGTTTGCCACCAAGGTTCCGTGTAGGGCCCTGGGATAAGGCCGCAGGGGCCTCCGTGGAGACCAAGGCTCCAGGCAGTGGCCCTTGTCAAGGCCCCAGGTAGGCCTTCCACCTGAGCCAGCCAGCGACTGTGCTTTCCATAAGACTGCTGTGCTCTTCCTTAGCTATGAGTGGGCTTCCCAAGCTATGAAGGGACTTATACCGAGTCACCTCTGTCCCCACCCAATAGGGGTTTTTAACCCTTTCTGTGCCATAGAGCTCTTTGAAAGTCTGATAAAACTTACGGACTTTTTTTCACAATAATTTTTTTAAATGCATAAGATAAAATGCATAGGATGACAAAGGAAGCCAATCATATTTATGCAGGTTATCAAAATATAAAAAAAAACCCTGTGCTATAGAAATACGCATTCTCTATTATTAATACATTAAAAACATATCTTATTAATACCTTATAAAGTAAGACCTAACAGTAGATTTAATAACAATTAGAATTTCAAAATAATGATGAACATAGATCATAGATTGAGATATAATATGAGATGAAGGTATCTGATTTCTACAGGTCACAAAATGTCAGGTACCGCTAATACTGCTGTGGCTTATTGATCGCATGCGCAACAGAAGGAAATGCTAGTTTTCAGTTAGAAGTTAGTAAAAATAAATATGAGATTTTTTCCCACCCGAATCCACATAGCCTCTGAATTCTGCTCACAGACCCTCTGGGTGGTGGGCACCCCAAATTAAAACACCTGCATAGAGGACCTACACACACATGTAGGACCTAATTCTTTTTTTTCCCCTTAATTTTTGATATACGGACACTTTAGAATTTCCGGCTTTTCCCATTCCACCATATTTGCCGTGCATTGTAAACAGTTAGATACTAATAAAGGTAATTGCTGCACTTTGGGTGGGCCTCATTCATAAAGGTTTGTGAATAGAGTGTCCTTGTCAGAGCTTTGAATCGATTTGTGACCCTCTCTGTGTACCGTCAGATTTGGACCAGAGCCTGAGACAGACACGCGTCCTTGGAGTTCTCACTGAAGTCCCCTCCTTACAAGCCTGTCCCTGGCTCTGTGCTCCGCATCTCCTTCTGCGGTTTCTCAGCACTAGCGCTGTTGACATTTGGGGATGGAGAATTCCTTCTTGTGGGAGGGGCTGTCCTGTGCATTGTGGGATGTTTAGCAGCGTCCCTGACATCTGTCCACTGATGACAGTAGCATATACCTTAAGTCACAACAAATGACACGTTGCCAAAAGTCCCCTGGGGCGTAAAATTGCCCCCCCTTCGAGAATCATTGCTTTAGAACATGGTTTCAGCTGTTAACTCGGTAGCAGTCAGCCGCTGTCTGCTACGGCAGTTGTCACTTGCACAGGAAGACTGTTCTGCACATATCAGAATGACCTCCCATCCCCTTAGTCACATTAACTTCTTACTCATAATAATACAGAGAAACATTCACAAATCAAGGGAACTCTCGTTCCAGTCATGGGAAGAGAATGTTTTCTATTCATCACAATATTTGTCATCAGAAATCAGGTAAATAATACCTGATTCTACTCCTCACTCTGTTAAATGTCTGCAGATTGCTTTTGTGACATAGAAGCTTTCTGAGGGCACAATGCACATAGATGACCTACTGTCACTGAATAGAAGAGAAACTGAAAAATGTTAAACCATTTCGTAGAGCAGCTTTATAGTCTCTTCTCCTGGAAAACCCTCTAACAGGATCAAAGACCTGTTTGAGGAAAATGATTTGGCTGAAGTTCCATGTGGATCACTAGCCTGATGATGTGCAGAATTCTGTTTTAACCGTGCCATTATGGAGAACTAAGAAAACCATCATCATCACTTGCTCCCAAGTTAGCATCTCCTAGTATAATATATAGACCCATGAACAGTAATTTTATTTGAAAATGAAACATAACCATTAATCATCATTTCTATCCCGGTTTATATTTGCAAACTGCTTCCTAATATCTTCACCTTTCATCTCTTCATTACAAAAAGAAATTTCAGGGGCCAGATCAAAAATAGAAAATTCTTCCTTATTCTAGCTTTTCTCTGATTGTATCCTACAGAATATTGCCTTACTCCCTCCCACTTTGATTTCTTAGCTCGCTTTTTTATAGCATTTTACAGTTTTCAAAGACCTTCCATATCCATGTTCATGTTTGGTATTCCCCTGAACCCTACAGACCGGCATCACCATTCCCATTTTAAACATAAGGAAACAGACTCAAGAGGTAAAGGCCACCAGCTCAGAACCAAATGGTGTTGGATTGTCTGAACGGGGCCAGTCTTGAAGTAGGTTGGTCTTGTGGACCAGTGGAGAAAGGGCAAAAAACCAGCCCTGGGCCCTGCGAAGGGCAAGAGAGAGCTCCATGATGTTCAGTGCTATGTGGCTGACAGAGAAAATCTGCAGACAGGGGCAGAGGGGGCTCCTATCCCCACTGGCTCTAATGAGCACCCAGGTGTGAGCATCATCCATCAAAGCCAGGACGCAGGCTTCCCACGGGAAATGATGGGAAATCATGGCGCCATTAAAGGAGAGGCAGCTGTCTCACCTCAGGCTCACGAGCCCTGCTTCTGTGAAAGTCCTTCATCACAGCCCGTCACAGCTCTTGTAGCTCAGTTAGTGACCTTAGGAAAAGGCAGAGGCAGGCGGAGTCGTTTGTCTAACATGACAGGGCACAGTGATCCTGTGAAGATAATAACATCCTCCTGCTAGACTCGAGTCACCCTTCAGTCGGTCCCTGTTGGCCTGGATCCTTGCTGTGTTAGTCAGGGCAAGGATCTTTCTCCATGTAGGTTCTCCAGAGAAAGACATAGAAGTATTTCTAAATTCTATATTTCTAAAAATTTCTATATCTCTGAATATAGAAATATAAAAAGACTTCTTCTGAGAGATCGACTCACGCAGTCTGCTGCCTGCAAGCTGGAGGAGAGCTGGTGGTGTAGCTCCAGTCCAAACCCGAAGGCCTGAGACGCAGGGGAGCCCGTGGTGTGAGTCAGATCTGAGTCTGAGGGTCTGAGAATTGAAGGGAGCCAATGCTGTGAGTCCCGACCTCAGATCCACGGCCGAAGAGCCGAGACTGCTCATGTCTGAGGGCGGGAGAAGACGATGCCCAAGCGGAGAGCTAGGACTTGCCCTTCCTCCTCTTTTTGCTCTATTTAGGCCCTCAAAGGAATTGGACGAGGTCCACCCACACGGGTGAGGGTGGATTCTCTTGACTCAGTCTATCGAGTCAAATGCCAGTCTTTCCCAGAAACACCCTCACAGACATATCCAGAAGTAACGCTTTACCAGCGGTCCGGGCATCCTTTAGCCCAGCTGACACATAAAATTACCCATCACACACATCTCCAGTTGAGGTCAGCTGGATGCTTGCAAACCTGCTCTCGTTTCCTCTGGGCTCTGTGTCAAAGAGGTTCTTTTAACAATGGTTGGCCCTGTGATAGAGCCCTGTTGGTCCCCTCTGTTTGAGGTTAGAACGTTTTCGATGGGTTACCTTCAGTGGAGTAAGGGCTCTTGGTTGCGTCAGAGCCGGTGTCCAGAGAGGACCAAACTGTGGAATGGTAGTCAGAGAAAATACCCAGATACGTCAGTCCTCCCCACCAGGCAGAATCCCTTCCTGCAGGGAGGCAGATCAGGTGACCTGGGTGAATGTCAAGACTCAGCTGTCGGTAGAAATTATACATCTCTAGACGGGGTTCCCGAGGGGGGTTAGAGATTATTCGACGCCCCATATTGAAGAAGCAGCTTCTGTGTGGTGGCTGGGGGCGGCCCTGCCACGCTCAGGGAGGCAGATGGCTAACGATAAGCTGGTCTGGGTTCCCTTCTTCAACTCACTGATGGGTCCTACTGAGGACATCGACTATGGTCACTTCTCAAAGGACCAGAGGGAGATGTAGCAGAATATGGCTGAGAAAGAGCAGTCACGTCACACTTTCGTTTGTGGTATTCTTAAGTCGTATTTGAACAGCTTTGCGATTTCATTCCTTTGGCTGTGTTTGAACGGGCGTGCACACCTGCGCTCCGTGACGGCTCCCATATGCCCCAGCAGGTCTTGAGGTTAGGAAAAAAAATCAGTGACTTGTGCCTGTCATTTGAGATAGTTAGAACTTATGTGTCTTGTTAGTGCTTTTGATAATGCAGATTGAATTTCACTTGAAATTGAAGTTTCTGCTCCTGATGATTCTAATGGGGTTCCTGGGATTCTGATGGGGTTCAAATTAGGCTAAGATAGGTTCAGCCAAGTCTCTGGACAGTGAGAAACAATCTCTCTGGAGTGTTTTGGAACAAAGAGTATGTATTAGAGAAATTAGTCCTAAACTTTCATATCATTGTTCTTATGTGGTGGTAATAATCATCTTTAGAAGAGATCTTGAGGTCAGAAAGAAGTTTTTTGTCATTTTGTACATAAAAAACTCAGTTTCTTTTAAGAAATCAATGGCCTATAAAAGGAAAGATTATTTTTATAGCATAAAGGAGATAAGAGCAGTGACAACAGAATGCAAACTATGGGCCTGAGGTGGATCATGATTTGAACAAAGCAAATTAAAAAAATCTGTGAGGCAGAAGAAATACCCAGACTAGTTTTGTTAAAGCGTGATCAGGGTCTGGTGGTTATGCTTTTTAAAAGCATCCTTAGAGCTAGGGAAGCCTATGAAACTATGTATAGGTTGGGTGATGTGGTATCTGGGATTTCCTCTAAAATACGCTTTCAAGAAATAGTTGGAGAATGCCAGTGGATTAATCAAACAGACAGAGTGCTGGGGGCTGCCGAGGGTGGGTGGTGATGCATGTATGGAGGTTCTCTACACCAATCTCTCTACTTTTATACGTGTTTGGAAATTTCCATAATAAAAAAAGGGTTTTGTTTTTTTTTTTTAAAAATTCCTCTTCTGGGTGGAGACGTAAAGCAGGATGTGGCAAACGTCACATCAGCTGACATGGAGACCAGGAAGTTGGAGCGTCTTTCTTTGCTTCTCATACTCTACTCTGAAAATCTTTAAAATACTTTTTTTTTTTTTATAAGACGGAAGTTTTTTGGGGTAGGTGACTATGTTTTGTTTATCTTTCTAATGCCTACAGTGCTAAGTAAATGTTCCTTGCGTGTACTACATGTATCTTTTAAGGGGTAAAAACACTTATGATTATAATGTCTTCATGATGAGTTGGTTGACCCTTAATGAAATGTCCTCTGTTGTCTTGAGTTATACTGCATGTCCTGAAGTCAACTTTGCCTGAATGTTTCCACGATATATCTGTATATCTTTCAACCCAGTCACATCTCTCTGTGTTTTTAAAGTCCATTTCTTGTAGGTAGCATACAGTTGGGCCTTGCTTTTGTATCCAATTTGGTCATCTCTGTCTTTTTAATCAGTGTTTAGTCCATTCGTATTTAATGGCCGGGTTTTAAGTTTACCATCTTGCTGTCTGTTGTTTTCTATTTGTTCTGTCATACGACTTTTATTTCCACCTTAATAAAAAGACAGGATGTGCAGCAAAAAGAGGCAGGCCTTTTTCCTGTGGGTAGATGCAGAGTTCCAGGAGGTGGCTTTCATGTCACGTTCATTGAGATGTGTGTTCCTGGAGCACATTTCAGTACACCGTGGACGAGGCACCCTCGGGTGGGGCATGGTGTCAGCCTGCCCACCTGTCACTGGACCTCGTAGCGAAGGCCACTGTGGCCTGCCATCCTTAGGTTTCACTTAGCCACAGTTCTTAGCCTACTTGAGAAATGTATTACTGGCTCTAAACACATGATTGCAGTGGTGGAGCTTAGGGTTACGTCAGTTTCTTAGGCTCAGAATCTGAGGATCCCCCCACCATCACACACAGCCCCGAGCATGGAGCGGAGACCAGGCTTGTTATCACTGACTCACAGCTATCTTCACTCCGCCTGTGTTCCCCAGTCCGTAGCATGGATCGATGTTCTCAGTCCCGACTGTCCACCTGTGTCCTAGACCCCACCCAGAACTGAGGCGCTGTCCTGCACTCCGAGTCCGTCGCCAGGTGGCCAGCTGTTGTCCTGTGCTCCCCCCAAGCTCTCTCTTAGGCATCGCAGAGCCTCCTAAGGCCTGTCCTGCCCTGCGAGCTGGCCTTACGGGGCCTCCCAGCCCTTCCTCTCCCTGCTCCTTCCTGTCTCAGACACAAGGCTTGAGCTTTAACAGCCCTGGTCAGACCACCACTAAGGCACAGTCAGTGCTCAGCTCTGGGTACCATGTTAGGTAGGACGATGGGTCGGAGGATTTCAGATCACGAAGATTGAAGGGGTCAGAGCGTGAGGGGTCTTGAAAAATGTAACATGAAAGATGGTCTGGGGAGCTGGAATGTTTGCCCTAGGAGAGAGAAGGCTTAGAGAAGATACCATGCTGGGGG
The DNA here is from genome assembly GCF_902729225.1 of Pteropus medius. Lineage (NCBI taxonomy): Eukaryota > Metazoa > Chordata > Mammalia > Chiroptera > Pteropodidae > Pteropus > Pteropus medius. Next base: position 744,374 of record NW_024347790.1, on the reverse strand, counting down.
CCCGCCTTCGGCATGCCACCTTGCAAAGAGGAAATGAAATGGCTTTATTTTCTGTGATTCCTGAAGCAAGAGTTAAAAACATTTGTGTCATATTTTGTTATAAGGTACCTAGGTATATTTACCTTTGGGATAGCTCGTTGTGCCAAGAAAAAACCCAGGGGGTTAGATGCCAGGCGTGGGCAGAGTGTCTTGCCATGGAGGCCAACTGGCCACTTGTCATTGTCGCCGAGGGTTTGCCTTCACTGGGGAAGAGGTTGCCTATAGTTGCCTCGAAACGTGATTCTATGGGCTTGGATTTTGAAATTGTTCTTGACGAATAGTGGGCCACAAAGGATTTTACAGAGGAAAAAGATCGTGATCCTTTGGGATCAGTTACCTATCGACTATAAGGCAGAGTACACCCCGGGCTGAGGACCTCCCTGGCCCTCCTACTGACTGGATTTCTCAACACCTCGAGGCTTCTCTGCAGGCTTGGTTTTCTCTGGAATCTCCTTCCCACCTACCTGCTTCCTGACCGAGACCCACTGATCTGACGCAGGTTTGGGGCTCCCCAGCTGGGCTCTCCTGGGACCGTGTGTTTCATTCGGACTGTCTCTGCCTCCCAAACCTGCCTTCTCCCCTGAACAGTATGGGTGGTTCCCTCTCCCCACAGGAGCTTCTAGAACTTCAGGCTAACTCCATCCTCTACACCTGTGCTCAGTGTTACCTGAGAGCTGCTCACCACCACTGTCACATCCGGTTCTCACTTTCCACAACTGCACGTTGTCCTCGGAAATCTCTGCCTACTCTCTTCTCTTTCATTCTTCCGCACAGTCTCCCACACTCCCGAGACCCAAGTTGGCCACGTATTTTGGAGAGTCTCACACACGTACCTCTGCACTCACGGGACGCGACAGCAAAGTAGGAGTTGCAGCCCAGACGCTGTGTCCCCACAGAGACATTCGGAGGAAGACGTCGGGGTCTCTTAGCTACAGAAAGGCAGTGGGTGAAAGGCGGGAAAATGGATGTCACCCGGGGGGCCCCCTGTGGAGATCACACCTGGCCGTCCTACTTAACCTGTTCTCAGAGTCACCAGGGTTGAGATATTCTTAGGCAGAGTGACACATGACAGATTGGCTGCCATAGCAACACAGTTTTAAATTCCATTTTGGCAATGAATTTTCACTTCAGAGGGCATTCTAGGATTTCTACTTCAACCCACAGGCATAGGATTTCCTAAAACATAACAGGAGACTGTAACAAGCTCATGTCTGCTTGAAAGTCTTTGCTGTTTCTAGTGCAGTGCTTTTGTGTCTGAAGCCGCACGGCATGGTAAGGTGGTTTAAAGACAGAATGGGAAATGCGGAGTCTTGACAGCTTTCTGGGAGATTGGGAAGGGCTCTCAAAACTCAGAGCTTCATCTAGAAGGCTGCATAGCCAGAGCTAACGATACCAGATGCTTAAAGCAGAAACTGAGGCCCTGACAATTTGATTGCATCTGAAACCAGTCTCCTTCGAGGCACGAAAGTGAGCTCACAAATGAATCCCACACCAGACCTGGTGTTTCTATCTAGGGGAGGACATTTCAGTGTCTCCTGGTTTCATTGCAAAGGCAGCCATTTCAGGGGGATGTGTGATCATCGCCGAGTCCAGGGTCCCCTATCAACGTCTGCGAAGATGCACGTGGCAGTGGAGGTCATGGTCCACAGAGTGTGTGCTCAGAGTAAGGTTGACACATAAAGCTTAAAAGATGCACACTTACTGAGTTCCAACAAGTTTCAGGCACAGAGAGAGGGTGGTGAGTGACAGAGGCCAGGGGACAGATATACATGTGGCCTTCAAAGCGCTTATCATCATCAAGCTTCGAGGTGAAGACAAGTATGTACATGACCGTGATGTGTAGCCCAAAGGTAAACCCACCTAGGTACCTTATAACAAAATATAACATAATTGGTTTTAATCCCTGTCTATGCAACGCTGTGGGGTGCAGAGGGGGTGGATTCCACGCAGTCGGGGACCCAGGACAGACTTGTGAAGGTGGCATCAGAGACTGGCCTTGGAGAGGGTGCTGTTGAAGGGTTGGGGTTGGGAGATGTGCCAGGCGGAGGAAGCACCAGAAACAAAAACTCAGAAGTGACGCTTGCGGGGTGTGTGGGGAACAGCGAGTCGAGTTCCGGGCGCTGGTAATTTAGTGCCCGTGAGGGAGTCATCATGTCACATCAGGAAGCGAAGTGAGGGCGCGCTCCGGGGCTCCGGCTGCCTTTGAAGGTTTCTGAGCAGAGGAACGACATAACGCAAGTGTGCAGGCATGTGCTCCCCGAGCAGGGGGGCGCCCCCCGAGATTCCTTTCCCTCCTCGGAGATTAAAGTTCCAGGCTGGGGGCCCGCGTCTGCAGGGGCCGTTCCAATCTGGTTCCGTCTACTCCGTTTCTTTTCAAAGCCTCCAGATGGTCTCCTTCTCCCGACTGACTTTTAAAAATGAGTGATTTATTCTTCATACCCGCCAAGGGATTGTCTTCCTTATCTCGCTCGCCCAAAGGGGAGGGGAGGAGAGGACCTCACACGTCTGTCTGTCGAACGTTTGGCACATCGCGGAGCAGGAGCGCATTTTCCCAGCCGCTCCGGGCTCCCCTTCAAGGCCCTGAGCTGCATTCTGAGCTGCATTCGGTGAACCGGTGACCCACCCCTCAGTGTACTCCATGCTGTGAGCTGTGGCACCTCAGGGGGCATTTTCTGCCAGACTCAGTCAAAGGGACGAGGGGAAAAACGGAAGCTCCTTGGGGTTCAGGGAACCAGACTCTCACTCTCTCCCACCTCCGGGGATCAGGTGAACGTTCTGGGTTCCCACAGAAGGCAGAGCGGGTGAGGGTGCTGTGGAAAGGAGGAAGGAGAAAGAGGGAGCGCGATGGGGCGCGGGGCCCCGGGGAGGGAGTTGCAGGCCAGGACCTGTAGGCAGTCAGCAGATGGCACGGCCTCCCAGGCCTCATCACCAGGCCCCAAAGCCACCCCAGCCGTTGGAGATCAGAGCTGCCCCATTTTGTAGGGGATGAAAAGGCTCCTTGAGGTTCGGTCAGCGGCTCAGACCATGCAGCTACTGACAAGGTGCTGGCTGTTACCTGGGACGCGGGGCCTGGCTGGGAGGAGGCTTCGGAGTCAGCACGGTGGCAGGTCCAGAGGGCTCAGGACCTGCCACCGTGCTGGGTCTGGAAGGGGGCCAGGAAGCCATCGGAGCAGGCCGCTCAGGAGCCTGGGGCCTGCGCGTGTGGTCCTGCTGCAGGCTTTATTTGCAAACACGGCACCTCGGCAGAGAGCAGAGGCCCGTCTGGAGCAGTGGGTGTCATTTGTGAGGGCAGACGTGGAACAGGGGTCCACAGGTGAGGCCTGAGGTGGGCGGTGGCTGCACAACAGTGTACTAAATGCTACGGAACTGTGCTCATAAAAATGGTTAACATGGTTAGTTTTATGTTCAGCATGTTTTATGACAAAAAAATTATGAGGAAAGTAAGGCCTGGCTTTTCCGCTGCTCAATGAAGTCTGTCAAGGGGCAGGGCTTCTGGCCTCAAGTTCAGTCAGACGGCCCTGTTGGGGCGAACAGGGGTACTGCTGCCTGCTCGAGGCTTTGGGTTGACCCCACAGCAGACGTGTATAGCCTTGGGGACAGCATCACCGTGCAGAGGCGTCTCTGGCCGCAGAGGATGAATCACATGAGTCAGAAGGTCACCTTCTCAGGAACTGGAATGGAGTTCGATGTTCATTCACTGAATTTTTCAAAGCTGGGCCGGCCGTCCTTCCTCACTCAGTCGCCCCCTTAATTCATTATAAATCGAACATCCAGACTGCTCACGGGTGGGATCATGGAAGGGGATGAGAAAGCAGTCATCTGGAATGGTGGTTTTAAGTTTTATTTTCTGGTAACGAAAACCACTGTGTCCCAGACAAACAGCATGACCTGTGGTTTGCCAGGTTGTTCTTGAGACTAGTTGGAAGGTAGTCGGGAGAATGTGCTGCCGGGGGCAAGGCCCCCGCAACCAGCACATGAGCTTCCGGTTTGCAAATGAAATCTCCTGATTAGAAGTCCTTAGCAGTCTGTCACAGAGCTTGAGAGCATGGGGGCACAGCCTTTTAAGATACATGGTCTGATTTCAAGTTCAAGCTCCATCATGTACCAAGCAAGTTACTTCAGCTCTCTGAGCTCGATTTTTATAGCCTCTAAAATGTGGAAAGTAGTACAACCTACCATATGGGCTGGATGTCAGAATTCAACAAGAGCATGTGTCCAAAATGCAGAGTACAGTGTCTGGCACGTAGTAAATGACCCGTTAATGGTAGTTGTCCTTGTTCTTTCTCCAATGCCAGAATGCAGTGAAGATCAGGTCCCAGAGTCTGGGGGTCTCAGTGCCTGGGGTAAAGGATGCCCCCTCCCGCAACTGCTGCTTTGCGAGGCAGGTTGGCCAGTGCAGATTCCGCCTGCGGCTGGCCTCTGAGTCACTGCCACTCTTTCCTGTGCTGGGCTTTTCTTCCCTAAAATGGCATTTGCAGAGTTCCTGTGACTCCTGCAAGGCCAGCACTTGGTCACAGCACGTCTCCCTGGGGGCCCAGCATCCGTGTCCACTGCAGCTTGCTGGTCCCCGGGCCCTGGAGGGCTGACTTCGTGCTGAGCAGCTGCGGAAGGGACCACGTCGCCCTGTGGCACCAAGCGTGTGCGAGAGAAACGCAGCCCCAGAGCTGGTAACCCCTTCCAAGACGATGACTTTTACATCGTTTACTAATTTCTAACTGCGCAGCAAGCAGCCGCGAATGTATCCTCCGTGTAAAAACGTAAGCCTTACACCTGATTTAAAAAGCACAGCTCCCTTCACACTGCCTCAGGCCCCTCCCCAGCGGCGGCCCTGCTGACAGCGAAGACCCTCCCAGACTCTGACCAGGGCTTGACATAGATACGTGGGCTGTTAAAAAATAGTTTTGTGGCTTTTTTTTTTTTTTTAATGCATGATTTCATATTATGTGAATGGTTCTAAAGCTTGGCGGAGTGTTTGTTTGCGCTGGATAATGCACGTAGCAGAGCTTTCTCCTCCTTTTAATTCTGCATAGCATTTCAAAGCGTGGGCGGGCTTTCGTTTATTTAGCCATTCCCTTAGTGACAGGCATGAAAGTGGTTCCTACTTTTTCAGTCTTATAAACAATTCTGCAGTGACCATCCTGGTTTGTCCCCATTAGGGACATCTGTGCATACTTTTCTAGATGAGTAACGAGAAGAGCGGAAAATAGAACTTTTATAGGTAAGATGCAGAATGAAACATAAAATTTTATGGCTTTATTACTTGACTAGGAATAGGACAGATGTAGAGTCGAGAATATTTAAGAAAAAGTAATGGGAGACGGATCAAAAAAGTCTCTAATTTTTTAAATTATAATCAAATATTAGTCTATAGTTTTGTTTAATCCATTCAAAATATGTATAGAGCGGTATAGTTTCCATACTGTATTTTAAGATTTTGAAAATAGAATCTTTCCAGATTTTAAAAATTTTAGCCAAGAATTTTTGGAAAAAGAGGACTATCCTATCATATATTATAATGAATTTAATAAAAGGCATGTGGGGTTGACATACTAACCCATGGCTGAACAGAGTGAGGTCGGCCCAATCAGTTCATAGTGTAAGTCAGAAGCCTAGGGAAGGAGGACACATAATCTGTGGGTAAGGAAGGGTATTTAATAAAATGTGGGGGAATAACTCATTTGCTATTTGGAAAAAACTTACATGCTTATACCATATACCTAAATAAATTCTAGTAAATTAAAGAAGTAAATATGAAAAATTAAAACTTGTAATACTTTTAGAAAACAATTTGATAACATAAAGCAAAATTCTTGAAATGTTTATTACTTCAAATCTAATAATCTGATAATTTCACTTCCAAGTGTCAACCCTAAAGAAATAATCCTGATAAAGAAAAATGCAGTGTCTTATTTTCTTTAACATTATTTAAAATACTACATTTAGAAATAGCCTGGGTTCCCAACCAAAGGAGTATGGCTAAGTAAATTAAAGAGTAATCTTATAATGAAATAGATGTAGCCAGTAGAATAATGAAACTCTTGGATTATAAGGTTAGGAAATGTAATCTTAAAAAAGCAAAATGGAAAATTGAAAATACAATGTCTTCATAACCAGGTTAATACAGTAAAAGAGAGATAAGATTGTCTTTGACACGATAGGTGACTTTTTTTTTTTTTCTATTTTTTGGTAGTTTCCAATTTTTAAAATAACTAGCATGTGATAGTTTTATAATTCATTATTTCATTCAGCAGTCACTCTTTTGCACTTACTGTGTGTCAGGCACCACATCAGGCAGTAGGACTACAGCAGTAACAAAGCGATAAAGTCCGTTTTACAGTATAGTAGAAGAAAGAGACAGCTGTCGATAAGTCAACCTGATCATGTTATTAGGGACACAAGCAGGGTGCCGAGACAGTCATTCTGGGAGGCCACTCACAGGGAGGAAAGGAAAGACATGACGAGATGACACAGAAAACTGAAGGATGAGAATGAGCCCGCACGCAGAGTCACGGAACAGCATCCCAGAAAGGCGGAACAGCATATTGTTGAAGAGGTGGCTAGGAGTAATTTAGGTTGTATAATGGAATGACAATTAAAGCATATTTAAAACTTCTCACAGCTAATAACCTTTTGTTTGATTTTTTTTGTCAGAGCCTGGTCATAACCTTGTGCTAGGGAGCCTTCTGTAATAGAATGCTTTTCACATGTAAATTTTGCCCTGAGCATCTTATTGAAAGTTTCAAGTTTGCAAGGACTTGTGCCAGATACCGCTCCAGAAAGGACAGCCTTTGAAAGTTGGCAGAAACACGTCACTATGCTTTAGTATCTGATTGTCATCTGTTGTTTAATGGTTTTCCAATAATATTTTTACTTAATAAAATATTAAGTGAGAATTGATTCCAGGGTATGAGGTTATTGACAGAGCCTGACAGTATGTAAGAGGACTAGTCAGCATCAGTGGCTTTACGGTTTGCAAACAAATCCGTGTGTATTCTGAGCAATGTTATCGGTATCTCTACTTTATGAAAGAAGTGGCAGTGCCAGGTTTGAAGGGAAGTTCTGCTAAATTACATCCCCTCCTCATTCTCCCTCCACCCCCTTCCCCTCTGGTGACCACTGTACCTGTTATCAGTGTCTACGAGTTTGTTTGTTTGGTTGATTCATTTGTTGCTTTGTTTTATGTCCCACATATGAGTGAAATCATATGGTTTTTTGTCCCACATATGAGTAAAATCATATCCTTTTTCATCTGACCTATTTCACGTAGCATGATACTGTCAAGATCCATCCATGTTGTCCCAAATGGCAGCATTTCATCCTTTCTTATGGCTGAGTAGTATTCCATTGTGTATATGTACCACATCTTCTTTATCCAGTCACCCATTAGGGACACTTTGATTCTTCCCATGTCTCTTGGCTACTGTGAATAATGCTGCCGTGAACATAGGGGTGCATATATCTTTACAAGTAAGTGTTTTCAAATTTTCCAGGTGGATACCCAGAAGAGGGATTGCTGGGACATACAGTAGCTCTATTCTTAATTTTTTGAGGAGCCTCCATACTGTTTTCCATAGTGGCTGCACCAGTTTACATTCCCACCGTCAGCGTATGAGGGTTCCTTTTTCTCTACATCCCCTCCAACACTTGTTTATTACTTGTCCTGTTGATGACAGCCATTCTGACAGCTGAGGTGGTATCTCATTGTGGTTTTGATTTGCATTTTCCTGATAGCTAGTAAAGTTGAGCATCTTTTCATATATCTGTTAGCCATTGTATGTCTTCTCAGGAAAAGTGTTCAGGTCCTCTGCCCATTTTTAAATGGGATTGTTTTTGCGTTGTTGAGTTGTATGAGGTCTCTCTAGGTTTTGAATATTAACCCCTTATTGGAGGTTCTTGTTTGCAAATTTCTTCTTTCATTCGGCTGGTTGCCTTCTTGTTTTGTTGATGGTTTCTTTTGCTCTGTAGAAGCTATTTAGTTCGATATAGTCTCATTCATTTTTTCTTTTACTTCTCTTGCCTTTGGGGTCAAGTTCACAAAAGCCCCTCTGAGACAAAGGTTCATAAGTTTCAGGTCTTATACTTAAGTCATTTTAATTTTTGTCTATGGTGTCAAATAGGAGTCATTTTATTCTTTTGCATGTGCAGGGCCACCTGTCCTGATTCAGTAGCAGAAAAGCCAGTATCTGGGTTTGAAAACCTCTCGCAGACAGACTTTCAGCTGAGTCAGGCCCTGGACGTGGCTGCGTGGACAAGTCATCGGTCCCTGGGAAGTAAACAGGAGCACGCTCACAGCTCATAAATCTCCATCACATTCCCCAGTAGGGCGGGTGGCAGGAGTCTTTTGGGGTTTTCAGCCAGTAGTGATGATGCCAGGAAAACACACCAGCCATCAGGAGGAAAAGTAAAGCCTGGTCCTTAGTTGCCCTTTGCAGGGGAAGAGCTGGAAACTGAACCCCGAAGACGGAACCGTGACTGAGAAAGGCCCCAGAGAAATGGAGGTCAGATGGGAGGGGTCAGGCTGACAGTGCCGTTGGAGAGAGAGCAGGGGCAGAGGAGGCCGGCATCCGTTCTGGGCCAGTTTCCCCAGGCTTCCCCTTCCTCGGTGGACCCCCGTGGTCCACGGTCCCACTTTCCCACCCTCAGCAGCCTCACTGGTCCACACTGAGACCAGAGGGGATGGCCTCGAGATCACCCTGGACCGAGTTCAGAAGTCCACAGGGCAAGGCGGAAGCTTTGACTTGGCTGGTGACCTACTGCTGTTCCCTGGGGCAGCAGCAGTGACCTGAGGCATGGGGCTTGAATCGTCAGTCAGCGGCTCGGCACCCTCACTCAGCAGTGTTGGCACACCTGGGGGGCAGGAATGAACTTGGCCCCCACGCCCCACAGGATCACATGTGTCAACTCTGGGGTTTGGGGGAAGAGGCTGTATCATCAGCTCTTTCATTCTTCTCCTCCCTCAGCCCAATATATCCCGGAGGCTGAGCGCATGCACGTGCGTGCACACGCACACGCACTCACACATCCGGCGGCCAGTGGACAGATCTTTACAAACACCTGAGATTCTCGTGACCATGAAAGCACCCATCTCTCCAAAGGGAACCCCCGCATCAGCAAGTCTATAGTGGGCCTGTTTCCTGGGAGGGAGTCCCAGCCCTGGCCGTGACTGGCCAGCTGGCGACTGAGATGCTTGGGGAAGTTTTGACCAAGCGTTGAGGCTCAGAGGTAGGAAGATGTCTTCCAGAGGCCGTGACTGCGGGCCAGAGAGGACCATGACTCAGCAAGGCCACTCGCTTATCGGTGGCAGGACTGGGGCTAGATGGAGGTGCCTTTCTACTGTGATGCTGATTTTCTGGCATGAATGTCTGGGAACCTAAACTAAAACATCCTCCTTCCCCCTTTACCTGGGAGCCTTTTCTCCGCTGGACCGTGGAAAGTGCTGGGCACCGAATGAGAGCCGCCAGCAGCCCCACACCAGGGACCCGCCTCAGCGTCCCCTCCCCTCGGCATGTCCAGAGAGGCGCTGGGCTCGGCGTCCAGTATTCGTGGCCTTGTGCTCAGTCTCATCTTCTTTACATCATAGCCGATGGAAAACGATGTTTTACCTGGGGATATTCAGGTTCGCCCACGAGAAGCTTAGAAGCTAGACTGAAATGTCCCAGGACGGGACAGGTTCCATTCCCATCAGTGAGGACCCCATGCGTACAACAGAGTAATATAGAGAGAGAGCGAGCAGTGCGGTGCAGTGAGAAAGTCATTCATTTTGTGGACGAGTGGTAATTAAAATATCTTCAAAATCATTTAAAAAGCTGCTAAACTCCTGGACTCGTTAGGCCATTTCCAACCGTAACAACAAAGATTTTTGTAATGGAGGTTGAAAAACAGTTCCTGGGGCAAGATGCAGCAGGCTGCTCGTGGCCGGGGGCCCTGACGGAGAGGACCAAGGTCTCCGCACGCTTGTAGTCAGTTTCTCGCCGCCTGGTGGAGGCCTCTGCCACAGTCAAGTGAGGTTTGGGGTGAAACAGTCTCACAGGCTTATTTAACGCAGGACCAGTGTGCATGGCTACGTTAGAGTGTTGCATCAAAGAGCATTTCTGAACCTCATTTGACCAAAAAGCCCCTTTTGTCTTCAGGCAGGCATCTCATGAGATGAGTGCAATGTAGACCCCACTATGGGGAACACTTCGTAGTGGATTTATCTGAGGATATGAATTTATTTGTCGGTAACTGAACTGAACCAATAAACTCCCGTCCCATGATGGCAGGAACTGACCCAGGGCAGTGCGTCCCTCTGGGTTTTAATCATGGTTTTAATCAGGTTTTAAGCTTTGGCCATCTAAGACCCGGTCCCCTTCCTCCCCGCTCTCTGGAGCCAGTTTCTGACATGTGACCTCATCTCCTAAATTTACATAAGTGTCCTGTAACCTGGCATCTCCCCTCTAAAATTCACTGTCTTTTCTCATCTCCACCATGGCCTGCAACTTCTGTGGGATTTGGTCCAGAGATAGACAAACTAACCCAGTCAGCTGGATGTGGGGAGAGTGTCCGAAAAGGAAGATATACAGACGTCAGCGATCTTTAAAGCCAGGTCCTGGTCTTCGCAGAACGGCTCGTCAGAGCTGACTTTCTTCCTGGGAAACAGGACTTCGTAGGGACCATGGTGAACCCAGCACCCATTTCCCACAGGGTGCTCCTGCTTCGGATCGTTGCCCGTTTTTAAGTCCTGAACTTGTTGGTTTTAGCCTGCATCCCTTCCTTCATTTATTAAGTGCTCATATTGGGTGCTGGGTGCAAAGATAAGCCAGGTACCTGAGGGGTTTACAGTCTAGGAGAGTGAGACTCGCCAACAGTTAGAGCACGGTGCTGTGAACGACAGTGGAATCAGGGAGGGCTTCAGAGAGGAGGTGACTCTTGAATTGAGACTTGGGGAATAAGCAGAATTTCATGAGTTGGACAAAAGTGTGAGGAGTGTGGGTTGGTGGAGATTTTCTAAGCAGAAGGAACTACACGTGCAGAGGTTCAGCCACTTGAGAGAGCCCAGTGTGGTCAGGGAGCAGCAACTTGATCAGGAAAACGCAGACTCTTGAATGATAATAAAGCCTCCATTTATTGTTCGCTCTGTGCCAGGTGAATGGGTTACACATATCATCTGATTTCATCTTCAGAGCAAATCACGGCAGAGGTGCTATTATCCCCGCTGTATAAATGAGGCTGAGGGGGGCAGCTTTGGTGACGTAAGCAAGGCCCCGCTGCCAGGCGACGGGGGACCCGATGGACTTGCATGGTTTTGCCCCTGTCCCTACCCCAGATGCGAGACGGCCTCTTGCTTGCCTGGGCCGAGCAGTGGGAGGTAGCTGTGGAACCTGTGCCCCCGGTGGAGAGAGCCCCCCACTTCCTGCCTGACCCCAGCCCCACTTTCCCATTCTCACTCCCCTCCCAGCCACGGCTCATCCGGGCCACTCGCTTTCCCTGTGCTCTTTGGACTCTGGGTGGGGCAGAGAACCAGCTACCAAGTTAAACACGGTCATAAGAATCTCAGGTCGTTTGTCCAGAGAGTCCTCAGGGGAACCGCCTGTTGTCACTTCTGTGGTCTGGAGGCCTTTCCAGTAGCTCTGGGTGTCATCCAGCCCTTTAGCGTCCAGTCAGGAAACCGCCCTGCGCAGACTTGGCTCTGCCGCCACCTCCTCACACATCTGTCTCTAAGGTGTTGACAACGACAGTGGGCCAAGCGCTTGGGCTGAGGCCTGCGGGCTTTCCGCCCCCCGCAGGAGTCCCCGAGTCACACAGCGAAGGAGTCTCAGCCTCTGCCCTCGGCTGGTCGGAAAACAGGGTGCTGTGTACACTTTTCAGAACTGACAGTCTGCATGACCAGAGTGACCCCCGTTTTCACACTGATGTTCTGAGCGGTACATGTTTGTAGGTTCTAGGAAGCTTATCTTTCCAGTGTCGCTGGGGAAGTATTTTAGAAACAGTTGGCCAGTCATTCTGGAAAGAGCCGTCTTGCTCATTTCCATCTGGAGGGAGGGCTGGAACTAGGGCAGTCCGTGCAGATGGGGTCCACAGGATCCCTGCTGACAGGGATTCCTGAGAACTTGAGCTAAGACCTGGCAGCCCGAAGCAGTAATCACATATGGGTGTTTTCAAAGTCGTGTGAAATGGTGAGGTGTGGCCAGTGAGGTCCAGGGAGATTTTCCTGTCACTTTGCCCTCCCTTCATTCCTTGGCCGTTGTCGGCCGGTTCTCTCCAAACTCATTCAGTTGTCGGCTGTTGCTTTTGCATTTCCATTTGCCCTGAGCACCATTCAAGGTTAAGGTTTGGGAATTTTTTTCTTGATAAGCGCCAGGTAGTAAATATTTTAGGCTTTTGGGACCAGTTTGTGTTGCAACTACTCAACTCTGCCTCCGCGGCATGGAAGTAGACATAGACAGACAATATGTAAATGAATGAACGTGGCTGTGCTCCAATAAAACTTTATTCGCAAAAGCAATCTGTGGGCCGAATTTAGCAATAGTTAGCTGACCCTGGCTCTAGATTTTAATTCTCTTTTTTTCTTCCTTCTCTTTTTTCTCTTGAATAGGAGCAAAGTGTTAAAAAGGCAAGCCGTTGGTCTGTGTTGTTGCTTTTGGGCTCTCCTTCCCTCATTTTTAACGTTTCAGAAAGTCCGCTTTGTAGGTGGGTATTTAAATTGAAAGCAGCTGTGAAGGCAAGAACCTCTTAGCATTTCGTAGGGCTGCTGCCATGAAATAGTAATTTTTAATACACTTTTTGCTTAGTTAGATACAGAGATTACTGGAATATTGCAGAATAATTCAGGAAAATTTTCTGCACCATATAGTCCCAGGCACAGGATAATAAATGCTTCTTTCTGGAATTAACAAACATATGGAAGCTGAAATTGTTCAAATGATTTCTTTACAAATCATTTAGAGGTGATTCAATATGGCAGCGGTCCCCAACCATTTTGGCACCAGGGACCAGTGTTCCTATGAGAATCTAATGTCTGATGATCTGAGGCGGTGATGCTGGTGCTGGGGAGCGGCTGCAAATACAGATGAAGCTTCGCTCGCTTGCCTGCTGCTCGCCTCCTGGTGTATGGTCTGGTTACTAACAGGCCACGACCAGTACTGGTCTATGGCCCAGGCGTTGGGGCCCCGCACTATGCGGTATGTGCAGATGGTATCTGGATTCTGTATGGTGACATACAGTTCCTTTACCTTTCGTGATCTTGACTGTGGAAATCTCCCCCAGAACCTGAGCTTCCTGGGGAGATAGAGGACACACAGGAAGGTTTTGGGTAGGGGCACCGGTGAGACACTCTCCACATGTCTGTCCTATCGTTGGAGACAGGTGACTTGCCCTCCAAAAGGCCACACTAAGATCACTCAGATCCAAAAACACGCTCCCTTGCATCCTTCTCCACCAGCTCAGGGTCAGAAGGGGAGGGAGGATTAACAGCTGGGATCCAGTCTTGGGATTCGTGGTGGCCAGGCACAGCCACCTGGCTTAGCCACCGCCAGCTCCCAGGGAAATGTTCGATGGACGTGTATGAATGCAAGTCCGAGAAAGGGTCATGATGAAACGCCAAACAGAAAACAGGAGGACGGAAAATCGAATAACGGCACAATTCCAACTTTGTTTAAAATGCTTATCTATTTACCTATAGCCACAGAAATAATCCTAGAGAGAAATGTTAAAATGTCAACAGTGCCTATCTCTGTGCAGTAGAATTAGGTGACTTTAATTGTCCTTTTTTTTTTTTTTTGGTCCCATATATTGCTTTTATAGTTTAATAATGGCTTAATTTAAAAAGAAGATAAAGCG
>NW_024347790.1:686188-729854 GCF_902729225.1 Pteropus medius | reverse complement strand
AATTGACCCCTTTTACCCTGTCTACCTCCCCCCTCCCCCCACCCTCTACCCTCTGGTAACCACTAGTCTATAGTCCATGTCCATGAGTCTCTGTTTGTCCTGTTCCTTTGTTGCTTTTAGGTTTATATCCCACAATAAGTGATATCATGTGGTTTTCACCTTTTTCTGTCTGGCTTATTTTGCTTGGGATGATTATCTCGAGGTCCATCCATGTTGTCGCAAATGGCAATATTTTGTCTCTTCTTATGGCTGAGTAACATTCCGTTGTACGTATATATATACCACAGTGAAGGTACAGCTTTGTGTAGAAATTCCTGCTTTCCTGATGAAAAAGAAAAGGAATGTTCTGTCAAGGTGACGGCCAAGATGCAGGAGGCCTCCTTCGAGGTACTGGTGGCTGTGGCTCCGTCATTTTATGGCGTTAGCCTCTGTTCCTAGGTCCCACTTCTTGGAGACAAAGCCTGCTTTTCCCTGGAGATAAAGACCTTGGGTCTGGTTATGGGTCCTTGGGTCACAGCTTTGCTATTGATGACACTGGACGAGTTACTGAGAGTCCTTCTGTGTCTTCCTGCTGCTGCTCCGACCTTACCCATACCAAAGAGAGGGGATGGAGAATGACATTCACTGAGGACCGCCAGTCATCCCGTCCGTCCCGTCTGACTAATTACCTCACCCCCCGTCCCACACTTCCACGTGTCCCCTTGTTCCATGGTGGCTCCTTCAGGCCAGGCCATCATCAAGGGGTCTTCCTCTTCCTCTAGCTTCTCCAGATTAGGGAGCAGCCAGCCCCTTGGTCTAAGGGATGCTTATGAAATGTCGCTGTCTCAGAAGTGATCACTGAAGTCCCACCAGGAGTACAGATCTTGTCGCATCCCACTCTCTGCTTTTATTATTTTAAAATGCAGCTTTCGAAAGGCATCGCAGAACACGACTTCATCTTCTCCTTGACGTTATGTCCCAGCACACGAGATTCTATCCTTTCAAACTCCAGACATAGAACCATGAAAAGACCTGGTCCTCTTGTTTTAATAGACTCTGCTTGGACTCTGAAGAATCTATGTCATAGAAAGGCAGTGATTTAATGAGAGAATGGCTATCAACTTTCGGTTAGATAGATAGTATCTGGTCCTAGATAAATAAATAGTTGACCTTTGAGCAACATGAGTTTGAACCGTGGGGGTCCAGGTACATGCAGACTATTTTGATCCGTGCCCGGGGACCGGCTGTGTGCACTGATCTACGCCATTTTATACAGGGGACTAGAGCGTCCGCGGATTTTGGTATCAGCCGGGGTTCTGGGACCAATCCTCCGTGGACACTGAGAGACAACCGTGTAGTTAAATTTTAGCGGAGTCGAGTTATACACAGATGGATTTCCAACTGCACGGGTGTCGGCGCCCCAACTCCCACATTGTTCGAGAGTCAGCTGTAATGAGGCCACCTGTCCTTGGTGTCCACTTTCTCTTCCAGGGGCTCCTTTTGGCCAGAAGAGGGCAGAGTTGGGTGCGCGGTCCCCCTCCTCGGGATGGGAGGGAACAGGACGTACTGGAGGGCAGCCAGGAGTCAGGTTGCTTTGGGCTGAAAGTGTTTGAACAGAAGCACGAGAAACAAGACTGGAGATGCGGGCCAGGTCCAATCACGGGGCTGAAGGGTTTTAACAGATCCCACACTAACATTTAGTGGACATCTACTACGTGCCAGGGTGTCCTAGGCCATTCGGGCCGCCGTAATGAAACCACAGACCGGATGGCTGACAAACAACAGAATTTATTTTCTCACAGTGTTAGGGGCTGGAAGTCCACCATCAGGGTGACAGCATGGTTAGGAAGGGCTTTCTTCTGTGTCTCAGATGTCTCATCTTCACGTGGCAGGAGGGGCGAGGGAACTCTCTGGGGTCTTTATAAGGACATCGATCCCCCACGTGAGGGTGCAGCCCTCAAGACCCACTCAGCCCCCGAAGGCCCCCTACCGTCGTGTTGTGCATCGGGATTTCAACACACAAATTTTGGGGGGACACAGACATTGACACCAGCGCAGGTGTGGTTCTGAGCACTTCACAAGTAAAGCTCATGAAATCCTCGAGACGGCCCTATAAGATGGGCACCATCTTATAGATTCTCCCATGGCACACGTGACACTGCGTGTTGCAGGCTGGGTTCTGAGCAGACTGAGCAGACAGCATGCAAGAGATGCGGTTTTTTGTTTTCTTTTTTTCTTTTTCTTCCTTTTCCTTCCGTCCTCTTTCCATTCCCCCTTTTTTTCCTTTCTTTATGCTTCTGGGATCAACACCCGAGAGGGAAGAACAGCACTGGGCAGAGGGAGAGGCTGGACTGCCATGGAGTCTCACCAAAACCACAGCCTATCCCCGGGGTGCTCTGAGGCTGGGGGTGGGGGGTTCTTCAGAGGTGGTCCCAGTCCTGGCTTTCAGACTCTGTGTTAACCAGTCCTTGCATGTGGGTGCCCTGGGGACAGAGGTGTGACGCAGCTCTCTTAAGTTGGGCAGTTACTGGAGGCAGAGTCAGCTGAAGGCTGTCAGCAGCCAAGAAGCTGGGGGGCAACCCCTCCTTCCCTGAGGGGAGTCTGGCAGGTGCAGCACAGACCCCGCTACCCTGAGCTTGCCAAGGTCACACTGCTCCTCAGTGGAAGAGGCAGGACTCGAAACCAAGGCAGCTGGCTCTTCGGCATTTCACGACTGCAGCGTATATGGCGGGGATCCTAACCAGAGGTAACCTGCAGCTCAAGCCTTACTTGAGAAACGTTACTCTTGATCGTAGCGTGTAGGATGGGTGAGAGGAGAGAGATGGGAGTGAGATTTTTTTTTAAAATAAAAGTAATATTAGCATACAGTACAAAATTCAAAAAGCACTTAAGAGTACATAGTGAAAATCAATCTCCTTCTCACCCGCCCCCTCTGCTCCCTAGACACGGGGCGGGCGTATTTCAGCAGAGGTCTGGAATCTGCGTTCTACGGTCTCTATCACACCCTGCTGCCCTTTGATTCGGTATTAACCGTCTAACTTAGATACTGCTATAGTGCCATTCATTTGACACTGCCTTGTTCTTTTAAAGATTGCGGATGTTTTCACTGTGTGGGTTTCTTTTCACTGAACTAGACCTCTCTGGGTGAGCATGTTTAGATTGTTTCAGTATTTTCCCTCCTAGCTTTACTGAGATATAATTGGCATATAACCTTGTATAAACTTAAGGCGTACAGTGATGTGATACATTTATATGCTGTGAAATGATTACCACCATAGCATTAGCCAACAGCTCCCTCACTCACACAAATACCATTTCTTTTTTTGTGATGAGAACATTTATGACTTACTGTTTTAGAAATGTTCAAGTATATAATACAGTATTGTTAACTATAGTCACCATGCTATACTTTGGCTCCCCGGAACTTATCATCTTATACCCCAAAGTTTGTAACTTTGACCAGCATCTCCCCATTTACTCCACTACTTGGTAACCATTATTCTATGGTTTCTGAGTTTAGCTTTTTCAGATTCTACATACAAATGATATAATATAGTACTTGTCTTATTCTGTCTGACTTCTTTTACTCAGCGTAATGCTCTCGAGGTCCATCCATGTTGTTGCAAACTCAAACTATAGGATTTCCTTCTTTCTCATGGCTGAATAATAGTTCATTGTCCATATATTCCATACCTTCATCCGTTCATCTGTTGAAAGACACTAAGGCTATTTCCATATCTTGGCTGTTGTGACTAATGCAATGAATGGGAATCTCTCTCAGATGCTGTTACCATTTCTTTTGGTTAAACACGCCAGTGGAATTGCTGGATCATATGTTCTATTTTTTTTCTGAGGAACCTCCATACTGTTTTCCAGAGTGGCTGAACCAATTTACTTTCCCACCAACAGTGCATGAGGGTTCCCGTTTGTCTACATCCCTCGCCAACACTTGTTATCCCTTGTCTTTTTGATGATGCCCATTCTAACAGGTGTGAGGCAGTATCTCAGTGTGGCATTTCCCTAATGACTAGTGATGTCGAGCATCTTTTCATGTACCTGATGGATTTTTGTATATCTTCTTTGGAGAAATGTCTATTCAGGTCCTTTGCCCATTTTTAAATTAGGTTAATTTGTTTTGCTTTGTTTTGTTTTGGTATTAAGTTGTGGGAGTTCTTTATAGGTTTTAAATATCAACCTCTTATCAGGTGTAGGGTTTATAAGTATCTTTGCCCATTCTCTACATTGCCTTGTCACTTTGTCGATGGTTTCTTTTGCTGTGCAGAAGCCTTTTAGTTTGTTGGTAGTCCAAATACTGATTTTTCTTCTGTTGCCAAATCCAAAAACTTATCACCAAGACTGATATCAAGGAGCTTACTGCCTGTTTTTATTCTAGGAGTTCTATGGTTTCAGGTCTTAGGTTCAGATCTTTAATGGATTTCAAACTGATTTTTATGTGTAGTGTAAGATAATGGTCCTGTTTCATTCATTTGCATGTGGCTGTTCAGTTATCCAACACTATTTATTGAAGAGACGCCTTTGTTGGAAATGATTTCACCTTAAATGCGTGGATTTATTTCTGAGCTTTCTTTTCTGCTCCATTTTTATGCCAATACCATAAACTGTTTTGATTACTGTAGCTTTGTAAAATAGTTTGAAATTAGGAAGCGTGATACTTCCAACTTTGTTCGTCCCTTCCAGATTACTTTGAATATTTAGGGTCTTTTGTGGTTCCATGCAAATTTTAGGATTGTTTGTTCTATTTCTGTGAAACTGCCACTGGAATTTTGATAGGAATTGCTTTGAATGTGTAGATTACTTTGGGCAATATGGACATTTAAACAATATTCTTCCAAGCCATCAGCATGAAATATCCCGCCATTTATTTGTCTTCAATTTCTTTATCAACATTTTATAGTTTTTAGTGTAGAGATCTTTCACCTCCTTAGTTAAATTTACTCCTAGGTATTTTATTCTTTTTGATGCAGTTGTAAATGGTATTGTTTTCTTAATTTCACTTTCTGATTATTGTCGATTGATAGAAATGCAACAGACTTTTGTACATTGATTTTGTACCCTGCAACTTTACTGAATTAGTTTTTAAAATGGAGTCTTTAGGATTTTCTATGTATTATATCATGTCATCTGCAAATAGTTTTATTTCTCTTGATTTTGGACGCTTTTTTTTCTTTCTTAATTGCTCCCTGGCTAGGACTTCCAGTCCTATATTGAATAAAAGTGGCAAGACTGGGCATCCCTGTTTTGTTCCCAATTAGAAGAAAAGCTTTCAGCCTCTCACTGTTGAGTCTGATGTGAGCTGTGGGCTTGTTACATATGGGCTTTATTACGCTGAGGTATGTTCATTCCCTCTCTGCTTGTTTTGTCCAGAGGTTTTCTTTTTTTATCCTTAATGGATGTTCAGTTTTGTCAAATGCTTATTCTACATCTATAGAGATAATCTCGATTTTTATCCTTCATTTTGTTAGTGTGGATATCACCTTGACTTGCGGATGTCAAACCATTGTTGCAGCCCAGGAATAAATTACACTTGATCATGGTGTGTGATCCTTTCACTGTATTGTCAAACTAGTTTGCTAATATTTTGTTGAGGATTTTTACATCTGTATTCATCAGGGATATTGTGTCATTTTTGTGTGGTATCAGGGTGACGCTGGCCTTGTAAAATGAGTCTGGAAGTGTTCTCTCCTTCTACTTTTTTGGAAAAAGTCTGAGAAGGGCTGGTATTCTTCTTTAAATGTTTGGTAGAATTCACTAGTGAAGCTGTCTGGTTCAGAACTTTGGTTGCTTAGGAGGTTTTTGATTACTGATTCAATCTCCTTAATTTCTTCATGATTCAGTCTTTGTAGGTTGTATATTTAGGAATTTATCCATTTCTTCTAGGTTGTCCAATTCGTTGGCATGTAATTTTTCACAGTAGTCTCTTACAGTATTTTCGTGGTATCAATTGTAACATCTCTTTCATTTCTGATTTTATGAGTCCTCTTCTGTTTTTGGTAGGCCTAGGTAAAGGTTTGTCTATTCTACCTTTTCAAAAAGCCAGCTCTTTTGATCAAAGTTTATTGATCTTTTCTATTGTCTTCTTAGTCTCTATTTCATTTGTTTCTGTTTTTTTTTTTTCCTTTGTATTGCTATTCGTTCCAAAGCTTTAGGTGTTAATATTTACTTTAAGTATTTAGGTGCTACTATATTAGTTGCATAAATATTTACGAATACATCCTTTTGTTGGATTGATCCCTTAATCACTGTACAATGCCCTCCTTATTTCGGTTCCCACCTGCGTGGAATATCTTTCTCCATTCCTCCACATTCGCTCTGCGTGTGTCCTTACAGCTGAAGCGAGTCTCTTAGAGCCGGTATACAGTCGGGTCTTTTTAAAAATCTGGTCAGGGTCTTTGGATTGGAGAACTTTGAATGTGAACAGTCTAAGTAATTACCGATTGGTTGGTAACTCCTCCGTTCCTTTCTTGTTCTCTTTGTGATCTGATGAATTTCTGTAGTGGTGTGATGAGATTCCTTTATCTTCTGAGTATTTACTCTAGGTTTTCATCCTGTGGTTCCCATGAGGCTTAAATAAGGCAACTTGTAAGTCTATTTTAAGTTGATAAGTTATTTTCAAGCCCTATCTAAAGCTCTATCTTTTTACTCCCCACCTAATTTTATGTTTTGTGTTCCTGAAGTCAAAATTCACATCTTTGTGTCCTGTGTGTCTATTAACAAGTTGCTATAATTGTAGTTATGTTTCTGCCTTTATCTTTAACCTTCATTATGGTTTCATATGTGATTAAGCCACCACCTGACTAGTCAGGCATCACTCAAGGACCAGGGATACCTTCTGAGAAATGTCATTAGGTGATTTTTGTCATTGTGCAAAATATCAGAATGCACTTACACAAACCCAGATGGTCTGGCCCACTGCACACCTGAGCTCTACCTACAGCCCGTTGCTCCCAGGCCACCAGCCTCTGCAGCCTGTTACTGCACTGAATGTTGTAGGTAATTGCAGCACAGTAGTAAATACTTATATATCTAAACATGGGAAAGGTACAGCAAAAATACAGTATAAAAGATTTAAAAAATGGTGCACCTGTAGAGGGCACTTACCATGCACGGCGTTTGCAGGACTGGAAGCTGCTGTAGGTGAGTCAGCGAGCGAGCCATGAGTGATGTGAGGGCCTAGGACGGACTGTCCACTGCCATAGACTTGATACACACTGTCCCTTCAGGCTGTGCTGAATTTATAAACGTTTTTCTTCAATAATATATATTATTTAGCTTACTATAACTTTATAATTTTTTTGACTCGTTTGTAACAACACAGCTTAAAACACACTGTCGAGCTGTACAAAAAATATTCTTTGTATCCTTATTTTATAAGCTTTTTCCTATTAAAACACTTTTTTTTTACTTTTTAAACTTTTTTTGTTAAAAAGACACAAACACATTAGCAGCCTAGGCCTACACAGGGCAGGGTCACCAGCATCACTGTCTCTCACCTGCACATCTTGTCCCACCGGAAGGCCTTCAGGGGCAGTGACAGGCAGGGCGCCCTCACCTATGATAACGCCACCTCCTTCTGGAACACCGGAGGACCTGCCTGAGGCTCTTCTTGAGGAGGTGTCATTCTATTCAGAAATATGTCCCTGGTGGTTTGCTTGCTTGTTTTTTGTCATAGATTTGCTTGAAAGCAAAATTTCGGTGTTGGGGTCCGCGTTCATACTCTAAGGAGCTTGCTGAGGTCTGCAGACGCTTCTGCTAGGCCCTCGCTGCGACTTTTCTTGGAAGTTCTTCTTCTGCAGTTTCCTTCTCGTGCTCTCCATCAGCCGTGTGCTCCTGTCCAGCTGCAACGACTCCCTCTGGGCGCTCCTCGCGGCCCCCTCGTCCCCACCCCGGGGAAAGCTGTTGGCCGCCCCACCCACAGCCTTGAGATTTTCACATCCTCATCCTTGGCAAATCCCTTGACGTCACCGACGAACCTCTTGAGTATCTCCGTCAGGTGCCATTCCTACACTCCTGGGTGACGTCACCCCAAGCCGAGGCAAGGCTCTCGATTCCGTCGTGGACGATGCGGTCCTTTCGGGATGGCATCGGTGTCTTCTCGGTGGCAGCAGTGGCTTGGACATAGGTCCTCTTTAGGTCAAAGAGGCGCTGTGTGCAGAGGGAGAGACGCCACTTTGCTATCGGGGTGAAGATCAGGAGGAGGAGGGTGCCTGGGCACATTACCAACGATACGCAGAGTCTTGACAGGTATGTGACTCTCCAAACAGTTTCTCCATTTCACCGGCGCAGCAATTCAGGGGGGCATCTCGGAAGAGGAGCTGGGTCACCCATGACGTCTTCTTGCCCCGGAAGGACACTGGCAGCGCGTGCTTACTGATGCGCTTGAAGGCCCTGGGGTTCTCACTGCGCCAGATCACAGAGGGTTGCTGTTAGTGGCCTGCGTCATTGTCCCCTCTGTGCCCTGAGGCGGGTGGCTGGTCGAGAATTGTTTCACTACTCTGTAAAATCCTATGGGATTTGCAAAGGTAAGCCCCTCTGGCCACCAGAACCAAGTAATCATGGGGTGTCCACTGGGCACAGTTGTAACCTTTGGACCACCAGATGCAAAAACTAGGCCACCAGATGTGTGCACAAGCTCCTTTCTGGGTGAGACCATGACCTGGAGCAGGGCAGAGGCCAAGTCCAGGGTCTCTGGAGTACATTTCAGTAGGCCTCCAGATGTGTACCTAATTAGAAGCCCCTCAGGCTGAAGCTTTAAGACAAGCAGATAGGCCTCTTTCCCAGAAAGTCTGGGTGCTTTTCAGTCTGCTGCCCTGTGCGGGGTGAGACTGTGTGCTAGAGCCTTGGGGACGCAAGCCCTGTTGGCTTTCTTTGGGGATTCATCTCTCAGGTGCAGGTCTTAAAAGCTGGAGTCCCCAGCATGTGGTTCCAACCCTTCACTCCCCAGGGGAGAAACTGGGAGTGTGAGTTCCCTCCCACTTGTGGGTCACCATGCCAGGCGATCTATGGCAAGGTTATGGCTCAGCCTCTTTCTTTCCTGTTTTGATGTGGGCTTTTTCTCTCATTTGCCTGATGTATTGGAGTCACTATCTAGTTATCAGGTTTCTATCACAGGGAATTGTTCTGTACGTAGCTATGGATTTGATGTGTCCACGGGCAGAGGTAAGTTCAGGATCCTCCTGTATCACCATCTTACACTGTGACCCTCTCCCTTTGATGACGGCCATTCTAACAGGTGCGAAGTGATACCTCATTGTGGTTTTGCTTTGCATTTCCCTGATGATTTAGAGATGCTGCATACCTTTTTATGTACCCGTTGGCCATTTGTATGTCTTCTTCGAGGTCCTTTGCCTGAGAGGGGGCTGCAGCCAGTTCGTGGACCACTGCAGGGTCCACAGCAGGGGCTGATCTGTCTGGTGCACGGTGGGTGAGACTCCTTCTGGGCCCCATAGCTCCCCTAGAGGCACTTTGTGGATAGATGCAGAACTTTTGTGGCTGGAGGGTGGGGCAGAAAACAAGGATGGCTTAGGCTACCATGGTTAAATGTCCCTGAATCTTCTTATGACAAATAATAATGTTTGTGCATGTGAGAGCATTTCTATGAGACAAAGCCCCAGAATGACTAGACCAGAGGATCTGTGAGGCTTCGTTTTGATGGATCTAGCCACGCT
The DNA here is from genome assembly GCF_902729225.1 of Pteropus medius. NCBI lineage: Eukaryota > Metazoa > Chordata > Mammalia > Chiroptera > Pteropodidae > Pteropus > Pteropus medius. The sequence goes on along the minus strand of NW_024347790.1, from coordinate 720,189 downwards.
GCTCTTGGGAGCAGTGGGTGCTCTACCTGCAGGAGACCAGCATGCCCGTCTCCCTGCCCTCCACGCTTTCACTTTACCCACCTGTGAAAAACAGAAATCCCCTGTGGCTCTAATGTGCATTTACCCGACTATGAGTGAGGACGAGTCCCTTTTTCTGTGTCTAACAGAGCTTTACATTACCTTTCCTGGGAAGCTCTCCTATCTTTTATGCAATTTTCTGCCTCAGGGTTTGGTCTTGGACTTCTTGATTCACTGGAGCTCTGCGCTTGTTGACAGGAGTGACAGCTGTTTGAAATCTCTTCGAAACAAAATCATCCAAGGAGCCCATACACAGCACAGGAGGGGCTGGGCTTGCGTCTGAGGTCAGGGTGAAACCGAGGGAGGCGTCCTAAGTGTGTCCTGGAGTCGGGGTTGGGGGTGACATTCGGGTCGGTGTCGCTGGCACTGGGCAGCGCCCAGGCACATGGCCCGGGGCGTTTTCTGTCACTCACCTGCCTCTCCTCCGGGGCGCCTGTCTCCCCAGCTCCTGTGCTCCTCGGTGCAGAAGGCCCTGTTTGAGGAGGAGGACCACGTCAAGAAGCTGCAGCAGAAGGTGGCCACGCTGGAGAAGCGGAACCGGCAGCTCCGGGACCGGGTCAAGAAGGTCAAGAGGGCTTTGCGACAGGCACGGAAGAACGGCCGCCACCTGGAACTGGCCAACCAGAAGCTCAGCGAGAAGCTGGTGGCCTTGGCGGGGGCCGGCCCGCACAGCAATGCCCTGGGGCAGGCGCCCGCAGCCCGCACCTACCTGCGGGGGTAGCGGGGGCGCCACGGCCCGCCCCGGCTCGCTGGGGGCAGCGCCCCTCGCCGGGGAGGGGGGAGTGATGGAGGCGTCGGACTGCACGCGTCTCAAGTCTCGTAGAAGATGCTTTTCCTGCGCGGTTGGCGGTGTCTAGTGGTTCAGAGGGGCCGCCTCGCTGCCCCCCTCTCCCCGGCTGGTCCGGACAGTGCGTGGAAGTGCCGAGGCCGGGACCGGCTGCTGCGCCCCGGCCTGGGCTCCCAGGAGCAGCGCGCTCAGGCTGGGGAGGGACAGCTAGACGCTGCGCCCTGGTCTCAGCGCGGCGCTCCAGAACTGCCCGGTCCCAGGAGTGAACCGAATCGAGTCACGGAACCTTCTGGCGTCTTGTCGTCCAGATCTGTGGGAGGAGGCTGGCGGCCTCACAAAGCACCTATCAGTAAGCACGTGCAGGGTGTCCCTACTCCAGCCCGTTTCCTCACAGCTGAGGCACAGTAAGACTTAATGAGCTTGTCACAGGTAAGGGAGCTGAGCCGGGCCACGAGTCATTAAAAAGTTATATCTGATTTCCAGCAGACTCCCCATGAAGGTGCTGCCTGTGGTCGCTTTAATCGAGGGTCCTTGTGCCTCCTCCCACCACACTCCTAAGTTGGGGAACCCTGAGCAATAACTTGTTTGCTCAATTTCTCCCACTTTTCCGAATTCGGGGTGAGCTGCCCCAGTGCTCTGGGCTTTTGGTCTGTAAAGACACCTCCTTTGCTCTGGACTGTAAAGACACCTCCTTACGTGGTGGGATCAGGTGACCTTACCTCGGTCCCATCCAGGCTCCCGAAGGCTGTGTGCGAATGCTCCCCGCCCACCAGGGCTGACCTTGCCCTTGGGAGCGTGTGCACCGGCCTCGATCCAGACACCGCAGCCTGCTTGGGAAGGAACCTTAGCCGGTGCATCAAGTACGACGCGGTGTTCCCTCCACCTGACCCCCGAGCTCTCCACTTAGGCGCACTGATCGAGTCCCGGCTGTGACTAAGAAGTCGGCCGAGTGCCCCATCCCTCGGCTATCTTCCGTCGAGGGGCCTCCAAGCTGTTTCCCCGCCCTGCTCTCCCAGACAGAAGCTTCTAGCCCCTCACAGGGGATGCCACCCACAGGCCGCCCAGGACCCTGCGGGCCCATGGCGCCGTCTCCCGCAGGAACAGCGGCTACCGTCAGATCCCCACTCCTCTGGCAGCTGGTCTGAGGCACAGACCCCGTGTCACTTCAGTCTCCGTGGCCTCAGGGGAGAGCTCTGTGCCCTGGACTGGATGGCACTGGAGCTTTTTGTGCAAGGGTACTTCATTTTCAAACTGCTGCCACCACTATCAGCTGCTTGCTGCCTCGGCGGGTACAGTGGGAGGTGCGGCTTCCCGTTCATTCTTCCCGCGGACGTTTCCTTAGGGCAGTTTCGCTTCCACCCCAGGGAATGAGAAGCCTGAGGCTGATTTACAGCCAGTGTCCGGAGACCTGTGGAAGCCGCCTCTCTACTACTGTGTTCTGCCTTTTCAATAAACGTGAGCACAATTTCAGCCACAACAGCAGAGCGCTGTGTTTCTCTTAGGTCAGGGAGATGCCGGGGTTTCTAGGTCTGACCTGGAAAGGCAGTTTAGATCCTCTAGGGCAGAGTGTGTGAGTAACACGGGGGGCATTTAGGACACAGCTCACGCTGCCTCTGTCCCAGCCTGCCCCTCCTGAGGGACAAGCAGCTTCATTCATCAACGTCTTCGAATGTGCACTCCACAGGGGACTCCCCGGCCATCAGCTCGGCGCTGTCACCTGTTTATTGTACTAGCAGATTTTACGCAAGAAAACTCCAATTATAAACACTCATCAGAACTTGACACGTTAGCCGCCCTGTCCCAGCGCTAGCTCTGAAATGCAGGCCACGGTTCCACCTTGGATCAGTCGCTTGGCCTCAGACCACAAAGTCGCATAACAAGCAAGCGGCAGACGCGCCCCTCACAGTCCCCGGGCGTCAGGAGCTGGGCGCACGTAGGCAGGGAAGAGGTTTCCCGGGCCACCACGTCGTGCGAACGTGGCCGCCTCTGGTGACGCCAGCTCTTCTTCTCCTTATTTCTGAGCCACCTTTTCTTTCGTAATCACTAGCTATTTGTTCCTCCAAATTTACCAAGAAAACAAAGTCCATCAGAAACGTGTTTCCTCGACTCCCTCGCATGGCGCTTGCGCTGCCCGGCCTCTGTCCCTCCTCCCACCTCAAAGGAAGACACGTCCCTCGGGCCACGTCCAGGGTCAGAGGCCCTCACTGTTATCTTGAGTTCTTACGGCTCCACCAAGTGTTACCCTTTTATCAGACGCACGGAATGAACAGCCACACGGGGAGCAACATTCTCTGAAAGAAGTCCAGAAGCCAGCCGAGCGACTCTCATACGTCGGGGAACAAGAAAATACCCATATTGAAACGAGCAGGAAAGACAGATGCCCTTGTCGTAAACCCCAGCCCCGTACGGTGCCATACAGTCAGAAGGGAACCCCCAAATCCTGGCTTCTCCCTGAGGAATGAAGGGTTTGGATCCCACACCTAGCACCCAAACTTTTAAAACTCCCACCCAAGGGATGGCCCCCCAAACACACAGCCCCGACAGCCAATGGGGTTTGCATCCATGAGACCACAGCAGAGGCAGTGACCGAGGGCGCAAGCACACACCTGGGCTCCCACCCAGCACCTGTGCCCTGGGAGCAGGTGGAACGCATCCACCCCATCCATCTCCCCCCCGGGGGTCTTTGCGTGCTCACAACTACTGCCCGGGGCCAGCCCTAAGTTACCACATGTCACAGGGGGCCCGTGGACACCTCCCTGCCCGCTCCCTCTGGACGGGACTCCACGTCTCTTGTACACACGTCTGGTGCCTGCCTTTCGGGGCTGCCACCTGAGGGACAAGCTCCTCAACTGCCTGGCTTATTGTTAACAGGGCTTGTGCTCCCGAGTCCCACAGGGCTGTATGTAGCAAACAAGTTCGCGCCAGGCTCTGGTGACTCCATCTGGGACCCAGTGCTGGGTCCTACCGCCCGTTTCTCCCTGGACGAGCCTAACTGCGTGCTTTCCCAGCTGGGGCCTGAGGTGCGGCTTCCGACCTGCCTGCATGTAGCTGGTGACGGCGACCCTCCGCTTTGGGACATTGACACACCCTCAACTACTGGGAGCCACTAGGAACCAAGTAGATGGCTTGGGCAATCGCCAAGGTTAAAGAGCCAACCAGGAGCGGGCTGGGCTGACAGGTGAGGCTTGTCTCCCACACGACATCACAGTCAGGACTGGACGAGGTGGCAGAGAGTCAAGGAAAATGGAGAAACATAAGGGTATGTTTTAAACAAACAAGATGAAACTCCAGAAACGGATCTTAATGAAAGAAATGTGAGTTACCTGAAACCTCAAAATAACGGACCTAAAGATGCTCACCGAGGCCCGGATGGCGGTGCATGAATGAAGTGAGAACTTCAGCATAAACAGAAAATGTAAAAAAGTACCGAGCAGACCACGGGGCTGAAAATACAAGAACTGAACTGACAAATGCAATACAGAGCTCCGACGACAGACCGCGCCAATCGCAAGAAAGGGTCAGTGCACTCGACAGGGCAGAACTCATCCGAGCATGGGAGCAAAAGAGTGAAGACAGCTAAGGGTCATCTGGCACGTGCACAGGGGTCCAGGAGGAGGACCGAGAAGGGGCCCAGGGCTAACACAAGGGAACAGTGGCTGAACCTTCCCTAACTTGAGAGAAAGAAACAGACATCCCGATCGAAGAAGCTCAGATTCCCAACGAAGATGAAGATGCGTGTGAAGAGACCTACCCTGAGGCATGTTGTAATTAAATGACCAACGTTAAAGGCGAGAGGCGGATCTTAAAGCAGCAAGAGAAAAACGACTTGTGACGTACAGGGAGCTGTCTCGCACCGGACTAGCGGCAGATTTTGAGACAGACACCCGCAGGCTCAAGGTGCTGCCTGGGGTGCTCACAGCACTGACGGAACAAAGCTGCCCATCGAGACCACTGCAGAGCTGGTTTTCAAAACCGAAGAACGTGTTACATACGTAAAACCATAAAGACTCCAAAAAAAAAACCCAGAATACATAAATTTTGTGACGTTGCAGGATGCACAATCAGTTCCATTTAAGTCGTCCTTCTGAATGGAAGGAGAGAGGAGTTTTCCAGACAAGCAAAAGCAAACAGAATTCAGCACACTACACTGGCCTTATGAAAAATGTTAAAGGGACTTAAGCTGTAAAAAAAAAAAAAAAGTTACTAATAAAAGGAAAGCATATCAAAGCGAAGCCTCGCTGACAAAGGTAACTGTAGAGTTAAAACCAGAATAATTTAATGTAATTGTGTAGGTTAATCACATATAAAGCTAGTATGAAGGTTAAAAAAGTAGTAAAAATATACAATAATTTAATGGATACACAAAATAAAAAGATGTAAATTGTGACACTGAAAACATAAAATGTAGGGGGAAGAGTAGAAAGGTGTAGCTTTAGAATGTGTTCAAATTAACTGGTTATCAGCGTAAAACAGACTGTTACACCTTTAAGGCATTTTATGTAAACCTCACGGTCATCACAAAGCAAAATCCTCTAGCAGACATACAAAAGATAAAAAGAAGAGAATCTAAGCACACCATTCCAGAGAAATCATCAGACCGAAACAGAGAACAAGACAAAACGGAACAGAGGAATTACAAAACAGCCAGAAAACAATGAACAACATGGCAGTAAGTCCATGCCCATCGATATTTAATTATAAATGGGCTAACTTCTCCAATCAAGACACAGAGGGGTTGAATGGATTAAAAAACAAGATTCACGTGTATGCTGCCTTACTCCATCTTCAAGGACACACACAGACTGAAAGTGAAGGGGCGGAAACAGATGTCCCATTAAATAGAAACCAAAAGAGAACAGGGGTAGATAAACTTCTATCAGACAAAATAGCCTTTAAGACTAAATAAGAAAGAATATCGTTATATAATAATAAAGGAATCAATATGGGAGGATATAACATTTATAAATATTTATGTACCCTATGTAGGAGCACCTAATTATATATACATATATATTTTTAAAGCGTACAGCACCTGGTCTTCCTAGGTGGTCTCCCATCCAAGTGCTAACCAGGCCCCACCCTGCTTAGCTTCTGAGATGAGACGAGATTGGGCGTGTTCAGGGTGCCATGGCCATAGACAGCACCTAATTATATAAAACAAATATTAACAGAACCAAAGGGAGAAACAGCAATGCAAAAATAGTAGGGGCCTTTAATACCCCACTTTCATCAATGGATAGGTCTCCCAGGGAGAAAACCAATAAGGAAAGTGGACTTAAGTTTTAACACATTAGACGAAACAGACTTAACACACTGACAAGACACTGCATCAAGAGCAGCAAAATATACACCAAAGTGCATATCAAACATTCTCCAGAACAGACCATATGTGAGGCCACAAAACAAGCCTGAGTAAATTTAAGAACACTGAAGTTACATCAAGCATCGTTCTGATCACAATGTTATGAAACTAGGAATCGGTTACAAAAAGAAAACTGGGAAAGTCACACCTAGGTAGAGATTAAACGACATGTTACTGAACAACCAATGGATCAAATGAGAATAAGGGAAATCAAAAAATACCTTGAGACAGATGACAACGGAAACACGACGTACCAAAACTACGGGGTTGAAACGAAAGCAGTTCTAAGAGGGAATTTCATAGTGATACACACCTGCATTAAGAAACAAGAAACGTCTCAAACGACGTAATGTTACACTTTAAGGAACTAAAAAAAGAACAAAACCCAAAGTTAGCAGAAAAAAATAGCAAAAGTCAAAGCAGAAATAAGTGAAATAAAGATCAACAAAACTAAGAACTGTTTTTTGAAAAGATAAACAAAATAGACTAATGATAGAAAATTCAAGACATTACAGTTGATACCAGACAAAGACAAGAGACCACCATGAACAAATAGATGCCAACAAGTTAGACAACCTAGAAGAAATGGATAAATTCCTAGACATAAAAAACTGTAAAGACTAAATCATGAAGAAATAGAGAAATCAGAAGAGAATTATACAAGAAGCCTGAATCAGTAATAAAAAAACCTTCTAACACACAAAAGACCAGGACCAGATGGCTTCACCGGTGAATTCTATCAAATATTTAAATAGAATTAATACCAATCATTCTCAAACACTTCCAAAAAAAAATAAAAAGGGAAGGAACACTTCTAAATTCATTTTGTGAGGCCAGCATTACTCTGATAACTAAACCAGACAAGGGACACTCTCAGAAAATTATAAGCCATATCCTTGATGAAAACTTGCAAAAATGTTCAGCAAAATTTTAAAACAATATTATAGTAAAACTGAATATTACATTAAAAACAAACTGAACTCAACAATGCATTAAAAGATTACATACCATGATCAAGTGGGATTTATTCTGGGGATGCAAAGATGTTCAACATCCACAAATCAATCAATGGGATACACCACATTAACAAAATACAGGATAAAAATCATACGATTATCTGATCATCTCAGTAGATGCAGAAAAAGCATTTGACAAAATTCAACATTCATTCATGATCAAAACTCTCAACAAGCGGGATAGAGGGAAGATACCTCAACATAGGCAAGGCCATAAGTGACAAGCCCACAGCTAACATCATATTCAACGGTGAAGAACTGACAGCTTTTCCTTTAAAATCACAAAAGAGACAAAGATGCCTACTCTCAAGATACTTGTGTTCAACAGAGTACTGGAAGTCCTAGCCATGGCAATTAGGCCATAAAAAGAAATTAAAGGTATCCAAATCGGAAAGAGATCTCTATTTGTAGATGACATGATATTATATACAGAAAATGCTAAAAGACTGCACCCCCCCAAAAAATGTTAGAACCAACAAATTCAGTAAAGTTGCAGGATGCAAAATCAATATAGGAAAATCAGTTGTGTTTGTATTACTAAAAATAAACTATCAGAAATAGAAATTAAGAAAATGATCCTATTTACATTTGCATTAAAAGCATAAAATACCTAGGAATAAGTTCAACCAAGGAGGTGAAAGATCTGTTTGCTGAAAACTATAAGACATTGATGAAAATAACTGAATATACAAACAAATGGAAGGATATTTCATGCTGATGGATTGAAAGAATATTGCTTAAATGTCCATATTGCCCAAAGCAATCTACAGATTCAATGCAGTTCTCATCAAAATTCCAATGGCATTTTTCACAGAAATAGAACAAACGATCCTAAAATTTGTATGGAATCATAAAAGACCCTAAATTTCAAAAGTAATCTCGAGCAAGAAGAACAAAGCCAGAGCCATTATGCACTCTAATTTCAAACTAATTTACAAAGCTATAGTAATCAAAACAGTATAGTACTATCATTAAAAACATAGATCAATGGAACAGAATGGAGAGCCCAGAAATAAACCCGCACATTTAAGGCGAAATAATTTATGACAAGGAGACAAGAATATACAATGGGAAAGGACAGTCTCTTCAATAAATGGTGGAAAAACTGGACAGCCGCATGCAAAAGAATGAAACTCAACCACTATCTTATGCCATACATAAAGTCAGCCCAGAATGGATTAAAGATTTAAATGCAAGATCTGAAACCAAGAAACTGCTAAAAAAATAAAAAAAGAAAGAAAAAAGAAGAAAAAACATAAGGGGGAACTCCTTAACATCAGTCTTGGCAATGATTTTTTAAATCTGATACCAAAAGCAAAAGTAAACAAGAGACTACATTGAATCAGAGCTTCTGTGCAGCCAAGGAAACCAACCAAATGAAAAGGCCACCTATGGAATGGGAGAAAATATTTACAAATCATACATCTGATTCGGGATTAATATCCAAAATATATAAAAGACTCATATAACTCAGTATCAAAAAGCCAAACAATTCAGTTTAAAAATGGGCGGAGTATCCGATTAAACATTGTCCAAAGAAGACATACAGAGGACCAACAGATAGAGGAAAGAAAAGCAGCTCAACATCACTCGTCATCGGGGTAAACACGAATCAAAAGCACAATGAGACACCACCTCACACCTGTCAGAAAGGCCATCATCGAAGACAGGAGAGACCGTGCTGGGGAGGATGTGGGAAAGGGAGCCCTTGTGCGCTGTTGGCAGGAACGCAAACTGGTGCAGCCGCTGTGGAAAACGGTATGAGGGCTCCTCAAAAAGGAAAAATAGAACTGCCATACGATCTGTAAGTTCCATTACTGGGTATTTATCCAAAGGAAACCAAATCAAACTCTCCAAAAGATATATGCACCCCCATGTTCACTGTACATTATTCACAACAGCCAGGACATGGAAACAACCTAAGTGTCCACTGACACATCACGGACAAAGATGATGCACACGCATACAGGCACACACGCACACAGACACGCACACACGCAATGTCATATTATTTAGCCATAAAGAAGAAGGACCTCCCATCATGTGAGACAACATGGATGAACCTTGAGGGCCTTATGCTAAGTGAGCTAATTCAGACAGAAACAGATACTACACGTATTACTTACACATGGCACCTAAAAAAGTCACACTCACAGAAACAGAGTCTCAAATGGTGGTTGCCGGGGCTGGGGAATGGGGAAGATGGGGAGGTGTCCGTCAAAGCTCACACATGTCCGGCTGGAAGATGAATGAGTTCGGGGGTCTGATTATGGCACGATTATAGTTAACACTATGTTATGTGTGAAAACCATTATGAGAGTAAATCTTAAGTGTTCTCATCTCAAAAAAGTAATGGTATTCACAGGAGGTGATGGAGGTGTTAGCCATGCTATGGTGGTGATCATTCTGAATATATAAGTATATGAAATCGAAACAGTGTACGCCTTAAACAATGTTCAGTGTCAATTATATATCAATAAAGCTGGAAACAAAGAAAAAAAAGAAATGGTTGTCACCATCCTTGAACGTGGAGGTGGCCTTCCTCTGAAGGTCGGGGATGAGTGTGGGGGATAATGCCACTGAGGTGGGTCCCTGATTTCATTGTGGAATGAAATTAGGGTACATGAGGTGGGTCCCTGATTTCATTGTGGAATGAAATTAGGGACTTAGGGTACAAAGGTCACGTAGTGGCGCTCACCTTCCAGAGACAAAGTGGGTATTTCATAATGGAAAATGTAAGTACCAAGGCCATCCAAATGCTCGATCACGGAGTTCCCAGGATCAAAACACGGATGGGCCTCGCACTGTGTGTATGTGTGTGTCTATGTCTGTGTGTCTGTATATGGCAATTAGAGGTCTGGCTTGAGTCTCCACTTATGGAGAAGTCAGAGCCCTTCAATTGACACCAAGCACTGAGATGTTCGTAGAGCTCCTTGATTTCAGGGGAGACCAGGAACCCCTGAAGAGACTTTGCGCTGACATTACACAATGCTGTACATCTTCCTAGTCCTCTACCAGGGACCCTTGGGTGTTCACCAGCTTAAACGGTGGGACAAAGGGAAATTCTACCACCTTCTGGGACTGGGTGACGGTGCTGGGCTAACCCTGGGCCAGCGGTCAGCGGTAAATGGTGTTCCCGCCCGAGTCCATCGTGCAGTAGGTCTCGCGGTCCCTGAGCCTGTTCTGTGGTTACTGCTCCAGCTCCTGAGTATGTAGCTGGAACAGACATTCTTGGCATCCAGCAGAGGCCCACATTGGTCCCTGATCCACGGGGCTAATGATGGCAGGGACGGTCCAGAGGAAATTCTGAAGCTTCTCTTTAATGATGCTAAAGTATATGAACAGCGAACAAACAGAATCCATGACAGTGATCTCTCGCCAAATAGATTTTCAATAAGAGACAGAAATTATCAAAAGGAACCAAATGGAAATTCTGGAGTCGGCAAGCACAATAACTGAAATAAAAAATTCACTAGAGGGGTCGATGGCAGATGAGAATCAGCAGAATAAATAATCAATGGAGTTAAAGATAGGGCAATTGAGATGATCCAGTCTGAGAAACAAAAAAAGGAAGAAGAAAAATGAACAGGGCCTACGAGGACGGTAGGACACCCCGAGCTGGCCAACAACCTAGTGGGCCAGGAGGAGGAGGAAACATGGGGCAACAAGTAGAGGGGTGGCTGCCCGGATCTGGGGGTGAGTCGGGGGTACAGGGTTTCTTTTGGGGTGATAAAATGATCCGGAATTCGATAGCGGTGACGTTTGCACGCCACTGGGAATATACTAAAAACCATTTAATTATGCACCTTACCATGGTTAAAATAGTGATTTTTGTTGTTGTTGTTAAACTTTACGTGAATAAAATCATCTCAGTTCCTCCTTCGTGGCAGCCCCTCGTCCCGGCCACACGGGACGTAGTTCACTCTGCACCCCCGTCTTCGCTTATACCACGTCTCTGCCATCGCCTTGGTCTCTCTTTGTCCTGTCTCTCTCGGGAAATTTTATTCACGTTTCAGAATCTTCTCCAAGTCTATCACGATCCTCATTCCCTGTAGCAACTGTTGTATTTCTTTAAAATTTTATACAGCCTGGAAGTAGGCAGCTACTGAGAAGCCTTGGGCTGTCCAGTCTAATCTCAACTGGAAAGCTTTCTTAGGGATCGCTTTTCGAAGTTCGGTGAACAACAAATCATGACATTTACATCTCAGCCATTTTTGAGTGTATGCTTCGGAAGCGTTAGGTACAGTTACAGTCACGCTGTGCAATAACTGGGTATCGATTACACCCTGTCTGCGAAGCCTTCCCTGACTGCACCCGATTACTCCTTCCTCTGTGCCCCTCGAGCGTTTGGGGTGCCCTCCCGTCCTGGCGCTGACCACGTTTCCTCCCGGTTAGCTCCGTGTCTGTCCCCCTCACTAGGCAGGGCTGACTCGTCACGGTGTGACACTGAGTGCTTGTCGAGGAAGGCGTGTATTGAGCCTCCCAGAACTGTGAGCACTGGAGACGTGTTAAGAGAGGTGAAGAATGACTCTCTTCATCACCCATGCTTCCTCCTCTTCCTCTAGATCCTGGCCCAACATCTTGCCTCATCCTCGACCGAGAACGGGGCCAGGGGGACGACTGTGGGTCCAGGGTCCTGTCCGCTGCTGGCCTTGAGGAAAATCCTACCTCCAGAACAGCCTCTTCCGCGGCTAATGCCCAGAGCAGCTGAACTGCCATTACCCAAAGTTATCTGTCCTGTGCATAGATTCAGGCTTTTGTTAGCTTCCAACCTGCCCAGACTATGGGAACGTCCTGGTATAGGACCTCCTGCTCGCCACCTTACACAGCCAACAAAGACAATAACTAGGGCAAAGCACCTTTTGGTTACCCAGACCCTGCTTCTCCAGGGAGGTGGCTAGAAAGCCCCTTGCTTTCTCCCCCCCGCCTCGCCCCAGCTGCCACCCCTTGGTGTCTACACAACTTGTGGCTTTGGCACTAGAGGCTGCGAACATAGTGCCAAAAGGGTAAAACTAGTAACTTTGCTGCTTTCTTCAACGTTTGCTAAAGGTTCCGGGAGGAGGCTCAACGAGGAACTAAAATGAAACTTTTTGATTATCTGTGTTTTTCCAATTAATCCTGTTCCTCATTAAAGGATCATGAGTTGGCGGCACCACATTCCCGCTATGAGATGAATCTCCTTTCGCCAGATGGCTGGCATGGACTGGATGGCCTGGCATTTCATTTCTTCCTGTCCAATAAAATGGGAAAATTCAAACCAGACACTGAAATGTCCTTTTCTTTTATTAAAAACAGTTCTTAATTGCGTAGCTGGGTTCTCAGAGAGTGAACTTCAGTATTTCTGGAGCAGGGACAGGGACGAAGACAAAGGAAACAGACGAAACTGCCATTCTGAAAGTACCAGACGATAACACACGGAGACTCCGAACCAGTGCCTCTCCGCCCTGGCCGCCCCTGAGGGACAACCGGGAGCTGCAGATAAAAAGATGCCTGCCAGCCCGCCCCCTCCTGCCTGCGGGAGGCTCCTGCATCAGCACTAAAAACAAAACAAGTCAAAACAAAACACCTTCCACGTGATGACAGCGTAGCCAGGACTGAGAAATCGCTGCTCTCAGGATAAACCAGGTCACTTATCTTCAGAATAAACATTTTATTCCGGAAGAAATTATTTAGGGGGAGCCCCCCTTGGTAGAAAGATACACATCAAGGTACCTGGAGTGGCTCTGAATATTGGTAAACTGATCCGAATGGAGAGACTTTAAGCTGACGTATTAGCTGTCTACTGCTGTAATAACTGACCACAAGCTTAGTGATAGCTACAATTACTAATAACTCAGTAAAGCTGAGATAATATATGTGTCCCACAGACACATTTTTATCACTGTCTCCACCACTTCCATGGCTGGGTATTTTTGTGAAGGGAAACTGGTAACCCTGGAGGTAGCCGAAAGTCACAGAAGCACCAATATGTCACCTAATGTCCCCCTGATGTAGCCCCACGTCGAACGAAGAGTCTATAAGATTCAACGAAAAGCACGGAGAATTCCGGGGGAAAGGGGAGCCTGAGGGTTCTGTGGGTGACCCCGGATGCAGCGGCAATTCTGTCCCCACCATGAGGGCCTGGTCACCTCCCCCAGGGGCCACCTCCGAGAGCCATCGCACTGGGGACTGGAGTGTCAATATATGAATGGGGGTGGCGGGTCCAAACATCCTTCCACCTGGATCGGCGGTCCCCAACCTTTCTGGCGCCAGGGACCGGTGCTCCCATGAGAATCTAACGCCTGATGATCTGAGGTGGAGCTGGGGCGGTGATGCCAGCGCTGGGGAGCAGGGCAAATACAGACGAAGCTTCGCTCTGCTGTGCGACCCGGTTCCTAATAGGCTGCAGACCGTGTCCCGGGGGTTGGGGACCGCTGGGCTATAGAACCCTCTCCTCAGATGGGTCCACGGGAAACTCCAGCCACGGAGAGAAAGCTTCCTGAGCCGCAGGCCGACCCTGTGAGAGGTGAGCTCGCAGGCTGACTTTCATTCCTGTTCGTTGGAAATGTTTCTCTTTGATGTGGAGATGATTTAGCTTCTCTGTACTAGTTTCCCATAAGGAAATCTGAAGTTGACCAATCCATTTTTCTATCATCTTTCTCTTTGCTTTCCAGCATGGCCTCTGAAAATAACTGAGTTCCCTATTTTCCCAAAAGTCAAAAAACTGATTTTTTTTTACACTTGCTTAAGTGCAAGGCGCATTTCCGAAGGGTAGCTTTACCACCACCCCGCCTTGTGATTTGCAGGCAGTGCTCAAAACTCATTTTCTTTGTTCGCTTAGATTTCGCTTTGGATTCTTGAAGGCAGGCTCTTGGAGTTTATAATTCAGACCCGAGTGTTTAGTTTGGAAGAGGGAGGCTGTGGCAGATCTCTGAGTTCCCCAACGTGGGGCCAAGTGGAAAGTTTTTCTAAGCGTCCACTGGAGGAGGGGCCAGCCCGGCCCTCCACGGGTCTCCTCCAGGTAACCCCTGTCGGTGGCCCAGAGGCACAAGCCTTTTGGATCCACCTGGTCTGCCTGCCTGCCACACCCTGGGGACTTCAGAGATGAAAGAGACAGGCAGCAGAGTCACCACGGGGAGGGAGGCATCGTGCAGCTCAGCAAGAGCAGGAAAGAATGGGAGGGTCTCCCACAGTAACTCCCACCCCGCGTGACTATTTCTGCCTTAAAAACCATGTGGGTCATGGTTACGCATTTTTAACCCAAGTCATCTGTCACCTTTTCATTTTACTTTTGCACTGGGACATTCGAGGACTAGATTATTGTCCTGTAATTTTTGGAGGATGGTCGTGGTAAAAATGAGCATTACAACCCACAAAGCGGAACACTCAAAAAGTAACTACACAGCACTTCCCAGAGAACCGTTCCTACATTCCCGAGGAAATAACCTCACGTTTATCACTTTGGTGTCAGACACCGAGTGCCAACAAGCCACCAGGCTGCAGAGCTCCCTATTTTCTGGTCCTTAAATAAACAGCAAGGTTTCGGCGGCGAGGGTCTCAGCTCCTCTTCCTGGAAACTCTGGCTGCAAAGATTTAAGCCCTCCCTTTCCTGCCTTACCTTTCCAAAATACTGTGACTGATACATACAGATGTTTCCAGAACTTTATCACACGAACCATTTAGTGGGGAAGAGACGGCTTTTTTCCCATCAGACTAAAAAGAGGCATAAAGAATATTTCAGAAGAAAAATTCTAACATCTCCCTGCCCATGCCAGAATTTTCCTCGACCCGTGGACTCTGACCTCCTCCAGAATGATGGACATTTGGCCAAGTGTTCCCTTTGCCTTTATGGCTCCCTATTGGCCAATTCACACGCATAAATTAATGAGGCCCTTAGCTCAGATTAACGAAACCCTTCGCCATTCGACTTCCCTTTATAATTTCTGTGTCGCTTCACCGTCGACTTAACTGTGTCCCTTTCTGTCTCTCGATAGAGGTGGAGGACAGACCTTTCTCTGGCAGAGAAACAGAGACCTCTGGGGCATCTCTGGCTTTCTCCTGCGCAGGAGAGCTAGCCGAGCACTTAGCTGCTCATTCCAGGCCCTCTCAGAGATTCCGGATACGTGCTGTGTTCCCAGACGCTCCAGTGCGTTGGGACAGAAAATAAAAAAGCCTTCTCCCCTGCTGGGGACATATCCTGATTAGAAATCTTAAAATACTTTCTCAATTTCATTTTCCATGGAAAGGACTAGATGTTCAACCAGGCGGTTGGCAAATAGCCACACGGTTTTTCAGCTTGCCTGGCCCTGACATCTCATGAGAACGACTCACAAAGCTTACAAAAATCTCTCGTTTTAGGGGCTTAGCAGGGAGCTGGCGTGGATCCATCCATCTCTAGGCTGTGATCCTGCTTGTAATAAGGGTGCAGACGCCAGGGTGCTCAGTGATGCGAAGGGCGCCCAGTGCCTTGGGAATCCACCATGTTGTCAGCCTCCGTGTTCCCTGATGCCGTCTTCAAAAACCAGTCCCTTAGACCACATTCGTCTTGCACGACTAATAGTTTATACTCACTGAACAGCAGCCCCTGGCAACTACCAGCCTCCTCTCTACTCCTACTGAGTCTGACTGTGCTGTTAAGAGGGTAGATCTCGCATTAGATGTTTTCACCACAACGAACAAAACCAAACCCATTCCCTGTCTTGGGCTGAGTGAGGGCTTGGTGGTCTGGAATAAGGCTCCCCCAGCCCACACTTAGCCGATCGATCCGCTCGTGATATCTCCGGCAGGGGCGGCTCATTCACGTCTTCAGCGAATATCGAGCACCTACTCTGCGCCACGCACCGGGCCAGTCCTGGAGACTATGACGACCAAGACGGGCACCACGGAGCCTCATTCTGTCTCCCACGGCCCAGAGAACAAAAACTGTAACCTAGTAATGACAAATGGATGCTTCGAATGAAATCGACGGTGAGTGAAGAGATGCCGCAGTGGGGGAGGAAATCAAGAGAGGAGACCTATTTTAGACAGGATGGTTGGAGAAGGTCTTTCTGAGACCTGAAAATGAGACCTGACATAGGACCTGTAATATGAGACCTGAAAAATGAGGAGTCAGAGGGGCCTGTAAATATATACGACCCACGAAAATGTCATTGGAATGCGGAGCTGGACTATCAGGGTCCCCCCGAGGACCAGCTGTGAGTGTGCCCCACCCCAGCCCTGCAGGCATCTAGGGAGACTGAACTACACCTTCGAAGGGACAGGAGAAATGGTGTCCCCCGCAGCCGCAGGGAGAGGCAGTGACGACGCTCTCTAGATTGCTTGGACATTTCCTTATACCTTTAGCCTTGGTCTTGCCCCTGAGCTCGACTCTCACATCCGGCTGCGTGCGTGACATCGCCATATGGCTGGCTGATGCACATCGCAAACTCGGCAGGTCTAAAACAGAACTCGTGATTTTCTGCCCGAGACTCCCTTACCTCAGCAAATGGCACCAACGTCTACCCAGCTGCACGAGCCAAGAACACCCAGGGCCATTCTTGATTTCCGTTTTCTCATCCGTTTCCTGCGATACATCAGCAAGACCTGCTGACTCTATCACCAAACACATCCAGAATCTACCCAGTTCTGTCCTCCTTCAAGGTCACCACCATGGTCCAAGGACTTGGAGCCTGTGATGCCGCAACAGCCTCCTACGAGCTTCGTGGCTTGTTGTTTCCTTTACAACTGATTTTCCACAGCTCAGCAGAGTGATTGTCGTAGGTAACATCAGATCTTCTCAGTCCCTTGTAAATCTTCCAAGGGCTTCTCATTGCCTTCGTGATCCCTGCAAAGCCACTGACCCGTGCCCCACCCCCACCACAGACCTGCGTCAGGTCATTCCCCCTGCTCCTGACTCTCAGCTGTGCTCACGCCTCTCCGGTCATGCGAAGCCTTTCGTTCCTTGACCGTCCAAGCTCATTCCAGCCTCAGGGCCTTTGCACATATTATTCTTTCTGCCTGGAGCCCTTGACCTTCAGATCTTTGCACAGGTCCCCTCCTCCTCAGCGTGGTTCAGTCACACACGCACGCACGCACGCACACCTGCCCGCCACAGGAGGCCTTTCCCTGAGCAGGCTCTCTGATACATTCCCTAGCTAGCTGTGTTACTTTGTTTAATCTCATTTGCAGCATATACTTCTACTGGCAATTTTTTTTTTTTAATTTGTCTATGGCCTCCCCAGCCCCCATTATAAAATTAGCTCCATGGACATAGAAACCCTGTCTATTTTGTTTACCGCATGACTACCTAGAATAGTGGGTTCATCCTTTCTACCTAGAATGCTGCCTGACACACAGTAGGTGCTCATTATGTATTTATTGGATGAATGCATAAATGAATATAGTATAAAATACTTCTATGACAGTCTTAAAAATGTGTTAAGGAAACATTCTTACTCCCATTTTACAGATGAGGAACTAGAGGCTGAGAGACTCAGAGAGATTAAGTAACTTGATCAAATCGCACGATTTATCTGTTATGGAGCCGAGATTCAGACCCAATGGTCTGACTCTAGCTATAATTTTTCTTTTTTTACAGCAAGAATGTTTTATTTTTCTTTAAAAATTTTCAGTCATCTTTATTGAGTTATAAATTACATGTAATAAAACGTACTCCTTTTAAGTATATAGTTAAGTTTGACACACACACACACACACACACACACACACACACCACCCTCACTCCCCATGGAACCACTATGATATAAAACAAGACACAGGGTATTTCTATCACCCCAAAAAGTTTCCCTGTGCCCCTTTTCAGTCATTTCCCACTGTCCTGGCATCAGAGGACGCTGATCTTCTTTCTGTCGGGGTGTGTGTGTCTGAACTACTTTTCACCACTCAGGTGTATGTCCTAAGCTTCAGGCTTACCATTTGTATCATACAGATGATGATAATGTAGCATCTTCTCCACACGTACACACTGAAATAGTTGATGTACATAAAGTGCTTATAATTGTGTTAGTTATCACGTTGGTCTGCTTGGACTGACAGAAAACACTGAAGACTGAGTGACTAATACAGGCATTTATTTTCTCACTGTTCTGGAGGCCACAGTCCCAGATCAAGGTGCCAAAAGATTCGTTTCTGGTGTAGACATAGCTGCCTTCTCATGGAAAGATGAGGGAGCTCTCTCGGTAAGGACATCAGTCCCATTAGATTAAGTCCCCTTCCTTATGACCTCGCTTTACCCTAATTACCTTCCTATCTGGAAATATGATCCCATTGGGAGTTGTGTCTTCCATATAGGATATTAGGGGTGGGGGGGGACACAACTCAGTTCATAATATTGCCTCCCTTGGGCCCCCAAAATTCATGTCCATCTCACATGCAAAATGTATTCCTTCCATTGTAAGAGCTCCATAGTCTTAACTCATTTCGGCATCAATGCCAAGTCCAAAGTCTCATCTAAATATCACCTAAAACAGGTATGAAGGAAATATGAGGTAAGTTTCATCCGGAGGCAAAATTCCTCTCCAGACAGGTATGTCCTTCCAAAGTACAGGTAGGTCAGAATAGGCATTTCTATCCCAGAAGGAAGAAACTAGAAAGGAAGGGGTGATGGGGCATATGCAAGCCCCGAATCTAGCAAGGCAAATCCCATTAGATTTTACAGCTTGAGAAGAACGTTCTTTGCTGGGTGCTCTGCTCTCCAAGCCCCCTGGGGTGGCAGCATCACGCCTGTGGCCCTAGGTAGCAGCTCCGCCCCCTCAACTCTCTGTGGCAGCCTCTCCTCTGAGGTGCTGGGCAGGGGCAGCCTGGCATGCGGAAACTGAAGAGGGGGGCCCTCTGAAGCCGACGAGACTAAGGAGGAGACAGCCTTGCACCCGGGGCCTGTGGGGCGAATGTCAGCCCTAATGATCTCCGGATCACCTTTGGGGCTGTTCTTCCCTTTTCCTGAAAGATAAAAGCCTCTCTCTTGTCCTGCTCTGTTCTCTCTGGTCCAGAATGACCATCTCTGTTGACATAAACCCCTCTCTATCCCCAGATGCCGAGATGGCCGGTTAAATCCACGGTTCACATCCATGATCTCTTTATCAAGTGATTTTTTCCATCTACCTCCTTGGTGTTCTCTTCAGAGCACACTGCCCCCCTCTCCCCACCCCAATATGGATAGGTTGAGAATTTCCCAAATCTTCAAGTTCTGGCTTCTTTTTGCTTAAAAGTTCCTTCAATTTATCTCCCTTCTCTCACATTGTCCAATAAGGGGTAAAAGGAGTGACTAAGCCACGCCAACACTTTGCTTAAAAAATTCCCTCGGCTAAATATTCGATTTCATTTCTCTCAAATTCTACTTTCCACAAAACATGACAATACAATTCAGCCAAATTCTTTGCTGCCTTATCACGAGAATCTCCTTTCCTTCAGTATTCAATAACATGCTCCTAATTTCCTCTGAGACGTCACCAGAATCACCTTTAATGTTCGTTTTTCTATCAACGGTCTTTTCAAAGCCATCCAGCCTCTACCCACTGTCCAGTCCCAAAGCCACTTCCACATTTTTAGCTATTTTTTTATAGCAGCATCCCACTTTTCAGCACCCTAATCCATATTAGTCTGCTTCGGCTGTCATAACAAAGTATCACAGACCGGGTGGCTTAACACCAGAAATTTATTTCCTCGCAGTTCTGGACATTCCAGTCCAGATTTGTTTTCCGGGGCGCACTCTCTTCCTGGCTGGTAGACGGCCCCTTTCATGCTGTGTCCTCACACGGTCCCTCCTCTATATGCATATGGGCAGTGAGCAGGGAGCACGCTCTCTGACACCTCCTCATCATCTTAAGAGGACACCAGTCCCATCAGATTCGGGCCCTGCCTTCAGGACTTCACTGGACTGTAATCACCTCCCAAAGGCCTCATCTCCAAATACCATCACACTGAGGATTAGAGCTTCAACATATGATTTTGGGGGACACGATTCAGTCCACAGCAGCTATTATTACCATGAAGTTACGCAACTAATAAATTTCAGAGCTAAGAACTGCCCCCGGGGCCTCTGTGGGCTTTCCCACTCCATTAGTCTAGTCTTCCTCCTTTTTCATCAAAGCCACCAGAATATTAGTAGGGAAAATGGGAAGATGTGTGATCTTTCTTTGCACAAGTGATGACTTCCCTACCAGCCCTGCATCTCAATTCCACTGGGGAGATGGACTACAGTAGTAGAAAGGGCAAAGCTTTGGGGGTCAGACACCATGTGGAATGAGCTCTATGAAATGGAGTTAATGATAGCTGCCCAGAGCACCGCATCAAAGGCCCGTCAGGTCGTGTAGATAAAGCACCTCAGCAGCAACTTTACAGGCCAAAGGGGAATGGCAGGACTTTAAAGTACTGAAAGAAAGGAACCTACAACCTAATTTACTCAGCAAGGGTGTCATTCAGAAAGGAAGAAGAGATGAGTTTCTTAGACAGGCAAAAACTAAAGGAATTCATCACCATCAAATGAGCTTTACAAGAAATCTCAAAGGGTCTTCTTTAAGCAGAAAAGGTAAGGCTAAAACCAGAAATAAGAAAATATGAGAAAAGAAAACATCTCACAGGTAAAGCAAATATTTAATAAATACAGCAAATCGGATATTTAGAAAACTATGAGGTCAAAATTTAAAAAGTACCAAACTCAAACCACAAGAAGTAGGAGATACACAACACAAAAAGATCGAAAACATGACATCGGTAGCAAAGAGCATGGAGATGGGAGTAAAAATAGTCTTTACAGAATATATTTGAGCTTAAAAACAACTCTCAGCTTAAAATAGAATGCTATAGATATAAAATGATATACATAAATCTCAAGGTACCCATGAACCGAAAACCTACAAAAGAGGTACGAGGAATAATAAGAAAGGAACTTAAACAAGACACTAAATAAAACCAGTAAACTAGAAGAGATCAAGAAAAAAAGAAAGGAACAGAGGAGAACTATAAAACACCCAAAGAACTATTAAATGGCAATATGTATATACTTACCAATGATTACTTTAAATGTGAATAACTGCTCCAATAAAAAGACAGGGTGGCTGAATGGGTTATATGCTCCTTATAAGAAACTCACTTCAAATTGAAAGACACATACAGACTGAAAATAAAGTGATATTCCATGCAAACAGAAATAAAAAGAAAGCTGGGATGGCAATACTTGTAACAGACATAATAGACTTTAAAACAAACAAACAAACAAACAAACAAACAAAACAGTAAAAAAAGATGAAAGACATTGCTTTATTATAAAGGGGTCAAGCCAAGCAGAGAATATAACAGTTATAAATATACACACCAAACATAGGAGCACCTAAATATATAAAGCGATTATTAATGGACACGAAAGGAGCAATCCACAGCAAAAAAACAATAGTAAGAGATTTTAATACCTCGCTCACATCAATAGGTAGATCATCCACAAGGAACATTAATAAGGAAATAGTGGCTTTATACCAGATTATATCAGATCAACTCAATCGCCATTTTTAGAACATTCCATCCAACAAACTGCAAAATACACATTTTTTTTCCAAGTACACATGGAACATTCTCTAAGACAGATGACATACTAGGCCACAAAACAAAGAGATGGAAAAGCCTCGATAAATTCAAGATAACTGAAATCAGATAAAGCACAATAGCATCAAAATAGAAATCAAAAAAGGAAAACTAAAAAAAAAAACCCCACGAATATGTGTAGAATAAGCAACATTCTACTAAACAAGCAAACAGGAAATTAAACACTATTTTGAAACAATTAGAAATGAAAACAATTTTTCAAAACGTATGGGAAGCAGCAAAAGCAGTTCTAAGAGGAAAATTAATAGCCATATAGGCCTACCTCAACAAGAAAAATCTCAAACAATTTAACTCTATACCTAAAAGAACTAGAAAATGAAGAACAAACAAAATCCAAGGGAAACAGAGGAAAGGAAACAGTTAAGATTAGAGCAGAAATAAACCAAATAGAAATTTAAAAACCAATAGAAAAGACCAAAAAAACTAAGAGCTTATTCTTTGAAAAGGTAAATAAAATTGACAAGCCTTTAGACGAACTCATCAAGATAAAAGAGAGCCCAAATAAATAAAATAATAAATGAAAAAGTTATAACTGACACTGCAGAAATACAAAGGATCATTAAAGAACACTGTGAACAATAACATGTCAACAAATTCAACAATTATATGCCAATAAATTCGACAACATAAAGGATAAATTTCAAGAAGGGTATTAACTTTCAAGATTGAACCTGGAAGAAATATAAAATCTAATAGACTAATTACTATTATTGAAATTAAAGCACTAATAATAATAATAATAATAAAACTCCACAAAAAAACAATTAAATGCACCTAAGCCATAAAAAAAAAAAAAAAGAAAGAAAGAAAGAAAAAAAAAAAGAAACACCAGGACCAGATGTCTTCACGGGTGAATTCTACCAAACATTTAGAGAAGAATACATATCTTTCTTAAGCTAATTAAAAAAACTGAAGAGGAAGGAATGCTTCCAAACTCATTTTACAAAGCCGGTATTACCCTGATACCAAAACCAAAGACATTATAAGAAAAGAAACTTACAGGCCAATATCCCTGATGAACATAGATGCAAAAATTCTCAACAAAATATTAGCAAACCAGATTCAACACGCTGAAAGGATTAAAAACCATGATCAAATGAGATTCATCCTATGGATGTAAGGATGATTCAACGTCTGGAAAATCAATGTGATACACCGCATTAACAAAACAAAGGATAAAAACCATATGTTCATCTTGACAGATGCAAAGAAAAGCATTTGACAAAATTCAACATCCTTTCATAATAAAAACTCTCAACTAAGTGGGTAAAGAAGGAACATATCTCAACAAAATAAAGCTATGTATAACAAACCCACAGCTTACACCACGCTCAACGGCGAGAAGCTGAAAGCTTTTCCTCTAAGATCAGGAACAAGACAAGGGTGCCCACCATCACTACAATTCAACAAAAAATTGGAAGTTTTAGGTACAGCGATCAGACAAGAAAAGCCACCCAAATCAAAAAGGAAGTACAACTCTCATTATCTGCAGATAGTACGATACTACAGGGAGAAAACCTTACAAATTCCACCAAAAAACAAAAAACTATTAGAACTAGTATATGCAGTAAAGTTTCGGGATATAGAATCAATATACAGAAATCTGTTGCATTTCTATACATCTATAATGAACAATCAGAAGAAGAAATTAAGAAAATAATCCCATTTACAACTGCATTTAAAAACATAAAATCTCTAGAAATAAATTTAATCAAAAAGGTGAAAGACCTATACTCTGAAAACTATAGGCAATGAAGAAATTGAAGAAGATACAAATAAATGAGAGGATATACCCTGCTTAAGGATTAGAAGGATTAATATTGTTAAAATGTCCTTACTACCTAAAGCAATATACACATTCAATACCAATCCCCATTACAATACCAATGGCATTCTTCTCAGAATGAGAACTAATCCTAAAATTTGTACGGAACCACAAAAGACCACAAATAGTCAAAGATATTTTAAGAAAGAATAAAGTAGGAAGTATCACACTCCCTGGTATCAAACTATACTGTAAAGCTACAGTAATTAAAACAGTATGAATTTGCCATAAAAATATCTATATCTATATCTATATCAATGGAATAGAACAGAGAGCCCAAAAATAAGTCCTAGCTTATATGGTCAATTAATCTACAACAAAAGAGACAGGGATATTATAATGGGGATAAAGACAGTCTCTTCAATAAGTGAGGTTGATAAAATTGGTCAGATACATGCAAAAATATGAAATTGGACCACTTTCTTATACCATATACAAAAGTAAACTCAGAATATATTAAAGACTTAAAGACGCAAAACCATAAAACTTCTGAAAGAAAACACACAGTAAATTCTCTGACATCACTCTTAGCAATATCTTTTTGGATGTGTCTCCTTGGGCAAGGGAAACAGAAGAAAAAGTAAACAAGTGAGTCTACATCAAACTAAAAAGCTTTTGCACGGAGAAGGAAACCATCGAGAAAATAAAAAGACAACCTACAGAAAGGGAGAAATTATTTGCCAACGATATATTCCAATAAGGGATTAATATCCAAAACATATAAGGAACTCATACAACTCAACGCCAAAAACCAAACGATCCAATTCAAAAATGGGCAGAGGACCTGAATAGATATTTCTTCAAAGAGGACATGCAGATGGCCAACAGACGTATGAAAAGATGCTCAACATCACCAGTCATCAGGGAAATGCAAATCAAAACCACAATGAGACATCACCTCACACCTATGTTCACAGCAACATTACTAGTAATAGCCAAGTATGGAAGCAACCTAGAAGTCCATCAGTAGATGAATGGATAACGAAGATGTAGTGTGTGTGTATATAATTCAGCAGTAAAAAGGAAAGAAACCTTGCCATTTGCAGCAACATGGATGGACCTAGAGGGTATTATGCTAAGCAAAATAAGTCAGTCAGAAAGACGAATACCATATGATTTTACTTATATGAGGAAACTAAAAACAAAACAAATGAATAAACAAAACCAAGTAGAAACAGACACACAGATATAGAGAACAAGCTGATGGCTGCCAGATGGGAGTGGGGCGGGGAATGGGAATACAATTTATAAAGAAGGAAAAAAATGTTTAATGAATGAAAAAAATAAAATTTAAATTAAAAAATACCAAAGAGAGGTCTGGCTTGAGTCTCCACTTATGGAGAAGTTAGAGCCCTTCAACGGACGCCAAGCCCTGAGATGTTCGTAGAGCCCCTTGATTTCAGGGGAGACCAGGAACCCCTGAAGAGACTTTGCGCTGACATTACACAGTGCTGTACATCTTCCCAGTGCTCTACCAGGGACCCGTGGGTGTTCGCCAGCTTAAACAAAGGGACAAAGAGAAATCCTACCACCTTCCGGGACTGGGTGACGGTGCTGGGCTATCCCCGGGTCAGCGGGGTGCTTTGTGGGGGCCTGATGGGCAATGGTGTTCCCACCTGAGTCCACAGAGCAGCAGGGGTCTGTGAGCCGTTCCGTGGTTACCTGCCCTGGCTCGAACTGAACTGAACTGAACGGATGGTGCTACACAGGCGCCAGCACACGAAGCAAGCGACATAGACACAAAGCCTCATGGGGCTCCTGATATCGGGGATTTCACTTCAAGGGGAAGCACAGAGCCAAAAAGGGCTCGGAGGCTTCCCATGACTTAGTTTCCATTTCCTAGTGCTCAAGCAATATCTTGGCCCTGGAAGTCTGGGGGAAAAAAAGGAAAGAAGAACAAATTTGGACGCAGCAGACGACCTGATTTCAAACTATATTATACAGCTATAGTGATCAAAACAATTTGGTATTGCCTTGAAAAGACACAGAGATCCACAGAACAGGACAGAGACAGAAACCCACACATACATGCTCAATTAATTTACAACACGGAGCCAAGGATATACAAGGGACAAAGGATGACCTTAATGTAGGGAGGAGGCACAAGAATTAAAATGTTAATCAAGCCACATTCAGAGACTGCAGTGTGCTGATCGGCCCTGCAGCCAGGCCGGGAGGACACCTGCAGAACGAAGGGAGATTTCGGCAGGGACGGCTTCCAACCCACTCTCCCACACTCGGTGGAAAGGCCAACAGGAACAATAGAGTCTTTAAGTGGCGCCCCACACAAATAAAATCGTTCACTCCCTATAGCTAAAATCCTGGGAACCTATGGATGAAAGGCTGGGAACTGCCAGGGGCCTTTCAGGCTACAGCCTCTTCCCCTTCCCCTTCCTGTCTGTCCTTATCGAAGGAAATGGGGACTAAAGAATGATAATATAAACTGAATTCCCTGACCGCTCGCTGGGGGCCCCCACGCACTGCCTTTCCACGTCTCGCTTGGTCCCTCCCGCTCTGCCTCTGAGAGGAGGCCACGCTCTGTGTGTGGAGTGGGACCCCTTCCCTAATACACCTTCCCTTTGGCTCTAACTTTGGCGTATGTGTTAAATCCTTTCTATGCTCTCCGCCAAAGGCCCCTCTTCTTCTCTCGGTGCTGGGCTTGGTCTCCCCCGGCTGGGGGAAATTTGCTCCATCCTGCATCAGTCTCTTCAACGAAGGGTGTTGAAAAAAACTGAACCGCCAAATGCAAAAGAATGAAACTGGACCACTATCTTACGCCATACATAAAAGGCAACTCAAAACAGAGTCAAAGATTTGAGCATAAACCTGAAATCACGAAACTCCTAGGAAAAAGCGCAGGCAGTAAGCTCCTTGACATCCGTCCCGGCCATGACGTTTTGGACTTGACACCAAAAGCACGGGGAACGAGAGGAAACATTAACCAGAGGAAACATTAACCCTGGACGGGGACAGTATTTGCAAAGTCTGTATTTGATAAGGTTTGGCTGCTCAAGGTACACAAAGAACTCATACGACTCAATAAAGAGCTCACATAACTCAAGAGATAAAAAGACAATCTGATTTACAAATAGGCAGAGGAACTGAACAGACATTTTATCCAAAAAAGACATACAAGTGGCCAACGGGTATGTAAAAAGGTGCTCAACATCACTAATCAGCGGGGAAATGCAAATCAAAACCTCGATGAGGTACCACCTCACACCTCTTAGAAGGGCACTTATCAAAAAGACAATGACATGCTAAGCCATAAAAAGGAAATCCTGTCATTTGCAAGGTGGCTTTCAAGGGCACAAAACTAAATAGTTTGTCTTTCTCTGTCTTTGTCAGACAGAGAAAGACAAACACAGTCATGCACTGCATAATGATGCTGCAATGAGGGACCCCATGTACCAGCGGTCCCCAACCTTTTCGGCACCTGAGACTAGTGCCCCTACGAGAACCTAATGTCATCAGGTGGTGATGCTAGCGCTGGGGAGCGGCTGCGGATACAGATGAAGCTTCGCTAGCTCGCCCGCCCCTCACCTTCTGCTGTGCGGCCCAGTACTGGTCTGTGGCCCACGGGTTGGGGACCCCTGTGACATACGATAGTAGTCCCATAAGATCTTAACAGAGCTGAAAAATCCCTGTGGCCCAGTGCCATCGGAGCCGTAGCATGGTGCTCCAGTGCACTACGACTGCCTTCAGGACTGTGCAGGGTAATGGGCCGTGCAGGTTTGCAGCCCAGGGGCCACAGGCTGCACCACGTGGCCTAAGCGTGCAGCAGACTAGACCACACAGCCCAGGTGCGTGTCGGCTCCTCCATCCCGGTTGTGCTAAGTGCACTCGGTGATGTTTGCACACTTACAGAATCGCCTAGTGATTCGGTTCTCAGAACATGTCCTGTCGTTAGGCGATGCAGGACCGTATTATAAGGTCTCAAATGTGGAATCTAGAAAAAGTCCTGAACGTACAGATACACAGAACAGGCCGGTGGCAGTCAGAGGCGGGGGCGGAGGCCGGGCAAAGTGGATGAAGGGGGTCAAAAGGTACGAACTTCCAGTTATAAAATAAATAACTCCTGGGATGTAATGAAGTACATGGTGAGGACAGCTAACAATACTGTTGTATGTTTAAAAGTTGCTGAGAGTAGATCTTAAAAATTCTTATCACGACATAAAAAATTCATACCTATGTGTGGTTCGAGTTAACTAAACGTACTGTGATCATGTCACAATACATACATACAAATCAAATCATATTATACATCCAAAACTAATACGATGTTATGTGCCAACTTTATCTCAGAAAAAGAGAGAAGGTGTAGGAAGCCCTTTTGTACCAGTAGGACAGAACCTAGATTTCAACGATTGAATCAAAAAAATGCAACACTTCGTGAACAGGCAACCTCAGGGCGTTCAGAGAAAATGGTGCATTTTCCAAAGAAAAATGCTTCTCCAGATATCAGAGAGCTCTTGGGAGACACCGGGTCCTTCTTAATGTACAAAGTAAATCTGAATTTATGGCAGCTCGCCATGCAGTTCTTTAAAAGGCTATCGTGAGCTGGGGAAAGTGAAGTCTGACCAAGTGCAGCATGTTATCAAAAAGACTTTCAGCACCAAGAGCTGCATTCTCATTGGCCGAAAGTGCTTGAGTGAACACAGAACCACGCCTGGCGAGACGGGCCTCGCCATGGGAGGCGCTGGTCCGTTGTGTACTCTGCACCAGGCTCTGGGGTGAGTGCTTGTCCTGTGTGATCTCACTGAACCCACACATCCATCCTGCAGCAAGGGCTTTACAAACATAACATGGAGCCCCACTTTACAGGAGAAGAAAACAGGGCCAGAAAGGCTGACTTCCTGCCCCTCATGCAGCCAGTAAGCGATGGAGCTAGGTCCTACTCAGCACATAACTATATTTCCCACCCCGACCTCCCCAATGAAACTCCATTTAAATTATACACAAAAGCTTTAGCCAAAGGGGGTGGGGGGTGTGTGTGGGTGGGTGTGTGTGTGTATAGTTAGTTTATTTCTATGTATGAGGCAAGTATCTTTCTCACGCGTGAAATTTGAAATGTTGTTTATTTCTTTTCACTTCCTTAGCGAGTTGTGGATGAATCTCTCCACGTTCCCACCTGCTCCCTGGCACCCACCCACACCCACCCCAGCTAGAGTCAGGAGAACTAGACTCTAGTCTTAACTTCTTTATAAACATTCCCTGGATTTGTAGACAAGTTGCTTCACCATTTTGAGCCCAGTTTCCTCATCTTGAGATGAATGAGTCGGGATCAAAGACTCGTAAGATCTGCAGCTGGAGGGGTGCTTGATTTGACGTGAATTTTCAAGTGAGAGGTGGGACAGAATTCCCCAAACCCCACAGACAATCTGGGGAGACACTAGTATTACAACCAGGGAGGCTGGCTTCATTTTAAAAACATTCCTAATAATACAAACCCCCAGAATTAGTGCTTTTGCCCCAGTCTAGGAGAGTAGTGAATACAGCAGCCTAAAAGTGTTTCATTTGGTCTCAAATGCTTGCTCCCAGATCACACAGACTTGTAAGAGCTGACCGTGTGTGCCTCTTCCTGGCTCAGGGCCTCAGCCTTGGTACTTAAAACTGGTCATAGGAGGAATAGTTGCACCACAGAAGTCAGCAAATGATATAAATCAGGGCTTCTCTCTTCCCACAGAGAGCAGGTTTTCCAGAACAGATGTCTCCTACTCACTGTGATGTTTTATCTTATGTAAAGTTGACTGGGACGAGGGTGACCAGACAGGTGGTTAAACATTATCTCGAGGCGTGCCTACGGGGAGTTCTGGAAGGGATCAGTATTTGCATTGATAGACTCAGTAGAGCCATGGCGCCTCTCCCTGCAGGTGGGGACCATCCAGTCCACCGAGGGCCTGAGTGAAGAGAAAGGTGGGTGCAGGTTGAATGTGCCCTCTGCCTGGCTGCCGAGCTGGCACACCGATATTCTCGTGGCCTCAGCACCCCTGGTTCTCAGGCCTTCAGACTTGGACTGGAATTCTCAGCATAGGCTCTGTGGCCTTCCCTCGGTCTCCAGACTGTAGATGGCAACATCTCTGCCTCCATGATCAAGTGAGCTAATACCCTGTAATAAATCTCTGTATCTAGATAGACATAGCTATAGCTCTACACCTGTCTAGCTCTGTCTCTACTTATCTACATCTATGGCTTTATATCCATCCATCCATCCTACTGGTTCTGTGACTCTGAGGACTCTGAGTAACAGACCCCTAAAAACCACAATGCTCACTTCTCAGTCTCCCTCATCTCCTAGTGAAACCTGTATTGCTAAATTTTAAAAAAAATAGGAATTTGCCTATTTGTAGGTCTCCTTCTACCAAACATGGTTTATTTAAATAAAATCCCAAAAAGGAAAAAAAATCGGGAGGCGGGGGGGAAGCAAAGAATACGAAATTCTTAGGTCTGTGGCCTAATTCTGAGTCAATCCCGATTTCTCTTAAATTCTGGCCACAAACTGCTTTTCCCTGGGATCACTTCCTACAAACCAAACACGGTTTCAACCCAGACCCAAGTTCTCGCCTCGGAGTCGCCGGAGCTTCACCGGCCTCAATTCCATCTGATCGGCTTTGTCTCCTGCTGACTGCGGAATTCTGACTGAGGACATGGCTCTGGCCCACCACACATCTCACCTGATGCTCTGCCCCTCTGGTGAACAGGTGTCCACCCAGGCCTGCCACACGGCCAGCTTTAGCAGACATTACGGGCTTGGGGTTCTTCTCCATGTCGTCAGCTCCAGGCTGGCCATGAAATATCTGTGTTGCCCAGGGCCCACCAGGCACTCGGCCACTCCTGCTGTGCACCTGGGCGTGCTGACTCAGCCTCTTCCCTGCCATAAGCCTTGTGCCCACCTTGCACCTGGCTGCCCCATCTGGAGCTAGGGTGCCACCTGTGCCAGGTGTCGGGGTGGCCTCACAGTGCACTTCGGGCCCTCCTTCCCTCATACCGCCCAAGCGGGAAAGCCTTCACTCCTACTTGAGTTACTGGGACCAGTGGCAATTTGGGATCAGTGTCAAGAAATGATGATGGAGACTTTCCCTGTCCCAGAATTTCGATTAAAGGCCAAATCTGGGAGGAAAACCCGCCCCCCCCCCCACAAAAACACAAAAAGCTACCTTAGGGACCTGTCATACTAAAGAGAGCCGGCCCTCGTCAAGCATCACAGATTGTGATCACCCATTCCTCTGCCACTTGTTGAGGATGTGTGCCCCCCGGGAAGAGGAGCCGAGCTGGAAACAGAAATGCTAGCCTCCCTTTCTTGCTGGCACCCCGATTTTTGCCACCTGCCCTTTGCGGAGAGAAGTCACTCCCCTTCCCCTACAGGCAGTCCATCACGACGGCCTTCCCCGCCAAGTTAATCCGTTTCCATTTCTTCCCTTTTCCTTCCTCTTTGATGGCGAGGAGACAGAGGGGAAGGGGGTGGAGGGTACCGAGTGCGCAAAGTGCGTAATGTCCTCGGCAAGCCCGGTTGGAGGTGGGGTGCTTCCTCAAAGCCTGTTAACCTTTGGCGCTCAGCTCAACTTCTGCGAGAACAGGAAAGTCCCACCTCAGCATCCCGTCACACACAGTGACCTCGGGCCAACGATGCACTAAATTATGGAGAAGTGATACCTGCTCGCTTTCTCCCGGTGCCTAATGGCCTCCCATGGTGCCGTCACGCACATCAGTGGACCTCCGGGTCCTGCCGCCTCAACGCGTGCTCTCCGGCCCTGTCCACTGACCTGCACCTCTGAACGTCCGCGCGCCGTCCTCCAGCGCTGAGCCCGGCACGAAGGTGTCCTCGTCTAGAGGAAGGTGTCTGCGTGTTAGCAGAGACCTGCTCCCGAGTCTACCAGAACGAGGAGGCCTGGCGGCACGAGTTTTCAACACAGTAACAGGGACCGGGGCAGACGTGTCTGCAGGCAAGGGGGACTTCCAGCGCCTTCCCAGCGAGCCCTGACGGCAGCGGCGACCTGTCAGGACAGACCCACTGTCATTTAAGAGCACAGCGGTCAGCTCGGTGAAAAGGAAGCATCGCCCTTTTCCTCCACCTCGTGTCCGCTGGCTCCAGACGCCTACGACGTCTCCCTGCAGAGCGCTGCTCACTGAGCTGGGCCCTTTGCTCCCGCTGTGGGGACTCAGCAATGACTGGCCTGCGACCACAGGCACCGAGAGCTTACGAAAGATAATAAAATCGCTAAGTCAGATTCTTGAGGTTAAAAAAAATTTGAACTGGAAAGTTTCTCTGGCCTCCTCTGAAATCGCTGTGGCCGCTTATTATGAGATTTGGGGTGATGAGCAGAGGATGAACACAGAAGGCCACGCCATGTGGACAGGGACATGTAGGGTGATACTTTAGTGTCCAAACTGGGACACTTCTGAGCGTGAAAGGGAAGCTCCAACCAAGACACAGGTCATGCTACGGTCTACGTGCTGCAACTATATAGCAGTGAGAACCTGCATGTCACATGGGTCGTCGCCCTCCCCAGGCTGCTGGAGCAACTCCAGGGCCCATGTTAGCACCTGGAAAGGCGCTGGCAACTGAGGACAGCAGGTGTAGTTCGAAATCACCCACCTGGCTGTCGTTGCAATGTCAACTGGCTAAAAGCTTTCCAGATGCTTACACTCACTTTCGGTATTTTTTTTTTCTTGTTACAGACCACACTTTGAGCAGCGTTGGAGGCTATGAATGTGGTAGATTTGAGGACCCTTATTATGCAAAGGGGAACTCAAATCTCCTCTCAGTAGAGATTATGACTGGGAGAAGAGCCACGAGGGGCGAGCTGAGATCTGGCTGCTTTCAGAATGATAGAAGGATACAGAAGAACAAAGTTACAGAAGCAAAAAACTGAGATGCTTTTTAGTGGTCACACCAGTCAAATGAGATATGGAGTCAGCATGGAAGGAACAAATGGAAAACCCCAAAATGTCAAGGAGAACAAAGCTACATGTTGGGAGCACAGGTGTTCAGTGGAGAAAGGGTCCACGGCGGTCCCCTCTCCTAAACATGCCCACCATTCCGCAAGACGCACTCACACGTGATTCGTTACTTTACGAAACAGTTCCCTTGAAGACTGTTCGCTCACTGTACACTTTTTAACCATGTGGTTTTATTCTAGTTAGGAACAGATGTATAATTTGAATACCTCTAAGTCATCTAGAGACATTATTCTATGGAAGTAAAATTACATACTCCCCCTCTCATGAAATTCCTGCAATTGGAAAATTCTGTGAAAACCCGTGTATTGGCCCTCATTTTTCCAAGACTTCCCAAGGAAGATTATGCTCTGAGTTGCTCTCACCTTCTGCTTCATAAGGTGGGTGCTCCGGGCAGCTCAGTGATGCTCCTGTAGACTGTTCCGCTCCGTGTGGTCTATGTCACCCCACACTGCCAACCCAGAGCCCTCTCTTTTGTTACACGAGGTAGGGTGTGGGGCAGGATGGGGTTCTCTCCTCTGTGTGTCCCTCTCCAAACCCCACCTCTGCCCGTCGGGCTGGGGGTCTTCAGCACAGTAACACCCAGCATTATGCTCTGTGCAGAAACCCGCCTTGTGAGGTGGGAGGCCTGGGTCTTGAGTGTGCTCGTGACCAAAGGCCAGTCATGCCCTGCTGAGGAGGAGGCAGGCATGGGTGACCCTGACACAGGAACAGAGACAGAATGGATCTGGGGTTAGCTTGGGAGGACAGAAGGGTTAAAGGAAGGAGAACGGGAGAGACCCCAAGGAAGAAATGCTTCCCGGGGTCCATGGACCAGCCTGTCTCCTTCCTGATGGGGAGCCCGCTGCTGCGGATTCCAGTGGGCTTCAGATACGACTTCCTGCCCTTCTGCCTGCACATCGTGTAGGATGAGGGGCGCCTGCAGGAGCCAGGTGGGCACATAAGACAGATGATTTAGAAATGGGAACCACTCCAGGGTGCTCCCAAGTCCCTCAGGAAACTGGCCCCCCGTTCTCTGTCCTCTTCTCCCTTCCTGCTGGCCACAATATCCGGGCGTTAGATATGGCCCTGGGGACGAGAGAGGCCGCTCAGGAAGGAGCGCGAAGGGGAAGCGGTGACAGACGTGGCGACTGAAATCGGACTCAGACCCACTGGCGAGCTTTTTTCCCTCAGGTGGCTGGCTTATCTCACAGGATTCTGGTTTCTGTGTCACATCCTAAATGGTCTTCTAGGGGACACACATTTATAGAAGGTTCCTAGGGCGATTTCCTCACCGCCCCCCCCCGCCACCCCCATGTGAGCTGCCAGAGTTGAGAAATAGTGATGGACCACGATGGCGGGTCACAGTGACCTCGTCACCCCTATCTCCCAGCTTGTGTAGTCGAGCTTGCAACATGTGGG
>NW_024347790.1:646640-686177 GCF_902729225.1 Pteropus medius | reverse complement strand
CCGCCCCCCCCCGCCACCCCCATGTGAGCTGCCAGAGTTGAGAAATAGTGATGGACCACGATGGCGGGTCACAGTGACCTCGTCACCCCTATCTCCCAGCTTGTGTAGTCGAGCTTGCAACATGTGGGGCGTGTTCTATGATCTTCACTAGCAGCTCTCAGCCTTGGTGGTATCGGGAAGCTTCCTGGGTGGCTGTGATGTTGGTGGAAAACCAAACAAGTTTCTATACCTTGTCTGGTAGCTGGCCCGGCCCCATGATCTCGTCTCTCTTTCCTTCCCCCCAGTGCCTTCAGATTCCTAAGCCAAAACCCAAAGAGGAGGAAGATGGAAGTCCTGATGGCTAGCCACGTCACCCAAGGATGAAGGTCACGAGACGCAAGGGGTAGAACCTGCCTCAAGAAGGTCCTCAGGTTTTCCTCGGTTCCTACGTTACAGAGCCTTGGGGGATCTGAAGGAATTTCCCAGCGGTCCTTCTGAAGGCCTGATACCCCAAAGGGGTAGAACCTCAGGAGATAAGAGCAGATGCAGGAAGGGAAGAGGAAAACTCACAGGGCAAAGTGAGATCGGAGTTAGAGGCAGGAGAAAGTCACTTCCTTGGTGATCCCTGAATGTTGTCACCAGGCGCACTGGCTGAGGATCTGTGGAAAAGATGTTCCCTGACTCCCAACAGACCTTCTCCCCTTCGTCCTATGATTACTAGATCTCCTCAAGTTTTAGCTCTTCGGCTAAAGACTACAATTCCCAGCCTTCCTTGCAAGTAGGTGGGACCGTATGTTTAAATTCCATCCAATGGAATGAGTGCAAGTGATACATGCAGTTCTGGTTGGGCACTGACATGGGAGCTACTTGCCCATCACTCTGTCTCTTCTCTTCTCACTGGCTGGGGGTAGTTGGGTTGATCTCTTCCTGACTATGCAGGTAGAGAGAGCATTAGCGAGATGGTGGGCAACAGAATGGGACTGGCGCCCTTATGAAAGAGATACTAGAGAGCTTTCTAGCCCCTTCTAAGGACATAGCAAGAAGATGGCTACCTATGAAATGGGCCTCACCAGACGCTAAATCTCCTGGTGCCTTGATCTTAGAGTCCCCAGCTCCAGAACTATGAGAAATAAATGTCTGTTGTTTATAAGCCGCCTGGCCTACGGTACTTTGTTTTAGCATCGTGAATAGACTAAGACACACGTGTTGATTATATGATAATCTTTCGCTTCCTTCCTTTTCTTGAGCATTAGCTTTCAATGGAACCTCAGAAGAAAGGATTTTTTGAGACTTGCCATCTTCCAGGACACGGTGCTGGGTTGTAGGAAGTTTCCAGAATCTAAGAGAATAAAACACATTGGCTAGACAGAGTAGACCCAGAACATTTTAAAAGTATCTGAGATACGGGACCCTGTGCATAATTCACGCAGAATTTTCCCTTTCTTCTCCCTGCCTTTTTGAGCCTCAGAGAAATGAAACAAATCTTAGATTCCATCTTTAAATTACTGCTCGGGCTGACGGGAAATAAAGCGATTCCAGAGAGGGTTAAAGGACGTCAAGCAAAATTCACGCGCACGTCACAGTAAACAGAAAGTCTGTACGAATCTGCCCCGTTAACCATAAACAAGATATTTTTGTTAATGGAATAGCAACTATGAAAACAAACCTCAGGGAAGAGATAAAAAGAGGGAAGTTTATAGCATTAGATGCTTATATCCAGAATATCCAGAATAAAGAAATCTGAAAAATCAATAACAAAAAGACAGTAACCGTAACTGGCAAAAGACTTGAACGAGTACTTTAAAAAAGAAAAAAATTCAAATGGGCCAAATAACATAAGGAAAGGTACTCGACCTCATGAGTAATCGGGAAAATGCAGCCTAAATCCGTAATAATATATAAACTTACGACCATTCTTTTGGCAAGAGTTTAAAAGTCTAATGATAGCGAGAGATGGCAAGGACACTGAGTGACAGGAATTCTGCAGGCTGCTGGGGCTCTGTGTAAATCGGTACGAACACTTTGGAACGTTATTTGACATTATTGACTAAATCTGAACGTATGTATGCCCTACGACCTCACAGTTTCCCTCCCGTGGGGTATTTCATCCTTCAGAAATGTGAGTGCATAGCTACCAGTACACATGCAAGAGCATTTTGTAAGCAAAAATTGGACACAAACCAAATGTCCACTTCCTGTAAAATCGATAAATACGCTACAGTATGTCCACTGGCATGCTGGCAGGTGTTAACAATGGGAGGGTGGGGGGAGAGAAGCCCTGATTTGTAGCATTTACCAATTTCCATGATGCAAATACTCCCACTGTGGCCAATTTCTGGCTCCCAACATGACATCAACCAGCTTGCAAATTCTGGAACATTTAACAATCAGCTCTTTCGAGGCTGTACAGGCCAGTTCCAGCATATCATCGAGTTGATTCATATGCTGGAACACTAGACGGTAATAAAAACGAATGGACCATAGGTACATACACCAACATGGATACATCTCCCAAATATAATAATAGTGAGTAAAATAAACTAATCACGAAAGAATACACGGAGTATGATTCCATTTATATAAAGTTCAAAATTGGCCAAATTAAATCGGAATCTTTAGGGGATGCATACTTCGGAAAGGTAAAGGGGAGAGGTCATCAAAAGTGAGGATGTGGTTAACTCGTCTGGGAAGGAGAGAATCATGAGGGGGAAGAACATGTGATGGACTTCTGGGGTGCTGGCGATGTCCTCTGCCCTGACCTCGGTGGAGTTACTTGGGTCTGCTCTTTGCCAGGATTCGTTAAATGACATGTGCAGGTCGTGTGCACCTCTGTGTGCACAGGTTAACGTCGGTGCCGTGCTGGGGCCTGGGCCCGGTTCATACCCACTGGTGAGAGCCACTCGTGCTATCTCCTCCCAGCTCCACCGTTAGTGACATGTTGGCAGCCTGAAGTCAGCCCCTGTGGGAACGTTTATGTCATTGTAATTGGCGAACACATTAAGTCAGGACTTCCCCCCGCCCCTTTTCCTGGACAACTGGTTTACCAGCACACGACTGGTAAATGTAGCAATACATTTTTTAAAAATATGACCTCAAAATTGGCTTACTTAGGCATTTTTTTTTTTAAAGCCGCATACACTCCACAATTTCAAGGCAAAACTGCATTTTCAAAAAGCTAAACACGAGCAGATCCCTGTAATAAAAGAAGGCTTGAGACTTACGTAAAGAAAGTAAGTTGAGAGAACTAGAAAATGTTTGGGACTCTTCATTACTTGATAGAAATTATTACTCTGATGGTAAAATGAAGGGCCCTAAGACCCCATCATCTTTCCTTATAGAAAATGTCCTTGATGAATACTTGGCAAGACGGTACGAGAAATAATGGACCGGAAACTTTTCCAGTTTATCATTCGACTTCACTGTCTCAGTAAATTAACACTTAAAGTGGCCCAAAACATCATACTAGACCAACTCTCTGGCAATATTCTGGGCAGCTTTCCTTAGTAATTACCTGTCATGACCTATAAAGCAGTAAAAGAACACTTGTTATCTTCACATATTTATATGAGTTTATGTTCTCAAAATTTTATAACACTGATATAAGGTTATATGATATATAAGTCACTATTTCAGCTTTCCTGATAGTGACTTAAAATCTTATTTTACATTAAAATAAGTCCAGGTCTATTATGATGTAGAATAAGAAAAATTTCAGTCGTTTTTAAGGTAAAGCGTAAGTCTGCAGAAAATTTTGGTCTTGTGAATCACTTCTTTAGACAATGATCTTAGACCATTGTGGGGGCATATTACAGTGGAAAGATTTGCACAATTAGGGAAGGAACTCGACGGGGAAGATTTTAATGATAAAGTAGTATTATTTCCGTTAAAATGTGAATCTGAGAATAATGAATTTGGTTAGGTGTTAATATCCTCATATATAAACCATTTACAATGGGGCAACTTAGCTTGACTAAAAAATACTGCTTTCGATTGGGGGAGGAGGTGGGAGAGGCCCCTTACTTCCTGAATGCTTTCGATTCATTTCTTTTCATTTAAGACTTATGTACTGGGACATCAAAGATAAGCACAGAGTTTTGTCATTTTCTCAGTGGTTCTTGAGGGGAAGGGTTTAGCCTGAGTTGAGTAGGAGGGGGACGGCCGGGGACGGCAAGGACCTGCATACGGGACCCTCTATGGTTGCTGATAACTGGGACACTGGAGTAAGTTCAGACACGAGGTGGAATCGCATTGCAGAGGAGTCAGAGTCTCGGGTGACGGGTGTCTCTCCTCCAAGCTCTCGCCCACCACTTTCGCCCCCTGTTCTACCAGCCTGGCAATCCCACACTGAGTCCACCTCGCTGCGCTGGCTCAGCCATGCACTTCCCAGCTCCCAGGTGGTTCTGACATTACTGGACAGGGTTTGATTCTGATTCACTGGAACGTAAGGAAAAACAAACGGAACGTTCATTCATCACTATATTTAACATCCGTGTTGCCTGTGGCAGCCCCATCCCAAGGTGTCATGGCGGCTACTGTCACAGCATGTTCTCCAGGGGTCAGAGGAGAAAGAGCTGTGAGTGCCAACACAGAGCACTATCAGAACTAAACCTAAGCCACAAGAAGAAGGGGAACCACCTCCTCTCATTAAGGGACATCTTTCTCTAAAGTTCTCCTTTTGGTGCTGCCACAGAAGGACTTCTAAACATAAACCTAGACTTGGTTTGTGCTATGAAACTTTAGGTTGTCTGATATTTCTACTGAGTCGTGTCCAACACAATCACGGTATGCCACTGAGTGAGGGCGTGTTGGAATCAAACCACAGGCCTCATTACTCCAGACGTTGTTCTGATCGCAACAGAAGAGATTTATTCCAGAACTGCTTTCAGTTGAAGGTAGTTCACAGGAAAAAGGGAGACGTGTTTCAGAATTATTGGTGGAGCTCTTCGAAAACCAAAATATACATCTCAATCCAACCCAACATCCTCATCGCAGTCGGAATTTCTTGACGTACGAGATAGGCAACTTTGTTTTAAAAAGTTGATTCTGACATGCCCTCACTGGTGGAGAGGTATGTTGAGAACGCCAGTTTACAAGAACTAGGGACAACAGGACAACAGAGCCCTGTTCCCCATTCTTCCGGTAGCTTAACGCATGCGAACAGTACAACGAAGCCCCACGCTGGACCCTGCGAAAGAACAGAAGAATCCCAGGCTTCAAGCAGCTCTGGTGGAACCATCGAGAAATCAGACATCACACACATGAATAGAAAGGCCACACGCACAGCAGAATGGGGCAGGCCCTACAGGTCTCCTGCTCCCTCAGGAGCGTATTTAGCCACCCACGATGCCCCGGTGCCAGAATCTTCAGGTGGCTCCTCGGCAAGGTTACCAGGGTGCAGTGCATCATGGGTGTGTGCTGTGGATGACTTAGCACCCATGTGAGTGTCTTCAACCACAGCCGCTCGAGAGGCTTCCCACTTTCACAGTCAAGGGAGGGCACAGAGCTGGAGGAAGGATGGCCCCTCACGCCCTCCCCAAATGACATGCTGCAGACCTCCATCTCTTCTACATGCAGAAGCCCCAGCTGCGGGGCAGAGGGCTAGGCACCCTGGTGTGTGCTGTCCCTGCTGAGCAATCACATGATTCATTTAGAGACCCTGAGGGCATCACCCACTCCTGACCTCGTAGTCATCGTAATTGAGATTCTCCCTTCCTTAGGCAGTATACGCTCACATGTTTGAGATGAGCAAGAAACCATTTCCTCTTTGGATGGAGTGGATGCATGTTTGTTCAAAATCCTTTCCCTTGGAAAACCACCCACACCCAGGTCTGTTGTAAAACTGATGGGCCCAGGGGCTGGGTGGGGAGTGGCCACCCATAGGGCCAGGGGCCTCTTTCTTTAGAAAGACTTGTAGAGAGAAATGAAGAGCTAAGAAATATGGAGAGACAGCCCTCAATACATCCAAATTCAGCCCCAATACATGGGCTTTTCAGTTATGTGAACCCATTAACTTCCTTTTTGTTGCTGTTGTTGAATTAGTCTGAGTTTGGATTTTGTCATCTGTAACAAAGAGTTCCAATTCATATATCTACCACAGTCCTCAGACTTATCGAATAAAAATACAGATGTTCAGCTGAATTTGAATAATTTCTTAATATATGTATATCCAAAATATTACATAGGATATAGTTATACTAAAAAAGTATTCAGTTTTCTGAAATTAAAATTTAACTGGTCCTTCTGTACTGCATCTGTCAACCCTATCTGGGATATACAATTTGTACCAGAAGTGTCTTTAAATCCTTTGTTCCAACAGTCACCAGGTGGATTTGGTGGATGTCCCAGTGAGACAGTCAAACATGAGACATGTGAACAGAAAATTCACAACGCAAAGCAGAACAGGGCAAGTCCCACGGATCTTAAAGAACGTGGAGCACAGATGAGAAACATTTCTACAGAGAAGCATCCTAATGGAATCTTTCTTTTCCAGTCATTGCTGCTTTGTAGAAACCAGCCAAGGCAGAAAGGAGCTCTAGGGTCAGGCCATTCCACCTGCGTCAGAGCTAGAAATGCTTCAGCTGGGCCGCGAGTCCACGTTCCTCATACACTAGAATCATCTGAGGGACAAAACCGGTAACGAAACTTCTCTTGCACAGGTCACAGGCCAGACCAATGATATCAAAACCAGCAAAGACTCACGCAGGTGATTTCAATATGCAGCCACGGCTGAGAACCGCTGAGCCAGGCCCTGAAAAAGGTTCAGCCGAATTGCAGAAGTTCAAAGAAATGAGAAAGGTCATCCCCAAGCGCCCGCCATCCCGCTCTTGGGGCAGCTACCAACAGTGAGCAAATCGCCCCTAGATGGGAGTTAGCCCGCCAGCCGCGGACAGCTGGGACGCCGTGGCGCTGGGCCTTCATTTCAGGCTTGCCCACACGTGGCCATGTGGCCGGTGAGTGTGGGCCTCAGGGAAGCAAACAGGGAGGCCCATCCTTGCTCATAGTCCAGAATAAACAAACCGTCTGGCAGAGAGCATGTGAGTTTCATGCCTGCACATGGCTCAGTGTACTGTCCGGAGCCAAGATAAACCCCGTGAGGGAGCTGAGGGAGGAGGAGGGAGGGACGGGCGAGGCAGGGAGGGGGAGGAGCGCTACGTGAGTTTCTGTGATAACCAAGAACGGCCTTCCTGTCCTGCTCTCACTGTGTGCAGACGGCTCACCCCTCAGGTCCAGATCTGCCCAGCGCATCCCTGCTGGCTCCCGGCCTAACTCCCGGCTTTCCACTCCCAGACCTCATCCCAGAGCAGCAGACCTTCCTCAGAGCCCCAAAATCAGCACAAGGCAACTCAGGATTCCTCGCCCACCCCCGTCGGCCTCGTCCATCCTTCGGCCTGCCAACGCCATCTCTGTCCAGCACAGCCTGCCACTCCGAGGGAGGAAACCATGTTGCTGACCAGTTTTAGGTTCAAGGCAAAACTGAGAGGACGGGACAGAGATTTCCCATATCCCCTCTGCCCCGCCCCATTATCAACATCCCCCACCATCGCGGGACATTTCTTACAACTGATGAACCTGCACTGACATGTCATCAGCCCCCGAAGTCCACAGTTCATGTTAGGGCCACTCGCGGTGGTGTCCACTCTGTGGGTCTTGACAAATGTACAATGACACGTGTCCACCATTATAGTATCATACAGAGTAGTTTCGCTCTCCTTCCCCATTAACCCCTAGCAAACACTGCCTAATCATGTATAGTCTTGATTACGAGCAGTCCTCAAAGCCAGCTGCTTTGTTTACTCTGGTGTTTTTCTGGGCCTCCTGAAGGCATCAGATACACACAATCAGCCAACTGAAAGGAAACACGCCTCTGATTAAACCAACTTGGGACACTCCCCCTTCCAGCTGTCTTGAATAACTAGTGGAGCAGGCACCGTTAAAACTGAAGACTAGGTAATTAGTTCACAACAGACCTACGTCAAACCTTTATGCTGTACACCTGACGCGCATGGAGTGCCGTGTGTCAACTGTAG
Source organism: Pteropus medius (assembly GCF_902729225.1). Taxonomy (NCBI): domain Eukaryota; kingdom Metazoa; phylum Chordata; class Mammalia; order Chiroptera; family Pteropodidae; genus Pteropus; species Pteropus medius. The sequence goes on along the minus strand of NW_024347790.1, from coordinate 678,171 downwards.
CTCAATAAAACTGGAAAAAGAAAAACCCCCGAGGACCAGGTTGACATCCATCCTAGTGGTGGGCTGACACGAGGGCGAGGTCCAGGACAGGCTGGTGGACTCCTGACCCCAGTGGTGCCAAGGAGGTGCCTGCCGTTTCCCATGCTGCCCTCACATGCTAGGCTGGGATGAACCAACATCTTTTCAAGTTTAAAAGCTCCTCTTCCCGGCGCAAGAGGAAGGACAAGCAGAGGGGATAAGGCGGTAGAGAGAGGGTTTTGAACCCCATTCGAGTTGGGCCTCAAGACAAGTAGGGCAAAGCCCCACGTGCAGGGAATAAAAGAGGAGCAAGCTCGCCCGGCGCTTGCCCTGGTCATTCACACTCGGCCTCCACTGTGTCCACCGGTAACAAAACAGCAGGTAGGTAGGGGGAAGCCGAGGCCGCTGCAGCGCATTCTTAGCGGCGAAATAACGCAGCAGCCTCCTAAGGCGACTCGCTAGCAAGTGCGCTCGAATTGAGAAGCTGCGGGGCACATTCTTAGGAGCATCGCAAACACACTAGCGACCACTTTAGGAAGCTTCTCGAACACCACCTCATTTCCCGGGGGAACAACGGGATTGCACCCCTCTGCCCAGGGTGGCGGGAGCCTCGCTCCGCTGTAACCGAGTCTTAACAGCTTTTCCACGATGAAGCGTTCCTCTCCTGTCTCTTTTTAAGGACAAGAGAAGTTGCCAGCCACGCCACAGTAGTGTGAGGGCCAGGCCTCACCCTGGAATCACAGAAGGTAGCTTCTCGCAGAAAAGGAGGCGACGGGGAAGAGCCACAGTGGTCGGGAGAGAAAGAAATGGCAGCCCCTGCGGCCGCCGGGCCTCACCTTGCAGGTGCGCGGCGTGGGGCCGTCCCGCCCGGCGCTGCGGCGCCGCAACGCTGGAGGCTCAAGTCTCAGGTCACGGTCACTCAGGGGACTTTCTGTGAGGGGCTCCAGCGCAAGGGTCTGTGCTCCCGGCCCGCGCACAAACGCGGCCCCGCTTCCCCTACCTTGAGCCCTCGCCTTCGCCTTCTCCACTCAGCTGTGGCCCCTGCCTTAAAAAGCGTCCCGTCTCCCGCTGGGGGTCCGCCCTGCCGGCGGGGGCGCTGTGGCGCACACCCGCGGGGCTGCGCCCGCGCTTGACTGCCACACCCTCTCCTAGGAGGCGATGGGGCTTGAAAGCTTAACCCAGAGGTGCCATCTAATACGGCCGGAGGTAATAGTGAGGACAGCCATTCTCCTGATACCTAGTTACGACGCGTAGCGTCTGTGCTATGTATGTAGCTCACCAATGCCGGCCTTCTCTGGATTCCAAACTCGAGGGCTGCTCCCAGCAGACTGAGATGAGCTCATCCTTCCCCTGTTGAAGATACATACATGCTAGGGCCTTGCCACTTGGGGTATGGTCTCGAACCAGCGGCACCCGGTCTCCTGGAAGTTTGTTAGACCTGCAGAATCTCAGGTCCCATCCCAGGTCTGTTGAATCATTCATTACCTGCAGTTTAACAAGACGCCCAGTTGTTTCCCGTGGCATTTGAATTGGAGAAGCGCTGCGCGAGGGGACGTCCTTGCATCTGTTATACCATATGGTTCCTTTCCTGTGCATTTTCTTCAGTACCCCTCTCCATTTTACTTTTTGCCCTACAAGGTCATGAGTGTCAATCGGCACACAGACTAGGAGAAAAGGACTTAAAAGTCCACAATGCCTGCTTTGGTTAGTATAACTTTGTCACAATGTAATAGGTTTGGGTTTTCAAGACCTTCACTAAGAGGTCTGGATACTTATTCCTAACTACTTTTTCTCCCACAAGCGGTGTGTCTTCAAGGTTATGGTCAAGATGACAGACTGGTTGCAAGGGTTGCCTGTGATACCACCGCCACAATCAAGGTCACAGAATATCCAACACCTCTCAAACCTTCTTGTGTCCCTTGGGTGTTTTGTATTTTTTAGTGAGAACATTTAACATGAGATCTGCTGTCCTAATGAATTTTGAAGTCCATTAGGACCATATTGTTAATATAGGCCCTATGTTGTACAGTGGACAACATTCATCTAGCAAAACTGAAACTTTATATCCATTGACCGACGACTCTCCATGTCGCTCGCCCCCAAGCCCTGGCAACTACTGTTGTGTTTTCTGCTTCTACGAGTCTGACCATTTTAGACACCTCATATAAGTGGAATTATATTTGTCCTTCTGTGATTGGCTTATTTCACTTAGCACAATGTCCTCACGGTTTACTCATGTTGTCGCCAATGATAGATTTCCTTTTTTTTTTTTAAGCTGTGTAATATTCCTTTGAATGTAAATACCATGTTTTCTTTACAAATTCATTTTTAAAAGCTTTTTGTGCTGTCTTCTCTTAATCGATTCTACCTGCTAGTATGCTGGGTTCCATGAAAAGGGGGCCATGTCCTTCAAGAGTTTTCCAAAGGGTAAAGTGTTTATTAACAGTTAGATATAAACACTGTTTTACAGAGAAAAAGGGAGACTGGGGACCTATTTGTACGTGGATTGTAATATGTCTGCGTAACATGATTTAGAGGTGTATAAGGAGCCTTGGCCGGAAGGGCAGTGGACGGGGATTGGAACAAAGCAGCGGCCTGTAACGTCACTACCGGCATTCTTGTAGGAAGCTTCCACTGTGCGTTTGGTCAAGGCCCCAATGACACGCACCTCAAGAAGAGGTTGCCGCCGTGTGGCGCTACATACTTCTGCACCGCAACTTTTTCAGTTCCAACAGTGCTTAGAAACCAAGAATTTAGATAAACTAGACTTGGAATTAGACTTTCAAAGTGCTGTATTACAAAAATAACAAGCTTCTAAATCACATTCATGTAACAAAGATAAAAGCTTTGTTGTATTCAAAGAGTTTCTTGTGTTTTGGTATTGTCCTTTAAATTTTCTCCTTTGTCTATGTTTTACATGTTCATAGGTAGGTATAGGACTACATGCCTATAATTTCCAAGTCTATAAATATTCATATATTAGGAGTGCTTGCATGCTCAAAAATATTTTGTCATAAAGGTGTATAATGAAAACTGTTTAGAGATCACTGAACTGGATTAATGATCTCTTGTTGTGCTTTGTCAACAAATGGATCAGAAGCCCTTTTACTGCCGTTACTTAAAGCCGGCGACATACCACCGCGTTCTCTAGGCCTGAGTCACCCTTGTTAACATTCACATTTGAGCTTGTCAATTTAACACCAGACTTGGAAAGAAACAACAGGAAGTGCGGGTTTCAGAAACGCTGTAACAATTCTACCTCATGCTCTTTCTTGCCTCGGGGTGGGATCCACGTCTGGAAAAGCCAGAAATTCAGATCGGATTGAGTCTCTTCGCCTTATTTCTCAGGAAGCAAACAGGGTACATTTGACATGGCAACGCCCTTCTCCAGGAAAAGCAAAACCCAAAGAGGGGCACTGGAACCCAGAGCAGTGGTGACGTGGGACCCAGTGATGTCTGTGTGTCAGAGCATTCTGGAGCTTGAAGCCACTTAGGGATCTTCCTGTCCAACCCATCATTGTATAAATGAGGACACAGATGGCTGAGGATCCCAGTGAGTCACCCAAGATTACACAGCTCATTGTGGCACCATGACCAAGTCTTCGGACCCCACTTGGGCTCGTGGACTCTCTGAGGTCCCCTTGGGGCTGATGTGGGGGAAAGACATGGTGAGTTGTTGGCTTACGATGAGACAAGGCCAGATAATGTCCCAGACAGCATGTCAGCGGAAACGTTAAAGCACGCTGGCCGTGTGCCTGTGTGGGACCCCTCCTGGCGGGGCCGTGGATCCACCCACCTGAGAAAGGCATCTTCGTCCCGCCCTGCCTCTGGAGGGCAGGACGCTCACTTGCTGTTTCTTCGACCCTGGATGATGGACTTGTGAGTCCAGCTCCCTGTCATGCCTACAGCTCCAGCACAGACTGAGGGCCGAGGAGACCGGAAATGCAAGGGGGAGAAAGGAAACTCAGCGAGGGCGGAGATTCGTGTGTGTGTGTGTGTGTGTGTGTGTGTGTGTGTGTGTGTGTGTGTGTGTGTGTGTGTGTGTGTGTGTGTGTGTGTTGCTGATGGCTGTCCTCAGTGCTTAGAACAGTGCCTGGCACATAGGAGGCACTCAGAACATTTTCGTTGAATGAAAAAGGCCTCACCTGAGAAGGTGGAAGAGGACCAAGTTTTCAACTCTGATGCTGGGCTTGTGGGTGGCCGCAGAGGTGACAGCTGGAAGTCTGACCAACAGGTCAGGAAAGACCTTAGAAACATCCCAGTCGGCCTCCTCCTCTGTGCTGTCACCTTCTCGTGGGCTGCGTTACAGTTACCGCTGGCCCAGGTGGCCTCAGTGAAAACTCACTTCTATTTTTCTGCCAAAGCCATGAACTAAGTCCACTAATTACCCTCCACTTCGCTGGGCGACCACTGCCTCTTTCTAATTTGCTTGGTTGTGGGAGATAGAGGCTGCAGTGGGCTCTGTGGACAGCAGGTCTGCGCTCCAGGCCCACAAGTCACTTCCCGCCTTTGAGACTCAGTTTCCTGGTGTGTGAGGCAGAAACGATGTATGTGGTTCCCACTTCCCTCACGAGCTGCTCGGGGGCCCGTGAATGGTAACCGTGGCAGAGAGCTTCAGACGCCACGCCCCTCCGCACAGGCTGGTTGGCGTTAGTGGGCAGGAGCCACGTCTACGCCCCACGGCCCCACTGCCCCGCAGACGCTGCCTGTGAGCTTGTCCCCCTCATCTCCAGGTGGGCAGGGTCCACTATGACCAGTAGCCAAGCTCTTTCTGCCCAGTCTGTGTGTACGGGTTGGTCCAGTTACAGGGCCAGCTACGGTGGGGCCTGACCTCATTGCTCATCTCCACCTGCAGCATCTGAACTCGCCAATGATTTAAAAATGGACAAGTTGACACCGTTTGGTGGATGGGGTGCGCCTGTGGATTTGAGGCATTGGGCCAAAGCTTATTTTTCCCCTGAGGAGTTAAACGCCCTATCTCAGGACACACAGGAAATGCTGTGTCCCGAAGCTTAAATCTTCCTCGGGGCAGTTTGCTTGTGCTTTAGTATTTTGTGATATATTCTTATAGCAAATCAAAGGTTTTAAAGACAGTAAGTGAACATACGTGGTTTTGAGAACAGCTCGGATCTTGCCAGCATCGGTGGTCCTGCGCCCACGCTGCCTCTCCATCACCGATGCACTTGGACCACGGACCACGGCCTGGGTCCCATCCCTGCTCCCGGGTCAGCAAGGGGGCCTGAGCAGTCACGAGGACACTGACAGAGGAGGATGGTGTGGAAGCAGCCTCCTGGGGCCCCCAGCGAGCCCCACATCCTGGTATTTGCACTCTTGGGTAATCCTCACTTCTAATGAATAGAATATGGCAGAGGCAGTGGGGTGCCATGTCCAAGGTGTGGTTATCAAAAGACTGTAGTTTCCGTCCTGAGTTTGTCCTCTGTCTGTCTCTTTCTCTCTCTGTCTCTGATGAACAGGCCCACATGTATGGCTAAGAACGAGGCCCTCAATCCAACACTCCACAAGCACCTAAGTCCGCCAATAACCATATGAGTGGTTTGCAAGCAGACCCTTCAGTCTCGGCCAAGCCCTGAGATGGCCCCGTGGACAGCAGCTGGACACAACTGCACAAGCAGCCTTGAGCCAGAGGTGCCTAGCAAAGCCACACCCCAATTCCTGACCCGTGGAAACTATGGTAGTCAAGTCTGTTGTTTGAAGTCTTAGTTTTAAGTATTTTGGTATACAATCGAAAGATAACTAACATGGATGGAAAGAGACAAGAAAAAGTGGAAATGGTAGACTTGGAGAAAATAAGGGGAAAGAGAAAAAGGAGGGAGTGAAGGAAGGAAGATGAAGAGCGGGTGTGTCTGGGCAGGACAGAATGCCGACACCCCCACGCCAGAATGGCGAGAGAGCTTGGGTTCCAGCACCAGAGGGCCTGGGTTTGAATCCTGGCTCAGCCATGTACCAGTCTCCTTGGCTGCCGTAGTGAAGCACCACACACTGCGTGGCTTCAATAACAGAAATTCATCGTCTCCTAGTTCTAGAGGCTGCAAGTCCAAGATCAAAGTATGGGCAGGGCTGGCTCCTTCTGCAGGCTGTGAACCTGGCTTCTGGTGGTTTTCTCTTGCTCTTTGGCATCCTTGTCATGTAGGTCTCTGTCCTTCACTTCTGTCTTCATGCCTGTGTTCAAATCCTCCCCTTTTTGTTAGGGATCCTGGTCGTATTGGATTAGGGCCCACCCTAAAGACTCTATTTCCAAAAATGTCACATTCTGAGATACAGAGGATTAGTACGTCAACAAGTGAGTTTGGAGGGCGGGGAACACAATTTAACCTGTAACAACCGCTTAAGCTGGTATGGCTGGGAGAAGTCACTCAACATCTCTGTGCCTCAGTTTCCTCATCTATAACATGAGGTATAATAGTACCTATATGACAGGGCCGGTGTAAGGATTGAAAGTTAATATTCAAACAGGGTTAAAACAGGGGCAGGCACATGGTGCTGATGACAGTCACTGAGTCCCTGAAAGCACAGTGGTGGGGGGCGGGGTTTAGGGAGTTTTATGGCACATACATACAATGGAATATTACTCAGCCATAAGAAGAGATGAAACACTGCCATTTGCGACAACGTAGATGGACCTCGAGATAAACATGCAAGCGAAATAAGCCAGACAGAAAAAGTTGAAAACCACATGCTATCACTTAAACGTAGGGTATAAACCTAAAAGCAACAAATAAACAGGACAAACAGACTCATGGACATGGACTATAGACTAGTGGTTACCAGAGGGTAGCTAGTGGGTAGGGGAACGGGGGAGGTAGATAGGGTAAAAGGGGTCAAATAGGTAGTGACAGAAAGAAATCTAACTATGGGTGGTGAGCACACAATGCAACATATGTATGCCTTACTGTTGAATCGTACACCTGAAACTTACTAGATTTTGTTAACCAATGTCACCATTAAAAAAAAGACAGGTTAGTCAGACAAGAGCTGGTGCCATGTGCTGGTGGAAGCTGGACCTGGGAGGCTTGGCCTGGAGCTGATGCTGGACTCTCTTGGACTCTCTTAATACTACCGCTCACAGTTCAGATTTGTTTCACCGGAAGCTGTGCGGTTTCTCTGCTCAAGAAGGCGAGATGGCGAGGTGAGGCTGCTGTGGCTCTGCACTTGAGAATCGCTGAGGGCGCCTTTTCACCAGAATCAGAACCTGCAGTTTAGCGAAACCCCCAGGGATTAGGTGAGAAGCCCTGGAGTGCTGCAATTTGAGCAGTGGCAGCCTGGGGAGGGGGCCTCTCCTCCCTGGCAGTGGCAGTGCTATCACCTGAGCCACAGGTGACTGAAACCTTTCCCACTCCCTGGTTCTTAAGATGCCCCCTCACGGCAGGGATTGCCATCCGGACACAGGAAAAGTAATCTTACAGATTTACCCCGGAGTGAGCAAGCATTCTCTTCTCCCCCAGGTGGGCACGTGACCAGCACCTCGGGGTTAGGATTTCCATGTCCGGCTGAGGAACAGCTGTCCTCACTGTGCGCTCTCCTGCACGGTCACGGCCAGGCTGGGCCGGCGGTCAGCACCCCAAGGGCGCTTTTCTCCATGAGCCTATCTCGACAGCCTGACCAGCAAGGCCCATGGCAACGGGCAGGTCTAGACCCGCTTAAGAAAGGAAATGTAATCTGAAGCTGAAGAAATGTTCTAGGGATGGGGAGACACGGGCAAAGAGGGAGGCAAGAGGAAGAGGGTTAATAACGCCACTGAAAACTGCATTTTCCCAGCCTACGACGTCTTTCTGGAACGAGTCCGTGTTCGCTGATGGAAACACAGTAGGAAGATGAGCTCATGCTGACTACAGGTCCTCTCTGGGGAGGCTGGAGGAAAACATGAGATGAGACACTTTCTTGGAAATAAATCAGCGGCTTTGAAGATGCGCTAGAGGAGAATAGGAGATGATGGGGAAGCCTGTACGTCAGGGTTGAAGCTCTGTGTGTATGAGCAGAACTTTCCAGAGACATCAATTGGAGCAAGAGAATCGACTACCTTCAAAAACAAACAAACGAAACCCCAGCAGTGTTATAATTACTGTCTGCATCTCCGATTCTAATCCAAATTCAGCTGCTGGGATATATTTCTCCCAAGAAATGGAGCAACAGAACAGCAGGAAACACACGGGATGGTTACACAGCGAGGCCTCTGGTTTCTGCTGTTCCTCATTTATTGGCCTTTTGGATGTAGAATGAACCCTGGTATCGGCGATGTTCCAAAATGTGACCTGATTTCATTGAGTCACTCATCAATTCAATAATTGTTAGTGGCCACTGGTACCTATTAAATAAATAAAGTCCAGATTTCATAGTTTAGAATCAGTGACCTGCACGAAACCACGAGAGGCAATACGACAGACTGGCTTTTGGTGTCAGTCCCAGCCGAGTGTGAAAGTCTGCTGACCTTGGGAAAATCATTGAAGCTCTCTGAATCCATTTGGGCAGGAAGGGCACCTTCCTTGTTGGGCTGGTGATTAAATGGAATGCACTTAGCACAGTGCTGAGCACACAGTAAACAGTCGCTACGTGACATTATCATTTATCGTTGGTGATAATAATGCAAGATTCCTGCACCCTGCCTTTCCTTCTCTCTCTGTGGTTGGCCCAGACCCTATGCTCCTGCCCAAGGAAATACGTCCAATTCCACCTACATACGTTCCCAGCCTCCATGCTCTCTCGCACTGGCCCTACCAATTTTTCCTGTCCAAACTCTACCCTTCCTTCCAGGCTCGCCTCCAGGGTGCCCTCTTCCATGCAGCCTTTCAGGGTGAGGTCCAGGGCAAATCCACCTTTGGTTCTGCAGTACGAATGAGAACCGTAGGTAGAGTAGGTACCCAGGAAAATGTTGAAAGAATAAATGAATGAAAGAAAGCTAATGACGGGGTCCACCTGCAGGGCACCGATGGTAGGGGAACAGGACAGGGAGAGTTTGTGGGTTCTGTGGGCCAACCTGGCTGCTGCCAATGGACCTGAGTGAAAGGCAAACCCTTCTTGGGTTTCTGGTGTGTGACAAGGAAGCCAACACATTTTGCTACAGCTGTGATACCCAGTGAGGTCTGTAAAGAGCTTTTATAAGTACCAATCCTTAGAGAGAGTCTCTCGAAGGCTAAAGCTTCTCTCCTCCTTTCACGTCCCTCAACAAAACAGGCCAGCGAACTCCCCCGGGAGGCTGGGCCTTAATCTTGACCTCTCACTTAGCAGCTTTCTCCAACCTTGAAAACCTGATAACAGTTCCAGCTGTCCCACAGGTCACCGTCTAAAGCCGCAAGGTCCACTGAGCACACACAGGCCAGCAGGCCCCTATATGGCACTTTCGTATGAATTGGGTGGGTAAAGAAGCTCGCTCTCCCCTGCACTCAGTGCACAGCTTGCCATGGAGGGTGTGTGCTGTGTATGTGGCCTGGAAAGCAGCCCCCACAACCTGTCCCCGCAGCTGGAAGCCCTTGCGTGGTCTCTGTGCACATGCACACACCTGCACACACACGTAGACACAGACATACTTTTTCTCACTCTTATAAAGAGATAATGTAACAGGTGTTCCTTTGGAAAGTACACAGTCAGGGGGCTCAGCACAGGTTTTGCAACCAAATTTGTAAACAAACAAACAAACAAAACAACAACCAAACAACAACAAAAACCCCATGGAGCTAAGCACACCTCCTCTCCACAGGCCTTTGCTGAGCCGGACAGTGCTGGCACAGCCAAGTACATACACACCGCTGAGAACGCAGCTGGCCCCGCCACAGGCTCGGCCTGCATGTGAGCTGAAGGTACTGTTTTCAGCACCTCTCTCTATGGAGTTGAACTTTGTTATCGTCACCTTCCTTGGGGCGTGGAGGCATAGCCTTGGCACCCCCTTTTTGCCATCCAGCTCCTGCCTGCTGTGACCGGGCCCGGCTCTTTCCTGGATGGACAATCCTGTAGCTATGCATTCGCATTATTTACTTCTTATACTGCCAGCCCCTACATGCACGATGGTCAATGATAGATATTCACAAGAATGGTTACGACCGAGTTTTACCTGAAAAATATAGAAAATTTGGGGTAAATTTTTGAGCCACAGGGAGACTGGGTGAATGCTGGAAGGACAGAGGTGCTGGCCTGGTCAATGTGACTGGAGCCAAGCGAAAAACAAGGGTGACCCTAAACATCTCAACTCTAAGGCCTTAATAAGCTCCCACTTTCTATTAGGATCAGATTTATACTCATACCATAAACGCAAATGTGCTTTGCTTTGTTTTGTTTTGTCTAAATTTTCAGTCATGGTTGGCCAGCCCTCTCTTTAATAAATCCTTATGAACAATTTTCAAATGTGGTGAGGTTACCAAAGTTCTTTCGTTCCATAAAATCTGCATTAACAAGGTCACTTACGCATCCACTGAAGGGCCCCTTTGGGTTGACACACCTCGTCATTAGGGTCTGGGTTCAGAGAAGCCATAATCACCTAAGGAAGGACCAGACGTCAGACAGTGTGTACTACAGAGGCACACCTCGGAGCCACCACGGCTGAGTTCCAGCCCCGCTGCAACAAAGCGAATGTCGCAATAAAGTGAGTCCCATGAATTTCTTGGTTTCCCAGTGCATATAAAAGTTATGCTTACACTATACTGTATGTAGTCTGTTACACGTGCTATTGCATTATGACTGAAAAAACACAATGTATATAACTTAATTTAAGAGTATCACTAAAAAATGCTCACCATCATCTGAACCTTCAGCAAGTCATCATCTTTTCCTAGTGGAGGATCTCGTGAAAATACAGCATCTGTGAAACGCAACACAGTGAGGTGTTCCTGTACTTCTCTGGGCTCACTTATTTCCACGAAGGCCCAAGCTGTATTGGCTGGATACTTACTGGCTGTGTGGGACAGTGTTCATTCTCCTTACTGTAACACATGTCAATTCATTTCCCTTGGTACACAGCCACTTACTCTGCATTGAAGGAACTGTGTGGTCATCAGACCTAACACCCACGGCATCCTTGATGACCTATGAACTGTAAGTTCCCCCAAACCCCACAAAAGAAGATAGCCTTCTGTTCAGAAAAGGATCTTCGTTTGGACATCAGGAATTCTAAGACTATGCTGAGGACGTGGTGACGCACGTGCGTCCTCTCTGCCCCTTCTCAGCGAGCGCTTCCTGGAAACTGACGTTGGCTTCTCCTCAGAACGCATGGCTACCTCGTTAGTGTGATTTGGGTTTCTGCGCCTGCCTCCAGCCACCTTTCGCAGCACCAAGAAAAAGGGGGAGCTTTCCTGCCCGGCAAGGTGTTCGCTCTGGGCACCTTTCACAAACCCTGAAGCCAAAGTCCCCAGCCTGCCCCTTCCCACTCCCTGGCACTTCCTGCTCATTGGACAGATGATATGAAATACTTAGGGGACCGCGTGTATTTCTGGAGGCTCAATTCAAACATCTTCCTTTAAACCCACACTTTAGACAGAGGAGGTAAGAGACCTGCTGAAACACCCACTTCCTGCTCCTTATGAAAGAAACGAACCACATACATCTGAAGGTGATTAATTGTCTTTATTGAAGGAAAACAAGAAGTCATCAGTCTCGTCATTATGGTAGAAATCTTGATATGTGTACATGATTGTCAAGGCAGAGAATCATTTGCTACGTAGGCCCATTCACAATTTTGCAGAGCCGCAAACCTATGTGGGTTAAACTTCTTGCAGTTTATTACATGCACAGAATAAATGCAATTCCCCTTCTTTTGGACAAGCATGTTTTTACGGAAACATGGAACCATTCACAAGCCTGGTAATAGCAGACGTGGGGACATTCCTGGGTTCAACGTCGGAAGCTTTTGGAAAACATGCTCAGTGCTGGGGAGCTGTGGGGGAGGGCAGCATTGTGTGTGGTGACCAAAGCCAATTGAGAAATTCTTCCAAATTTTGATTCTGGACAGAATGTACCTTTTATGTCTTCCAACCTGAACATGGGACTAAGATAAATGTTTTTGGAAGCATGCGGCCCCACCTTTGAAAACAAATCTCTTCCGTTGCATTTGGACAGCATCTCACTCAACTCGGAGGGCCAAGTACCCTGGGAAGGAGAGCGTGAACGTCCAAGCAGACCCCTATGCCCCAAAGTGCAGGCCCGCCCCGAGGGCCCGGGGGACCTCATTCTGTCCAGATTAAAGTTTTCCTTTAAGACTTATCTAGTGTTTGGGGCTTTCAAGTCCCTGGTAACACCTTATCGCTATGACTGAAGCCTCAAACACTCCTCTCATGTTCTTTTTTCCTGTCCATAAGAAAATAAGATCACCTCTAAGTAAAATGATTGCGTAAATAATCAGAAGACATAATCATTGTAGAAGAAGTTCCCTGGAGACCAAAAGGTTAAAAATAGATGTGATGAATGCAGAAGCGGCATTAGTACGAAGGGTGAACACGACAGTTTGTCCCTTTGGTGTAGAAAGGTAGAGAGAAGCCATTCCACATTTTGCTTTGTCCACAAAACAAGACCTGGCAGCCACATGCTGCGGGTTTGGCTGCCAAATGCACAGCCTTTGGGTTTGGAGAAGAGGGCCGCCCAGGGCCCCAGCCGAGCTGTCCTGCTGCAGGTGGCAGGGAGGGCCGAGAAGGCTGATGCGCCTCCCGCCTCCGGCCAGGCCAGGCCGTGGCTGGCATGCAGGACGCACTTCACTATGGGGCTGGCTCCCGCTGCGACCACGATGTGCAGGAACCACAGTGGAGGTTTGAGCTGAGCGGGCTCGGGCCTCTGTCTTCCGCTCACTCCTCCCGGCCTGCGGTCCGCGGTAGGGGTGTTCAAGCGGACGCATCTGCAGAATGGTTTTCTAGTCTTCAGGAAATAAGTCACCCTCCCTTTAGGAATCTGTTTGCCCACTTCACCTTTTCTATCTTAACTTTTTTGATTTTGAAAACCAAAGGATTGGAATACCTTTTTGCAAATGTCAGGTACATCTGCAGCCCCAACCTACGACCAGGTACCCCACAAAAGAATGGTGGGTTACATACAGGTATATACATTTTTTTTTTTTTTTTGGAGACAAACTGAACAGTGTTTGGTCTGGAATGTGTTTAAGGAAAAGGCCAACTCCGCAGAGTGTGAGTAGAAACAAATGGCATTGTTTCAGAACATGCAAAGGCTTCGTGCACTGTTTGAGTCAGAGAGCTTTCTTTCCATTTGCTGGAAGTGGGACCCTGGGAAAGAGCGCATCTTTTCTCTGTTTACAGACGCGAGGGGCTGCCCTTGCTGGCCCTTGCTTTCTTTTTTCATATTCGAAGGAAACCTGCAGTGCACTGTGGGAGTGGCAGGAAGTAGGGAGGGGTGCTGGCCAGAGTATAGGTGGCCACCCCACTCTCTTGTCTCCAGCCCTGGGGCGGTGGTGGTTCCAGTGCGGCCTCTCCAGCCTGAGACGATGTTGGCCAAAGCTCTGGGTGGCCCATGGGGCGTGGTGGCCAAAGCCTTAAATAATGGGTTTTCGCCACTGGGACAAGGTATTTTCTTTCTGTTCAAAATTGCTCATGAAACATCAAACTTCACTGAGAGAGAGAGGGTCAGTCCTCTGTCAGGAGGGGTCCTTTCGATTCCCTCCCTTCCGTCCCGGGTATCCTTGGCCTTCGTGTCCCCCTCTCCCACCCACAATCCATCTGGGACGTGCTGTGTATCTGTGTAGACGAGTGACCAGGATGAGGTTAGAGCGGGGCAGGTAAACTGAGTCTGAGGCCATATGCTAATCCCTTTCGTCAGATGGCTCATGCTTCCTCAGTGCCGGCACCTGGCCTGCTCAGCTAAGGCATCTTCTTTTGACCCAGGCCGACTGCTGAGTTCCTTGGACACTATGCCAATAGCTAGCTAGAGAGTGGGACCCGTTCAACGGTCACAAGCCCCTGTGCCAGGGGAGCTGCTCCCTGTTCTTGCGGTGAGGTTTTAGAAGTGATGGAATCACCACCTTAGTCAAGAACACAAAACCATGCCTGCTTTTGGGGTGCATGCTTTCTGCACAGTTCTTTTCATTAAAAAAAAAAAAAAAGGGAAATTAAGGGGACACATCCTTTCCATCCTCCTGTGGAGCCAGGGGCAGTAAGAGGTGGTGAAAACTGTCCACTGCAACGGCCGTGAGTGCCTGTGGCACTGCTGTCAATCCACCTGGACACCTTCTTTCTGCAAGGGTTTTCCATGGTCGGTTGAGTGCCTGTCATGTAGGCGGGCCCTGCCCCTCTCAGCTCCAGCTGTCTCTGTCCCACCCCAATGCGACACTCCAAGACCCAGTGTGCCCGAGGGAGGGCAGCGAGCAGCCCAGACTCCAGGGGCCTGGTGAAGAGCAACAAGCTGCTGGTCTGTTGGGGACCGAACTCGCTGTTTCAGACAAGTGCTAGCTTCTCTCACGGCCTCACTGATGAAGATTAGGGAAGCGAGGGAGGGGCAGACAGGCAGGAAAAACCCTTTGAGAACACTATTTCAAAATGTGACATTCAGGTGAGAAGACAAATTCGCTTGCTCTGAGGAGGTGAGGAGACCCACGTGGGCGGTGGAGGTGAGCTCGGGGCTGACGGAAGCGTGTGCTGGGGCCGGGGAGACACACACACTGGCTTCACGGGCGGTATGCATGCGAAATGCTCAGCTACTACTGATGGCATGTGACATCAGTGAGGGTCCTAGGGCCTTGATGGCATGTGACATCAGTGAGGGTCCTAGGGCCTTGCCACCCACTCGACAGGTCTTAACAAGGGCACATTCTCCTCTCGTGTTCTGGCGAAGCATGAATAACACCAAGCACTCAGGCTCTCTCCATAGGGCAAAAGTTCTTCCATATGATGGCCATTTTCTCCTCTTCCTACATCAATAGGAAATAATCTACGTCTGGTGGCATCGAGACCGTATGGACTTGCCTGATGTCAAGTTCAACCTCTGGACTGGAACCAGTCACCGTGTCCTTCTTGCCCTATGTTACCGAGACCTGATGTGCTCCGGGCTGAGCACGGCCAAGGGCTGACCCGCACCGCAAAAAGGACGCCTGCAACAGGGCCTGTCTCTCAGCCGCACTTTTCAGGTAAGACGTACTTTCAAACTCATTGGATGTAACAAGCACCCACACGTCAGCTCTAGAGAATAGTGTCACGAATAACAGACTTGGCTTTAAATGTTGCTTTCCCAGTGCAACTGACCGTGTGCTGCATGACACAAAGGGCTGATGACGATGCAGGTGCACAGTAGAGGTACCAAATTCTGGCGAGAGTGACATCTAAGTACTTGTTTTCTTATGCTGCAGGAACGTGAATGTTCCGTTGCACTTGTTAGCAAGCAACATCCTGCTAAGTCTGGAGAGATGCCTGTTTCCTCAGATTCTCTTTACAAGATTCATTATCATCCTTCTGAATGTGGGGGTTGATGCATATCCAACTCAGGGGACACCTGTTTCTTAACTGTGTCTATTGTTATTTTATAGACTTTTCCAGGCTTTTTATAGATTCTGAAGAGTGGTACCTGATTTCACTCTAGATACACGTGTGGCAGATGCCAAGCAGGACTCCTGCCCACGACGCACGTGGGAACGGGGTGGACCAGCTGCCTTATGCACACCTGCACTGTGTCAAGGAGGCAGAACAGAGCTGCTGAGGCTAACAACACTGTGTGTGTGTGTGTGGGTGGGGGGGCGGCTATCCCTAAACATTATGCATGGACACAGGCCAAAGTGTGGACATGACAAAGATGGCGTAACCAACAGGACCTGCCAAGTCTGGCCAACTGCAGGAACAGGGCATGGGGACAACAGCTTGGAAAGTTGCTGGACCGTCAGGCAGACCTACCAGGACCACGGTGGGACTGAGCTGACGGTGCAGAATGCGGACTCACCCTCGCGAGGCCGTGCCAGCCGAGGGTGGGCTTTTGCAAAGCTGGCATTTGGAGCCACCTGCCTGCCTCTACAAGACAGCATCCTTGAGCCTCCTTGAAAGTGCTTTGCCCTGGGTTCCACACCACGACTGCTCGCTCCTGCACACCTACCCGCCACGTGGGTGAGCGACGTGGCCCGGTCTGCCTGGGACGTTGCAGGCCTGGCACTGAGAGTCCTACGCCCCGGGAAACCCTTCAGTCCTGGCAGACTGGGGCCTTTGGTGACCCCACTCTCGTGGTCTTTGGTTTTCAGATTGCCCTGGTCAGAGGGACAGCTTCGAGCGCCGGCTGGGCCTGGCTCAGGCAGTCTGTGCCATCACTGCAGTGGCCAGTGTCCTGCTTGTTTGGCAGGTCACCTCTCCTTATGACACCAGATCAATGGATTCTTTTCCAAGGCCATTTCCTTCTCCTCCTCCAGATAACATTCATACAAGAACAGAGTAAAAATGTGCAGACACAACTGATGTGAGTTGGAGGCCATTTTAAGTGTAAGATTAGAAACCCATTTTTAAAAAACACAGAGAGAGATTAATTTGAAAACTGCATAGCTGAGAGCAGAGCTTTCATGGGTTACCCCTCGTGAGAAACGGGAGCTGCATGGGAGGTTCCCTTTAAACGAAACGGCATCTTGCTCCTTGGTAAGCACATGGAAACATGCGCTGGGCGGGAGTCTCCTTCACAGCAAGTCCAGCCTCTGAAGTTCAGCCTGGAGGGAACAGGCTTCTTAATTTCTGACCGCTGATGGCAAGAGGCCCCTCGGGTTTCCAGCTGGCGAGGGGTTTGCTGGAGGAGCTGCCAGGAAAGGTTTTCTGCAGGTTCCCTCCCAAAGCGTCCTGGAGAGAGGACAGCTCTGCAGGACCGCTGAGCTGCCCTGCTGGAGAGCTGGCCCTCACAGAACGGGGCAGAGCGGGAGGGCGAGAAGTAAAGTGCACTCTTCACCTGGGAGACGGATTCTCCATCCTCTTGTTAGAATTTTAAAAAATACCTTGAAATTCGCCTTGGAGGAAAAAAAATCTCTTATAGGTTAACATAAAATTTACTACAATAAGCAAAAGATATATAGGACATGTAACTAAGAAGTATAAATTGCAAGGTCATATTTCTTAAAAAGGAAAAAAATGAAACCCTAATGCACAATATTTACCAATACTTAAATAATCCAGTTGAAACCTTTTTGTCATTAATAAAAAAAAAATACATCGTAGACGGTTACTTATACTAAGAAGGGCGGAAATGACAGGAATTGGGGAAAGGACGCGCAGGAAGTCCATTCCATCAAAGCTTCGCAAGATTCATATATACAGCACCAGATCCTATTAAATCAGCTCCCTGGAGTCAGTACAGTTTGTGAGAAATGAACACTTCAGAATTGCAGTATAAAATATGGCCATAAAAAACATCTGTCTTCCAGTCCTGTGCAGGAAGGCGCACCATGCAAGGTGGGATCACTCTGGAGCGGCTGGTGGCGCTGGTGGGCCCTAGAGACCCCCTTCCCTGGCCCCGCCTGAGGCCCCACCCCCCCAGCGTCCCACCTCCAGAGCCAGTCACTTGCTTCCGGAGTGCACTGTCGTCACAGTGGTGGGCCTCGGTCTCCGCTCCGCTCCCACTGCTGAGACCCCCGAGGAAGAGGAAATGAAACTACAGAGCGTGGAGGGTGCCAGACCTGCAGGGGACAGTGGACACAAGGGTTCAAAGCTTCAGGAGGAAATACTCACTCCCCGGCCCCCTGCAAGGATTTGTTGAGGGTGGGGAAGTCAGTCCTTTAGGCGCTTGATTCAAAGTTTTTAGTGCATAAAAAAATCAAGGAAAACATTTGCAATGTGTCCAAAACATCTTCTTCTGAGACCCAGCCCTGCCCTCCTTTTTTCGTTATAACTCTTTTCTACTTGAGTAAGACATGGTTTAGCCACCCTAACATGACAGGTGCCATTTACTGAGCACTTACTACGTATGAGGCCTCGGGCTAGGTGTTGAATGCACACTGTCATTATGAGACCTGTTTCTTACAGCAGCTCCATGAAGTAGGCATTTTAAGAATGAAGAGAAAATGTGCTACCCCTTCTGACCTCTGCTTGGTGAGTGGTCTGTACTTTTGGCTAAGACATGTTTGTGACACAGAGCACATTGAAACGGGGCTGTTTTTCTATTCCTGTGTGAACTCAGCAACACTCTAGCCTGGAAAAATCCCTCACAGACTGCACCACACCGGTCCCCGAGCAGATGTGCTGGGACCAGAAAGTCTGGGTGCGGGACAGCTTAGCTCCAGGGGTGCATGTCCCTCTGAACTTCGCAGGCTCAGACACAGGTTGAGCCATAAATAAACGATTAAGATGGCTTTGCCCTCAGTGACATAACTTTCCACACCGAGTGAAGGATAATGAACACTGCGATTACGTAGATTGCAAAGCCAATGCATTTCATATAAACCAGCTCCGGTTATCATCGTCCTCATCAAAAAGTATATCTGAAAAGTCAGTGACATCAGGCTGTCAGGAGTCTCTGCCATCCCCTCCTCAGCTCCTAAGAGTGACTCACAATGACAAGCAAATCAGAGGGCAAGCAGACAGACATGGACGTGCGGGACTGGAGCGACGGACTTCTCATAACAAATGGAAATAATCATATGTAGAGTTGTGTGAATATTAAAAAATTAACTTTGGGAATATAAGTTGGTACAGCCACTATGGAAAACAGTATGGAGATTCCTCAAAAAATTAAGAACAGAACTACCATATGACCCAACAATGTCTCTTCTGGGTATCTACCCTCAAATTTTGAAAACACTTATTTACAAAGATATATGTACCCCTATGTTCATGGCAGCATTATTCACAGTAGTCAACACATGGAAGAACCTAAGTGTCCTTCAGCGGATGACTGGATAAAGGAGATGTGATCCATATATACGATGGAATACTACTCAGCCATAAAAAAGATGAACCATTGCTGTTTGTGACAACACTGATGGATCTTGAGAGTTTCATGCTAAGTGAAAGAAGTCAGACGTGAAAGAAAAGAACCACAGGATTTCACTCGTATGTGGGATATAAAACAAAAAGCAACAAATGAACAAACAAAACAAACAAAAAAACAAACTCACAGACACAGACAACAGAATGGTGGTTTCCAGGGGGGAACAGAGGTGGGGGGAAGGCGAAGCGGGTAAAGGGGGTCAAGTACATGGCGACAGAAGGAGACGAAGCTTCGGGCAGTGAGCACATATTAGAGTGTACAGATGTCATATTATAAAGATGTACATCTGAAACTTATTTAATGTTATTAACCAATGTTACTGCAATACATTTAATTTTAAAAAATATATAAAAACTCTATTTTTAAAAATTAAATCATGCCCCAGAGTTGCTGGGAGTACTAAATGGGATAAATTATTGAAAGTGCCTGATACACGGAAGGTACTCAGCAAATGACAAGTGCCCTCCTTTCCACCCCAGATTTGTCTTAAATGCCAATTGAAAAGTTGTTTTTGCTACATACGCACAATCTTTTTGGCTGGCCAGACTGAGGCTGCTCGAAACGCTTGCATTTGAACTGTCCAGGCTGCTACCAAGATGGAGTTTTCTCATATGCCTCACGACGGCTGTGGCATTAAATGCTTGCTGAAATTTAAGAAAGGAAAAAAGGAGACAAAATATTCTAGTTAATTAAAAAGATTCAGAATGTCAATTATTATTTCTCCTGTGACTCTAAGCATTTCAAACTTCTAAAAATGTTCTCATGATACTCTAGAAAGGAAATTTATATTGCCCCCTGTTTTAAAATTACATTAATGTATCTGATCCCTCCCCCCATCAAAATATATTTTGGAGATTTAAAAACATAGTTTTCTTCTGACGTAGTAAACATATGGAATAAATGTAAACCAATTCTCTATAATTTAAAAGAAGTGACTTTTAGAATAAAAGGCATTATAGTAATGTGGTACCTTAAAACGTAACATTTTACAATAGTTTTTATTTTCCTATGATTGGTGCTTTTGTCCCAGATAATAGCATTTCCTCTGAATAAAAGAGGTCTGGGTTATTAATTTTGTTTTTGTATGGTGGCTCTTAATTACCCACACGATTAGGATCACAGGCGGTGATAACAAAAACGTTGGTTTAAATCCATCACATTTTTACCAGAAAACACTGATGAGTGCAACTCAGATTTCCTGTTTTTTTTTCTCCTTGGTGTCACTTTAATATAAGTTGACTATTCAAAGTTCCAGCAAAGTGGAGAAAGACCATGTCCTTAAGACCCAGCGAACGAGTCAGAGCTCTCAGTAAGGCTGGTTCTGATCCTCAGAGGGGACTATCAAACCACAGACGTCACCCCTCTCACGCTGTGACACTCTTTTAAAGTCTGCATCATTATCGGTGAAAATTAGCAAAATTATTTGGGGGAGGTTCTGAGGATTTTCATCAAACTCGGGTGACTGTAACCTTTAGACACGAGAAGCGCTCCAGTGGCCGGGCGCTCCACGCGGGCGGTCACACTCACGGGGCCGAGCGCCACGGGACTTACCCTCCACCTGCTCTTGGCGAAATTCTTCCTGATCTGGGCGCTGACGGACTCGTGGATGTTCTTGCTCAGGGCTGTGTCACCGGCGATCCTGAAACAGAGGTGGAGACGCTTCTTCAGAGAGTTTTTGGGGTCCGTGGACACTGGAGCTGCTTTCCATGGGAAGCCCCCGCCCGACCCTTTCCTGAGGTTCGCTGACACGCTGAGAGGCTGGCTTGTCACGGCATTCCAGGCTGCTTGCTCCACCCCACGGCTGTCTGAACACACAGGTCTGCCACCCCCGCACTCAGGCCCTGCCCCACCTCTACTCTGCGCCCTCTCCAGATGGGGCAGCACCTTCGCGGCTGACCTGCCTGGCTCTCCTTTTACTGACGCTCATTCCTGCAACATCAGTATCCACGATGACAACGCAACCTGAACTGTTTCCACTGTCCTCCCTCCCCTCCGGCTTTACCTGCACCATCTTCAACGTGTTCCCTGACCGCCTGACCAGGATCCGCACTCAGGGCGGTCCGCCCAGCTTCCTCCTGCCGAGGCCTCTCCTCTGCCTTCTCCGGGCCCTCTGTCCCGTGGACCCGTAGCGCCCTTCTGGTTCCACCCTAGCTGAGGTCAGCTCCACAGCTTCCTGCTCACCCACAGCCACACCTGGGTGCCCCTCAGCTTCTCTGTGCTCAGTGGGAGGGTGACCAGCCTTAGCTCAGCCCTGCTCGGCGCCTCTACTCCTGAATCTCCCAGATGAGCTCTCGTCAACGCCAGGGCCACGTCCGCTCTACGCTCAACTGGGTCCTTGATGTTACTGGGCATCATTCTTGCTTGTTCTTTAGCCCTTGATGAGTGGACAGGTGGGTCTGCTCTCCACCTCCTGTCCTTGGAGCTCCCCTAATCTTGAGACTTCCTGCCCCAGCTTCCCCCGCTCATTCTCTCTCTCTCTCACCTTACGCCTCCCTCCGCTCTCCCTGGGCTGACAGCCCCTGGGTTACTGACCCCCTGCAGGTCACTCCCGGCCCTTCTCCCGCACACACGTCCCTTCTCCACCTCATGCCATCCTCACTCTACATGCAGCCACTGGCCTCCCCGGAGCTCGAAGGAAGCTGTGCTTTGCCCTTAAGTCTCCTGGGCTTGGGTCCCTCCATCTTCCCTTTCCTTTACACCAAACTACGAGATTCTAGGTTGATATCTGATGCCCAAGAAATAGTTTCTTGAATCTCAGAGAAGTTAAGGGGCAGACGGGTGCTGGGGACACTGAGCACCCTTTCTGGCTGGAAGGTGACTGGTGAGTAAGGAAATCTGTCGTCTCTCAGAACCAGAGGGTCCTGGACACAAAACAGCCTGGATGCCAGACTACTATGTCCAAATACGTCCAAATAGTTTGGGGAGGTGAGAGGAAGAAGCCTGGGGCTTATTCGACAAGAAAGCATCCCTGAATAAAATACGCGCTCCTGGCCACCCAGCCTTTCACTTTGGAACTGCAAACATGGTTGGTGGCCTGGACATGGAGTCTGCGCCAGGCTGAGCCTAAGTTGTGAACACAGTCTGCTGTTCCCGCTGAAAGCAGCTCGCCCTACACAGACTCTTCCTCCCAGCGGGACCAAAGACCTTGGGCAAGAGGACACTCAGAACCTAGCTGACGTGACCTCAGTTTCCGTGTCCATCAACCATCAGTCAACCTCTCTCCCTAGACACACAGTGAATGGAAATCGGGTATCTGAGGGGGCACCCCATCTGAAACGGGAGTGGCCGCAGCTACAGGGCGTGGGCATCTCTGTGAGGCTTTTCCCCCTGGAGAGGGCATGTGGGTTACTTCCTCCTGCACTGTTTATAAAGGATCCATCCTCAGGAGAGGGGGCCGTTCCACCCTGCCCGTGGCCAGCTCTTTCTTGGAAACGGCCGCACAGAAGTGGTCGGAAGTACGGGATTCCTGGGGCAGAGCGCGGCCGCAGGGCAGAGCCGCCCTCCAAACCAAACAGATCAGTGGGCGGGCAGGGAGACTCCCTTTTCTGTGGGTGAGCAAGGGCCGAAATGGAAGGAAAATGCACACTTCCAATTATTTCAGGAATGTTCCGTGCGTGTGGGCCACAGCCCCAGGGAGTGCTGCAGCTGGGGAAGAGTCAGGCAGGGTAGACGGTGGCCCAGAGGCTCTCGTTGGGCGTCTTCCTGGGGTGCCCTGACAGCATAGGACCTCCCCCCAAGGACGACACCACGATGGAAACGGCCACTGCTGCTCACAGGCCAGGAAGGGTACGACGACAACATGTGACGCTCACGGTCTGTGTGCTACTGGCTTTCGCATCACTCACCAACAAAATGAGGTATTCATCTTAGAATTGGAAGGGGCCTTAGTTGTCACTTCACTTGTCTCAGGAACTGGACAATGCTTCCGGCACGGGCGAATCCCCTTCTAAACCTGCGTGCACACACTCACGCACGGCTGCAGCGCCCACATTCCCCTCGGGTCTCTCACGTCCTTTGCTTTCCAGTCGTTACCTCTACTCCGACACTGCAGGCAGCATTTGTATAAATCGCACGTGTCTTTCTCCACACAGAGCATCACACTCAGCCTTCCTTGCCTTTAGGTGCTTTTGTGTTTTGTACACAGGCTGCTCTGCCTCCACGGCTCTGATTTCGCATTTTTCTAGCCACTTGCTCAAGACAGGCTTGATGATGAGTGTGCATATCCCAGGCTCCTGAGCTGTGCCCTAATTCCTAAATCCAGCTTAGCTGGCTGGGGCTAGCAGGGTGGAGGGTGGCGGCGGGGGGCAGGGGGGTCTCTGTGAACACTGAGAAGGCTGCAGGTGCTACCCCGGCCTGGCCAACAGACCAGGTCCCCAAGGGGGCCGCACTGCTGCTGCCATGGAGCACTGTGCCATCTGGGACACTGATGCCCAGGATCGTCACTTGGTTTGTCACTCAAACTGGAGCTTGAGGATCAGAACAACCTGAACCTGATAAATGAACTCTGTCAAGGTGTTCCCTGTAACCAGGAATCGGTTCCCACATGCCATTGCTGTTCCCTAATCTTTGGCTGCCAGCAAGCTGCCTGTTGGCTCCTTCCCACGCACCACCAAGAGAAAGGCAAAGCCTCAAGCGAGGTGTTCAGGAAACATCCGGTAAGAGGGCTCAGTGCCCCCTAAGAGGAAAGCTTTGCAAGGAGCCCTGTCCTGGCCGGAGTGGTCTGTTTTGAGGCTGGAGGAAGGCGTCTGTGAATTCCAGAGGCCCCTCCCGGCCCTAGAAGGCCGCGATTAAGCTGGAAGAGCAAGTGCAGAGTGAGACACGCTGCCACGGCTTCCAGAATGGTGATGTTAGTAGAGCTACGACCACTGGTACCATCACTCCGCCCTCTGCCTGCCGCCGCCCTCGGCTGGACCCCAGGCAACCTTACATACAAGTAGCACACATATCATATGCGCAGCCGAGTGGGGTGTTTGATTGATGCTTCAGTCAAATGCATTCTTTTTTTTAAAAATCATTTTCCAATGTTTGATTTCTTGGGAATTTTGATATGAACAGTAAAAGTTATGAAGTACTGGGGGAAAACCCCTCTGAAGGAGGAAGGCATTGATTTGTGCAGCTCACGTGCTAACACGTCTTAATGCGACCCAGGCTGATGACCGGGAGGTCTGTCTCTAGCTCAACCTCCTTCCTGAGCTGCAGACCCATTCGGCAAAGCGCCCAGCACAGGTCTCCACCTGGACGACCCCAGCTCCGCCCTCGTTCTCGCTCACGCAAGCCTGCTTCGCTCCCAGCGCGATCGTCCTCCCAATCTCAACTGAAAAGTAAATGACCTTGCCTCAACCCCCTGCCCCACCAGCTCTCGCCTTCTCACCCACAGCGCTCTGCCCAAGACCCGCAGCTTCCTCATCCCGGAGGTCCCTCTCCAGTCTTCTCCACCTCTGCCCATCCCTGTGGTGCTGGGCAGGCCACCTGCACCTTCCTGCCTCCCTGCCAGCCCCACCTCCACAGCTCATCCTCTAGCCTGCAGCCAGGCTGAGGTTTCTGAAACGCAAATCTGATGACCCCACTTAAAACCTGCTCAGGGGGCTCCCACTGCCTCAAGGGGAAAGTATAAACTCCTCAGTACAATAATAAAATAATGGTGACTCATATAGATTAAAGATTTATTACCTACTAGGTACTCTTCTTTTTTGTATGTATTATGTTGTTTAATCCCTAGGAAAGCTCTGAACAATGTTCCAAAATGGGTGCTCACGGTGCTTTAATAATAGCTTAATGAAGTAGTTCCTATGTGCCAGACACTGTGCTAAACCCTTTACGTGCGCTATCTCAATTATTCCTTATGTCAGTCCTGTAAACTAGGTATCATTATTCTCATTTTAAAGATGAGAAAATTGGGGCTCAGAGAAGTTAATATATAAACCCCAAATCACAGCTAGATGATAGTGAAGCTGGGTTCAAAACTAGTAAGTGGTACAAAAACAAGGTAGCCTTAAGAACACTGCTGAAAACGTCGCACATAGGCTAACTTGAAAAGCATCTCAAAAAAAAAAAAATATATATATATGTATATATATATATATACATATATATATATATATAAAACTTCAATTCATTTAACTACTGAGTAATAAACTCAAGGAATAAAACTCCCATCTTTATGCCTTGTTGGGCAATTAACTTCAATAAAAATGATCTTAAAAAAATTTCACGTGAAGTGAGAAAGCTACAGCTATCTTTAGCACACTTAACTTGTCATTAGTGCATTTAGAAGACTGCATCCCGAGGGAACAAGAGATTTCAAGTGCTCGTTTGGGGAAAGGACTCCCTCCTCCCACTGGCTGGAGGGAGGAGCGGCCACTACCCGTGGCCTTCACAGTTAGCGACAGCCAGCGGGAAGCCGACCCTGGGAAGACGGCAGACACACGTCTAGGGCGCGATCTTCCTTACCATGGGTGCCGAGCTGCCTGCTCACACGTGTATCTTTTATTCGGATCCTTCTCCATCAGATTCCGAATGAAATCTTTTGCTGTTCAAAAAGAAGCACAGGGGAAGGAATCAGTCTGTGGCTTGAGACATGATACCATGATATGACAAGGTGTCTCAGAGTGTCATGTGTCACATGAAAACTACGGGACCGGCCTTCCACATACCCTACAGTATACTGAACATGAAGCACCAGCATTTGGGGAAAAGGAACGCCAAGGTTTGGGACTCTCCGTGGTGACCTGCCAACAAAGAGACAGACAAGCCGGGCCTGAAACTCTACTTTCCCAGCTCCAAGTTCCTTCTCTCTGGCAGCCAGTGATACCTTTGGTTCAGAGATGACATCTCTTTGCCATCGTGAGCCTTTCATTCAGCTCGCTGCTGTCATAGCAAGCTTTCTCATTGATGTCCTCTCCATGTTTTAGATGTCATTGATTCAACAAAACCCCCTGAGCACCTACTAAGCTGGCCAGGTCCTGGCATAGGCGACACAGTGAGGTGTGCCCTTGTGGGAAGCAAAGAGTGCTCGGAGGCCCAAGACGGGGTATGACCCAGTAGCAGGACACAGAGAACACGGGGGATGGTCACAGAATCAGAAGATGACACCCATGCACCAAGCCAAAAATCTGCAGCCTCCTAGGGTCTGACAGCTCACTGCCCCGGGCCTGGGGGAAGGCTGAGCTCTTCTCGGCTAGGAAGTGAAATACTCGCTGTAAGGTTCTCTGCGCAAGCCTTGGAGAACTGTACTCTGGAACCCAGGGTTTGGAAGACAGGAAGAATGAAGTGATGTTCCTAGTCAGGAGGGGATAACGCAGACAACAGAACGCAGTCTCTGAACAGCTCGTCGGTGAGTACAAGCTCTGTTCCAGTTATCATTTCCTTTGATCCTTGAACCACCCTCCATGGTGGGGAGGATCACTTCCACCCTCATTGTATCGGTGAGGAAACAGGCTTGAGAAATTTTGTCAGTTTCCGTGGGACTTAATTTTGATCTTTATCTCTGAGAAATAAAATGGTGAACTTCCCTGGGAATATTTCAGTGTGGCATGGTAGCTGGGACATGGGTTCAAATCCCAGCTCTGCTATTTACTGTGTGACTTCAGTCAAGTTATTTCACCTTCTGGGGCCTCGGTTTCCTCATCTGTCAAATGGGGATAATAGTTATCCCATTTGATAGGTTGTCCTGAAGACGAAGCCAGGTAGCATATGTGTAGAGCTCATAGTGCTCGGCACACAGTAAGCAGCCGGTGAACGTTAGCTGATATGGTTTTCCCCTGCAGCATGCAGAGCAGGGCGAGGGTAGGGATTGTGAAGGAGTGAGCCCCTGTCCCATGGCCTGGCTCAGGCCCAGTGTCCCAGCCTGTCTTCTGCTTTGCAAGTCAAGTCCAAGGATGAAGCTTCCGAGGGAGACCCAGGGACATCCTGAGTCCCCAGGGCCTGTCAGGGTCGAGTGGTCTGGGTGTAAAGTCCCAAGGCCACCCACAGGGAGCAGGATACCTACCAGAGTCGGAGATGTCATCCCAGTAGGGGGAGTCGAACTCATATTCGGCCTTGAGGATTTGTTCGAAGAGCTTGGAGTCATTTTCATCATAAAAAGGAGGGTAGCCACAGAGCCTGCAAGACAAGACGGAGTAAGGATGTGAAACGCTGCGCCTCAGAATGGTGCCGGACACCTTGCCTGCGAGGGAGAGCGCGCTCGCTGCAGCAGACGCCCGCGCTGCGCTGCTGCAAACACAAAGTCAGCGCAGGAGTCGCATGTTCTCAGGGCACAGGCGGCACAGAAGAAATCTGTGACTTAATAAACCCCCCGAAGGCTAACTCAGGTGCTAATCCAAGGTAAATACATATATTTAACTCCCCCTGGACTCTTTTTACATTATTTAACACAGAGTCCCACACACCCTAAAAGCCTGACAGCCCTCAGTGTACGACCGCTATTGATCTTATTATCTGTAATACTGTCTCTAGTAGATGATGGGTTCGTAGGAAAAAACACCAAAATTTATGTTTAATATGCATTTTATGGTCCTTCCGGATTCATTTGGTTTAACAAATCATCATAAGAAGAAAAAGAAATCCTATAATCTTGAGTACCAGGTTGCCACGTCAGCACCCTACCATGCCCAGACGGTTACGGCTTGCCCAAAGACTGGCAGTCGGTAAAAGCAGAAGTTGGCCCAAATTGAATACGATCGCTGTTTTCCTCTGAACCTTTCCAAAGTTGAGTTTTAAATTGGGGTGTTGGTGAAAGTAACATATAGTTCCAGAGATACCAACAGTCATCTGGCAAATATCAGAGAAGCGAAAATTTTTATTAAATATCCCAAATACAATTTGTTCTGTAAAATCATGGATTCTCACTCCAGTTCACCTCCAATGTGACCTTCACCATTAGTAGGACATTGACGCATTTTCTTGACCCAAATTTCCTTATCTGAACATGAAAAGGACAAACCAGAAAATTCCCAATATTCTCTCCAGCTTTAAGGTGCTGTGGCTTTATGACTCCCTGTCCCAATTCATTTGGCTGGCCAAGACCCAGGGAAAGATGTTGGACATGCTTGAGGCCCACGTGGGGCAGGGACAGGTTCAAGTTGGGGCTGGACAGCGGGAAGGGGTGAGATTGAGGCTGTGGCTGTGAGTGACAGAGCAGAAGGTAGGGCTGGATTCCTAAAGTCCAGGTGTAAAGCTGGATGGCACAGAACTCACCCAAGACGACCCAGAGGGTGGCAGCCACAGTGGGAGTTCTGTCCCCACACGAGCCATGAACCTTCCCACAAAACCAAACTTTTTTTTAAAACACAGCTACAGCCTAGAGACCAGCTTAATGAAAACAAATTAACAGTAATCAACAGACTCCAGGCCAGCGAGAGATGAGGTCTGTCGGCAAATAAGTTTAATAAAGATTTTAATCAGCCTCGGTACAGTCATTCCTCGGCCGCTCCCGCACGACAGGCAGTATCACCAGCCAGGCTGCATAGGGGACCGGCGGATGACATTTTCAAAGGCTGTGAGACCTGTGGTCTGATAAGATTCTAAATCATCTATTCCCACAAGGCTGATTTAGAAGCCAAGTGCCTGGAAAATTTCATTTTTAAAGATTTGCTGCTTTTGGCGAAATGAATAAGAGCCAGTGCTTCTGAAACCACCAAGCACATATTTCTCTGCTCAGGAAGCCCTGGAGCCGGGAGATGGAGATGCGAATGTTTCCCATAACGAGGATTTGGGCTAAAAGAAATGTGCATATTAGGAAAAGCAGACAGAGCAAAATGTTAGTTCATCTTGGAAAATAACTAAGTTTTCGATTTGTGAGGTTTTTGTTTATTAACAACGGAGAATGTTTTACTTTACAGTTTGGCTTTCTTTTCAAGGAAAAAAAATCTTTAAGAAAATTCCAAGAAAGATTTATTCTTCTTGTGCCAATTTTTTTAATGTATATCGCAATTTCTCCTGGTTTTAGCTCTTTTCTTGGAGGGAGGGGTGACATGATACTCTGTTTATGCGGCTGTACTGAGGACGGAAGAAAAGGAAATAGATCTAGCTTGGAGACTAAATAAATTAAAATTAAGAAAGAGGATTTTAAAGGAAGGATTGTAAAAGAAGAGAAGAGCGAAGAGAAGCAGTGAAATCGACCTCAGATGTAGGCATTTCCCGGCGCTCCCTGGCGGGCCATTTCCATAGGAGGTTTGTGCGGCCGTCCAAACAGGAGAAATAACAGTTTGGGCTGTTGATCTCCACATGCAGACCACTGACATCTGTGGTCCCGGACCTGCCTATTTGCAGGTTTAATCTCTGCATGATTATTTTACATATAAAACCACTTAAATAACCTACAAATTATCTCACCATGGGTACTTAAAAACAGTAAAGGCATTCCTAATTCTTCTATACCTAAAGTTTATAGTTTAGAGTAACATTGAAACTTGCTGACCCAATGACCACTGGCCATGCCCACTATAGACAACACACCTTCGCGGCCTTGTCCATCACCTCCACCCTTGGCATCAGGACAGTCGCCCAGGGAGGGCACTCACACCTTCCAGCCTCTCCTTTGCTATTTAGTTTGCCATCTTATGTACTTGTGGCATACTTATGCAAAGGACTAGATTCTGGTTTAGCCTTGACTGAGCACTTATTTTGGGTCGAGAACTCCACTAAGAGCTTGGCTGCATTATCTCACTGAAAATTCATTCCCCCAGGGAGGAGTCCCTGACACCCCATTTGTCCTTCAGAGCCACTGTCTACTCTGCTCTGTTGCTGGAAGGCTGACCTGTACGGACAGCTGGATAAGAGGAGAACCCCAACATCAGGTAGAGGTCAGCCAGCAGGGCCCCCAGCGGAGATGGTAAAGGAAGGCAGGAGTCAGGGATGGGGAGGAGCTGCCCTGGGCCCTCTCGCTGAGCACTCAGGCTGGCTTCAGCCCTTGACTGAGGGCTGCTGCTCGTCCGGGGGGTGGACCCAACCAGCCTCTCCCTCAGGTTCTGATACCCACTCCCTGCGTCACCTCATCCCCTTGGGTCTAGGCGTGTTTAGGGCCCAGTTCCTATAAAGCTTGGGGTCACATGCTGTCCTTTGCGGTTCCCTAATCTATACCCCTGTACACAGTCCCTTGTACGATTCTCATGTTCAAGGCAAAGAAACTAACATGCGACAAAGTCAGGACTCCGGCCCCACTTGTCTGCGGCCTGTGTTCTTGACCATCCCGCTTACCCACTGGAGAGAAGGAGGCTTGAGAACTGAACCTTATGCTTCGGCCTCGACTTCAAGTAACAGGAAGCCCCTCAAAAGTACAGACAGAGGAGGTACATGGGAGATGGCTTTGCAGCTGTCTGGAGGGCAGATTTGAGGCAGGAAGACAAGTTAGCAGCTGTACCAGGCAAAGGAAGGACAGGAAGCCACAGGTGGTGGTAGCTGAATCGGGGGTGGAGTGGGGGGTGGGACAGAAAGGTCCCTAAAGGAGTTGAGAGAGGACACCAGGAGGGTCTGGGCTCTTCCAGGGTGCTGAGTGAAGCCAGGGTGACACTCAGATCTCCAGCAGGGACAACTGGAGCTGCCATCATCGTGGTGGAGAACAAGGAGGAAAGGTGGGGCCAGGGCTGGCCCCGAGGCATCACCAGAGCGCCTGGCAGTTCCTACTTCTCCTGAGTAGACATGGCCCCACTTAGGGAACAGCTGTTGTGTGTGTGTGGAGGGGGAGCCTGACCCACCACGAGGGACCCGTAAGCAGCCTGACATCAGTAGTAATTAGCTCTAGTAATCATAGAGCTAATGGCTATCGCCTAGGCTTGGGCTGAAGACCCAGAGAGGCTGGGAAGACAGTGAGCTGCTAGTACAAATACAGAGAGAGTCGCAGAGATGCCAGGAGGGGGAGCCCAGCTCGGAGGTGTGGCTGTGAGAGGGGCCAGTGCCTGGGGTGGTAACAGTGTCCAGGGCTTCTGTTCAGTCCACGCAAAGCCCTGCGACAAATCTCTTTTCCTTAAGGTAACTGGAAAGAATCTGTTCCTTGAAACTAAAAGCATCAACACCCCAGAGGATAAGATGAGCAATTCTGTTCAGGCCGTGGTGAGCTGGATCAGGTGCGTATAAAGGCGGCCAGCAGGCAGCTGGGGACACAGGCCTGAAGCCAGGGACTTGGTCTGGTCTGGGGATGCTAAGTTGAAGCCATCAGCATTTGCATGAAAGCTGGGAGTGGATAAGATCACTCAGTGAGAAGCTAGACACAGGAGATGTGGACAGATCCTCCACAGGCTTATCTGGCCCACAAGTGTTTTGTTTGGCTAGCAGTAACTGACAACTGTGACTCTGAACGTTCACAGTGCTGGCCCAGTCAGTTCACCACAGTCCCCACGACTCCCTGTTACGCCCAGCTGGTTACATGTTTACATCACCCACCACCTGGCCCTCCACACCCTAAGTTGATGACTTCGAGTCAAGGGCCCAGGGTAGAGGTCTGGAGAAGGCAACTCTAAGGGGGACGAGGGGCCGCAGTGCTGGGTTAGGTACCTGTGCCTGCAAGAGCTGCATAGGTGAGCCCTGCCGGCCAGACTCCACAGCCCAGGTGCCGAAGGCAGCCTGTGTGTGTGTGTGTGGTGTGTATGTGTGTGCTGTGTATGTTTATGTGTGGTGTGTGTGGTGTACGTGGGTGTGG
>NW_024347790.1:564155-645917 GCF_902729225.1 Pteropus medius | reverse complement strand
GCGTGTGTGATTCTCTCCTTGTCGATGGCTGCAGGAATTCAGGGGAGACTGAGAAGCCTGACTGGGGTGACCAGGGAAGGCTCCTGGCAGGAAGGGGAGCCTGTGCTGAGATTCCAGGCTGCTGCCCATCACGGTCACCTGGGAAGCGGGTAAAAACTTAAGGTGCCCCATATTCTCCCCTAACGGCGTGTATCAGGGCGCAAGTATTTTACTTTTGTTCTTTAAAAAAAACCAAAAAAACCACTTAATAGGTAATTCATGCTCATAGTTAAAAAGTTCAAATATAGAAGAAAATAAGGGAAAATTTCCTTCTTGATCCACATTCCCACTTCTGCTATTAATTTCCTGTGAATGCCTTCCAGAAATTTCCTTGGCATGCACACGCATGTATGTATGTGCGGGTACTAGAACTCAAATTACCTGAAAGTGAAGCGTCCACTGCATGGCCACATGAGAACAGCTCGTTTGTTCCATGGCGTGTGCCAGCAAGCTTCCAGCGTGAACAGAATGGCCCCTCTTCAGGGGGAATGTGCTTGATTCTTCCTTTTAGCTTTCCCTTGAATATCAGCCGGCTGCCCTTTCCGGCCTTCTGACCCAGACGTGGGCACAGGCCTGCCACAGCTGCGCCTGGCTGTCCTGGGCCGCACCTGCCTTCCCTGAGCAACCCCTCAGGTCGCTAGAGGATGGGAAACCGCCCATCCGGCAGTCCTCTGGCTGTCCCCAGAAGCCGACTGGGCATCGGCTGTTTCTCAGGCCTGGGGAGCCAGCACGGAACGAGACCATCGGAGCCTTACTCCCACGGCGCTCACATTCTTTTTGCGGGGACGGAGGACACGCAACATGAAACTTCAAAATGAACAAGAAATGTAAAACCAGACAGGAAAGATGATGCGGAGCTGGTCATGGGAAGCCAGTGCATTTCATCCTCAACCGAGAGCCCCGTTCCCACCCACAGCTCTCCGTGCCTGGAATGCGCATCTTCCCCACGGCCACCACGGAGGCTCCTCGCTGCCCCCAAAGCCTCGTGTGCGGCCCTTGTTCCGTGATGCCTGTCCTGACTCCACCCTGGCCAAGGCAGGCTCCCCTCCTTCTGTGCTGTCCAGCTGCCCAGGCACCACTCATATGGCACCCATGTTGGTTTATATCCGTGTCTCGTCACCTCCTCGGTTAGACTCGGAGCTCCCTGAGGGAGGCCAGCGTCTGATTCGTTTTTGCAGTCCCGGTATCCACAGCACGTGCTCAGCAAAAGCCTGCCGTCTGGATGAGTCCGTAAGCGCCTCAGTGTTTCAGGACTGCCACCCCACCCTGCTCGTGCCTCCGCAGACAGCCCTCATTAGTCACACTCCCATCTCGTTCTTGGGTCCTCTCAAAAAAACGTAAAAAGCATTGTCTCGTGGTTATTACATTTATCCTCCTACCTTGATTCTGAGTTCCTGGAGGGGGGAGACTAAGTCATATACTGTATTTCTTTTGTATTTTTCATTAGTGCTCAACAGTATTCCATAAGTAGTTGCTGACTGACTATTCTCTGATAAATGGGACATATTCACACGAAACATTTATGTGTGTGTACGTGTGTGTGCGCATGCACATGCAACCACACATACTAAAGTTGACTTAAGGAGCAGGTCTGAATACCCTGAAATGGGTATTTATTCTGGAAAAAAAAAATTTGACTAAACTTTCCTGGGTGTTATAATTTTTCATTATGTCTGCAGTGAAGACTCTTAATGGCCAACAGCATTGGTTATAAGTAACATCTTTCAAAGCAGACTGGGACAAGCACGCCAAATCTTCAACGAATATTCTGAGTCACGTTTATCCCGTGCCCTGACTGTTTCCTCCATGTGTCTGTCTCCCTGCTCTGGATTCCCTCCGGCCGGCACATGTCCGTGTGATGACACAACTCATCATTCTTCCTGTCCCCATCCCAATCCTCAAACCGAAAGCTGAAATGCATGCTTGAGAAAGGACTTTGTGTAGTAGGGAGGTTAGCACAGAACCACAGAATTATATTCTGGGGTCTAGAAGTCATTATCGGGCCCAATCCCAGAGAGATAAAGAGATGGCCTCAAGGCCACAGTCACTGCAAACCTGGACACCTATCTGCCTAGAGCTCTAGCTAAGAGCAGCGAAAGCCACTTCAACCCAATCTATAGATATTTACTGAGTACCAATATTATGCCAAATGCAGATTATAGAGCGCTGAGGAAGACAGCCCTTGTTCTTGCTCCTCGGAGTTCAGACTCCAGCCATATTTGAATAGGAAAAGTGTAACGCTGACTTTTCTACAGAGACTAATTATGTTGTGCATATCCCATAAAAGCTAATGACAATAGCCACCATCTGTTGAGCATTTACTGTATGCCAGGCACTGGGCTACACAACTTATACATACTGTCTCGTTAAATGTGTTCTTATAAGGTAAGTATTTAAATCTTCCATTTCCAGATGAGGAAATGCATGAGAAATTAGGCAACTTGCTCACATCTACGGGACAGAACAGAATCTTAACTTTCCTCATCCAACTCCAGAGCCAAGTCATGTTAACCTTGAAGCACTACAGCCAGATGTGTCACTGCAAAGATGGGGAAACGCCACACATGTTCTCCTCCTACACCTGCCTCTGAAGTCAGGGTGTCATGTTTTCATTATTTTATGTTTGGAAACGAAGCCAGAAACAAGGCTATAAGGCCTGCCAAAGAAAGAAAGAACAGCTCACATCCTTGAAGTTAGAAAATCAACACCTAATGTTCTACCCAGCCTGCTTTCCAGAAAGACAGATGGGAGGAGAATGGCCGGGACCGTTATGACTCTGTCTGTGAAAGAAAAATGAACTCGAGTGTGTATTGAACCAAATTCCAATACGATCACATCCAGTGAATCCTCCATTCAGCCCTCCACTCCCACGCAGAGCTGCGAGGGGACGGGAAAGACAGGAAATCTCTGCAGGACAGAGCAGAAGTTCAGGCTTGACTCCCTGACCCAGAGTAACTGGGAGATCAAAGGAACAGACACATGCGAATTTTCTAGCACCTGAACGAGCTTAAGTGCCAAAACTTCTTTTAAATATTTTATATAAAAAATATGAGTGCACCAGTCCTCACTGACAAATGAATAATCAGAAAACGGCAACCTAGAATTTGCTGTTTTAGACTAACTGGATAGAAGGGCTCTGAAAGAGAAGAAAGAAGTGATTTTTCAAGGAAGGTTTGTTCTCCAAGGGCAGACACTGACTTTGCCCTCAGAGAGGTTTCCTGGTGTGGTCTCCTCAGCTTGGGCTTTAGAGGAACAAAAGTGCCAATAAACAATGGTTGAGTGGCCTTGGGGGAACTATATATGCTGTCTGAGTCTGTTTCTTTTGTGAAAGAGGATAATAATGCCCACCTTCTAAAGAGATATTACTATATATACATATGTGTGTGTGTATATATATGTGCTACATAATAATATATATTCTACATAAAACACCCATGCATGTACAGATGCACGGAGAGATGTACAGACAATAGATAACAGCGCATGAAAGTGTCTGTCACATAACAATCATTACATGCCAGCTCCCTTACCCTCACCCATCCCATCGACTCCATCTAATCCTCTTTAGCTTCCTCCAGCTGAAATATTGGGAAGCAGGACACTGCTCCCCAACAGGAAGGATAATATGAGGGGGAGACAGGAGTAGATCAGCCCCGAGGGACTCAGTCCAATCTCCGATATTCTAAATGTGAGAATGAAGCAACACACTTTTAAATGTTGTGCGGTCTTAGAACCATCCGCTAACGCCCATACAACTTGACCTGAACTTCTAAACTGGTCCAGAAGTGGGGAAGAGCGATGCTGCCTCTGGCCATCGTTTTGTGCACTGTGATATGAATGTGAGGACAGAATGTACTAGCGACCTGCATTTAAGCTTTGATCTTTGTGTTCCAACAACTTCCAAGCATTTATCCCGAAGCCCTCAATCCCAGGAAGTTAGTTAGAGGTTTTCCGAGAACATTTACGCAAAGACATATTTGTGAAGAATAATTTTTATGCAATTAGACCAGGGCACCATGAAAAAGACTGAAACAGCAAACGTTTATGTATATTGCAAACTAGATAAGCCATGTAAAGCCAGCCCAGGCCCACAGAGTTTCTGAAAAACTTTCCGAAAGTCAGTCAAGTCTGTGTGTCTCTCCTTTGGAAACCAGAGTCCCACTGATGCACAGTGACTCTGGGCAGCACCATCTGCCCTTCCGTCCTGGCGCTCGGTAGATATTGAAGACATTCATTACTGAATGAATGTCTGGGGCCCATGTTAAGGAATCTGAGTTTTATTCATCTTACTCTGGATAATATAAAAGGCTTTAAAAATAATAAGGTAAAACAAAGCTTTTAAGCTGGTAAGTCTCTTATAATTAGTTGCAAGGCCCACTGAGTGAGCAAAACAGGTTTCAGCATATTATTCGGATTTTCAAAGAGAATGACCAATGAGACCTGGATCATTACAAAATGTCATCCAATCATCTCAGCAGCCATATATTTGATTATGTGCACTCCGGACCTTTCTCCTTGCAAACTGGGAAGAGACCAGGGTGGAAAAACTGGGAATGGTTCTCATATGGAAACCATGTGCAGACGGGCTTCAGCAAAGCACTGTGGATTGAAAACGCAATGGAGAAACGTGCCATGTCAGCCCCTGAGACTTGGACAGTGCCTTGAAGGCTGAGAATGAGTAAGCAGATCAGGGAAAGACCTAGGGGAGAAGGGAAAGGAATATTGGAGGAGAAAAAGGAAACACATTCTTTAGAAAGTTTATACACAATTGGAGCTGAAGGCTGGGAGCCAGGGAAGTAACCAAACACTTCCCCAAGCGTGAGAAGTTAGCAGGATATGCCATTTGGAGTAAAATAGTTAAAAATAAATTCTGCACACAGTACAGAGTTGGACTAGACAGCACAGCATCCAAAGCTTTTGTATGTGATCCACAGTCTCGCGTGTATAACTTTTTGATTCTTGCAATAGCCGAATGGACAGCACCTCAGAGAAGTCTAGGGGATGAGCACAGAGGCACCCAGCCTCTCCCCGCAGGTGAAACACGTCTGAAGGAAGTTTGGACAAAACCACTTCCAGCTCAGCTCACGCTACCAGTGCGGGAGAGGAGGACGAGCGAGGAGAGGTTCCAACCGCCAGGAATGTTGCGCTGGGAAAAACACAGACCTTTCAGCAGCTGAAATGAGTTCTCACGAGTAATGAATTTCATACTGAAGCCCCGAGGGGTGCAGACATGCAGTCTGGAGGTGATTAACACAAGTAAGAACTGAGGATTGGGAAGTGGGCAGATTTCCAATTCGACTTTCGCATCTAGACATTGTTTTTGCTTGTTGGGCTCCTGCTCCCTGCCCCCAGCCTCCCCCACCACCACCCAGCCATCTGTCACGGTCTGACTGGCAAGCAGTCACGAGTCTGTGCAGACCAGCACCTGCATTTGGGACATGCCTCCTACCTCCATCCTGTTGGTACCTCCGTCTGGTTGGCTTTGGCCTTTGACTGCACTTTTCATTTGTCTCCTGGCCTCTGTTTACTGTCTCACAATGCCCTTCTGAGGATGACCAGAAGACAAGCCCTTAGAACATGGCCAGGAGATCAGAAGCCAGAAAGTGGTCTCCCGTGCCGTCCAGCCCCAGTACATGGCACTACTGGGCGATGAGTCGTGGTTCTGGTCCACCCTGCCCGTCCTCCCGCCACCTCCGTGGGTGCTTCCTGACTTGCTGGTGTGAAGAAGAACCTCTCTCTTTCCTGCCTCCACCTCTGCTCCTCTTCGTCACAAACCCTGCTTGGAATAAGTGGTCTGAATTCATGACCTGCTGCCGCACCTCCTGGTGAGCTGGCCAGCTCCTTCTCTGTGTGTTTTGGGTCTTTTCATTCCCCATGCACTGCCTCCCTGCTGCTTCCATGCGGCTGTGGCACAGTCCATGTGGTAAACATTTAAAATCATAATAAGGCCTCTTTTGATTCTTTCGTTGATTCATTTTAGTGCTAGGTAAATTTACAATCCAGATAATTCAGAGATGATATTTTCTTCATCACCAGGTTTTAGATAGCAAACATTCAAAGCTGGATCAGATCTTTCAAGTTATATTTTTAAAATCATGTTTCAGATTGACTGGTGCATCTTTTCTCAAATACAGCAAACACACCATATCTTTAGATAATTGGGTCTTGAAGGATAAGCCATCAATCTCCCTGCACAATGGCTTTGCAAGACAGTCCTCTGAAGACAATCCTTCGAGACACAGATCACTGTCAAGTGCCTCACGCAGACTTCCTTGAGGCCAAGCAGGGTTCATGGTTCTGGGAGCTCCCCCAACCCCTCCCTCCCATCTCCGTGACAGCCAGAAAGATTGAATTGTAACTCATCTGTTTACTGACTGTCACCTCCAGCAGACAGTAAGTGCCTCCAAGGCTGGGAGGTAACGAGTCCATCTCTGCAGCTCTGTCATATTGCCTGACACAGATTAGGCTCAATAAATGTTCGTTAGGTAAATGAATGTCAATCCTCTGCCTTCCCTTCTATTCTAGGCTAAACATCTCATTGCATTTAGCTGCTATTTAAATGACAGTTTCCAGGAGATGATGCTGAGATGAACATAAGAGAGCAGAGGAGTGAAACGTTTTTCCATTTGGCCTGAAGCTGCTCCGTTGAGAATATAAAAGTGATATAGGTATTTCCTTCCTTCTTCTCCCTCCAGGGGCCACTCCACCCCAGGGCCTTTGCAAAGACAAAGGCATAGATATGGATGGATTCCATCTTCCCTGAAGTCACTGACAGGAAGTCGCTCCCGCCGCCATCTAAAATGCAGAATTTCTTTACCTCAATTGCGATGCTTATGAAATTCCCTCCACTGCCACTGGGCATTCCCCTGCACCCACTTTTTGATACCAGAGAGTATTTTATGTTTGACTGTTTCTCCTAAGGGGTCAGAGGTGAACCCGAGCAGCAGAGAGAGGATCATAGGCCCTCGACTAAAGCTGAAATCCGGGCAAGCAGAATGATAAGGAAAGAGCAGGGTGGAGGCTGGTCTTTAAGGCAGGAGGGTGGAGAGGAGGTGTAAGAACAGTGGGCCCCGGCCACTCCCACAAGCCAACAGGAACAGCTGTGTCGCTGGGCTGGACGGCAGGACCCTCTGGTGAGAAGGGTGACCTGGAGACCAGGCTTCATGAAAACAGCTAAGGCCATTGACTCCACTGTGCTGATTCCTTGTTCGCAAAGGCAGCTTCTGGTTTTAATCTGCTTTCTCACGGCACGTTTCCTGTCAGGGAGAGAACATGCCTACGCGATGACGGGCATCTCCAATTACCTTGCGGGACACAAATCTCATTACAATTTACAGAACTGACTCTCCAGGTTTGTTTGTTTTTTTAAATCTCTTTGAGTCTGGCTAGTGTGAATCAATTCACTGGGCTCATCTAAGCAAGACACATAAATATCTAATTATTCTTATCAGCGTTAACACAACCCATACCGGATTGTAGAACCACCATCATCATACCCCAGGCTGGGTGATCTCGCTGGGGCTCAGGAATTATATCACATTCTCTCCTGCTGAAGCTGGGTTCACGCTCTCCCCTGGGGGCATATGTATCTATAAAGAGGCAGCTGTCACCATTCTAAAGTCACTAAGTGACGGTGACTACCTTGGCAAAGATCATCTTTTGTTTCAGAAAAGGGACACAGCATGCAGATTAGGCATTCTTAGTTCCTTTTACAAAACTAATTATTCTGTGTATTGGCCAATCAACACTTATGTGACCTAGTTTTAAGAACTGAACAACATAGGACGCCAGTCAAAAAATAAGTGGATAAGTATTTTGCCCAGACTTTAGTGAAGGCAGAGAGGTCAGAGGCCACAACACGGGTAAGTGCCCTCACGGTCCATGGCAAGTGCACCCACCCATGCGGCCTGCCCTAATGCTCTAATGCCTAATCTCCTTTAGGTCTCCTGAGATTTTACATCAGCCAACATTCACTGTCTTTCTCTACAGCATGTTGTATCCCTGAGCATAATTTATGCAAGTGATCATTAAATTAGCTCCTTGAAGTTGTAAGAAGAAAGGCAACCTCTGTGCAATCACAAAGTTGAGTTTGGCCTATGAAATGCTGATTCTCATCTCGAGTGGAGAAATTTACTTCCTTGGAACTAGTGCTGTCCTGTCCTAGGCAAGCCTATCTGATTGGACACCACCATGCCATCAGGGTGTCTAGCAAACCCCACACTCAATCTTTCTCAGTAGCTTCAGCTCTGTAGGCAAAGATGTTATTTGCAAGTCCTGATCCTCAAAGGAAGATTCTTGGCAGGATAAGGACCCATCAAATGTGTTTTAAAAAATGAGGATCCTTGATAGGAAAAAATATTTCTTCTTCCAAATGAGGGATAACATAGAAATAAGTGTGAAGATCAACAGAGAACCCACTCATCAAGAACCTGCACCGACAAAATGAGGAATGTTTGCACGCCACGTGGAGAGGAGGAAATTTGGTGCCGTGGCCTTGTCTCAGCCACCTGTGCTACAATCTGATATCTCAGTGAGACAGGTTTTGAAATGAAATAATGCTGCACTCCAAAAAACTGCAGAGGCTAACCTCTTCTCCATCACAGGTGTTATGAAGATTGAGAAACTCTGCACGGATCCCCATGGGACGGCTGGTTTCCCCTGGATGCTGCGTGCTGGTCACAGCCTGCTCAGTAGCCTTGCTCATCTATCTTCAGATGGAAGACGGGAATGGGGAGACCAGGCACGATGGGTCAGTGCGAAGTACCAAGCATCCGAGACTGAGTTCTACCTTCTAACACTAGCTCAACCCAGAGCTAGTGTTAAGAGCTTGTGTCAAGAACACCAATCCAGGCCGTAAGCCTTTCACAGAATATTTTCAACATGCCTCAGGCGCCCTGTTCCTGTGCCTGCATTCCTTCCTTGGGATGCTCTGCTCTCTCCTCTCTGCTTATGTTAGTCTTCTCCAGCCTGGTAGACATAACTGGAATGGTGCCTCTTCCTTCCTCGACGGGCCTGTCCTCAATGGCACTTCATCCTAGGAACTCCTACAGCTGTACACAAGCCTCCCTACATGTCACTTAATCTGCTTATGAAACTTCTTGTTCTGCCATATACCCTGTTAGTACTCTAATGAGAATCACTGTGTCTTTGTCATCCTGATACCTTTAGCACCTAGCATAGTATGTGGAATAGAGAAGGTACTCAAGATATGCTAGTTGTTGACACCGATAATGATAAATTTGAGACCAGTGGTTCTCCAAGCATAGCCATATCACGTAGCAAATTAAAATGATATCTGGCCAATCGCTCAAGGATCCAAACACCTTGGAAGGTACAAGTGAGATGTTCAAAGTCCAATCATTCTCTGCTTGAGGCTCTCAAAGCTCTGGAAGACACCAAGGAAAACAGATGCCTAGGCTGCTATTCTGAAGTCTGACAGTCATGAAATCAACCTGGGACTAAGTCCTGGAGCAAAGCTAGGGGTGACCAAGTAACTATCAAGTTTATACTTAAAACAGAAATAAAGAAACATAGTATTTCTTTACTTAATACTATCCTTGAACTCAACCGAAAATTGCATTCTGTAATTATAAGGACTTAGACGTAGCAGGTTCTAGTCACACCCAGATCCATACACCAGCATCTCTGCCCCTGACTTCCGACCTCCACACGTGCATACACCATTCTATGGATTGCTCCAAGGGGTCTCAAGATGAACATGCCACAAGTGAGAGTCTTGGTCTCACCCACCTCCTTAAGCTTGTTCCTCTACCACTCTCCATTCTTTTTTTCTTGGCTATCTACAAAAGCTGTCCAGTTGCATGCATGCTATAGAAAGATCGTCTGCTTCTCAGGTAATGAGACAAAGCCAATACGGGAGCCGGAAGGAGGGGTGGTGGGAATGCTCCCAGCATTCCCTGAGGATGCCACACACTGTCAGACCCTTCCTTGATCACAGTCCCCCACAGTCTTTGTGTGTGGTGGGCTCTGTCTGCTAAGAAACATTCCATTCCTTGGGCACAGTGAGGAAGAGAAATTAATTTCCTATCGATCACAGAAACGAGTTAGCCTAAGCCTACCGTAAAAGTATGTTTAATAAGTGTTGGGAAGCATCACTGCAAAAAGAAATTGTAACTTAAAAATAACTTTACAATGGACTTAAGCAAAATGAAACATAACAATAAAAACCAAAATTGAACATCCTGAAATAATTGCAATAAGCCTATGACCTATATTAACATTTCCTGGGTAGGAGAGACAATTCACCTGAGAAGAAATGAGAAATCCAAAGGCTAAATTTTGGTTTTGATTTTTTTAGAAATATCCTAATATTTTCATAGTTGTTTATAGCCCCAGAAAAGCCAAGGTGGTACATGAAAAGATGCTCAATATCACTGGCCACAAGAGAAATGCAAATTAAACCCTTAATGAGACACCAGTGCATACCTATGAGGATGGCTATTATCAAAAAATAAAAAATAACAAGTGCTGGCAAGGGAGTGGGGAAATGGGACCCTCGTGCATTGCTATTGAGACCGCAAATTGTGGTGCTGCTTTGGAAAACAGTATGGAGGCTCCTCAAAAAGTTAAACGCAGAATTCCCATACGATCCAGCAATCTCACTTCAGGGTATATACCCCAAAGTGCTTTTGAAAGCGGGACTTGCATAGGCATTTGTACACTTATGTTCATGACAGCATTATTCATAACAGCCAAAAGTGGAAACCACCCAAGTGTCCATTGATGGATGAATGGATAAACAAAATGTGGTATATACAACAGAACAGAATATTATTCAGCTTTAAGAAAGAATGAAATTCTGACACATGCTACAACATGGATGAACCTGAAGGATATTATGCGACACGAAATAAGGCGGACACGAAAGGACAAATACTGTATGATTTCACTTATGTGAGGTACGTAGAACAGTCAAATTTATAGAGACGGAAAGTGAAAGGCTGGGTGCCAGGGGCCGGAGCGGGGAATGAGGAGGCAGTATTTACCGAAGACAGAGTTTCTACTTGGGGAGATGACAGAGTCTGGTGGTGGATGGCGGTGATAGTTCCACAACGTGAATGTGCTTAACGCCATCGAACTGTAGCCTCAAAAATAGTTAAAATGGTAAATTTTGTC
The DNA here is from genome assembly GCF_902729225.1 of Pteropus medius. Lineage (NCBI taxonomy): Eukaryota > Metazoa > Chordata > Mammalia > Chiroptera > Pteropodidae > Pteropus > Pteropus medius. The sequence continues at coordinate 634,742 of NW_024347790.1, read as the reverse complement.
TTAGGTGTATTTTGCCATGACCAAAAAAAAAAAAAAAAAGGAAAAAAGAAGCCGAGACGGCAAGCAATACTTACAAGATGTAGGCAATCACCCCGATGGACCAGCAGTCAACGGCTTTGCTGTAGGGTTTCTGGGCAAGGACCTCAGGAGCTGTGCAATGACAAGAGAGACACAACCTGACAGTTAAAGCGCCTGACACAGAAGACGGTTTTCAGGTTTGCTTTTCTCTTTTTCAGTCTGATACTTGGGCTGAACTACTGGTGATTCTAAAATCTGAGTAGAGATCTATGGCCTGTTTTATTTGTTGTCTCTTCTAACTGGAAAAAAATGAGGACATTTGTGTGTGAAGGAGGGGTGGGGAGAGGGGATAACTGGAGATTATCAAACAAATTCAACCCATCAATCAGCAAATATTTAATAGGTGGCTATTTTATGTCAGTGCTGTGTGCTAAGCACTACAGCTTAGACCAGAGAGAGTCAGAGAGAGGTACACGGAGGTTTTGACTTCACCTCAAATCAATTCAAGGGAGCATTTCTGGCCCCCAAGTAGGGCCTCTCTAGATGCTGTGGGGACACCAAGGTGAAGCCCTCTCTTTCTGCCTTCATGGAGCTTATGATTGAGTAGAGGTTAGAACTAATATCTGGCCTTTGGGAATGCAGCATTAGGCCTGCTCTGAGTTCATTCTCCAAGTTCATTCTCTGAGGTTTGGGGTGAGTTTTCTGTCAGCGCTGTCCCTTCATTTTCTCACTGGTAAAACAGGAAAAATGCTATTTAATCTCACTTCCTTGGGTCTAACCCACTATCGCATGTCGCCCATTCTGGGGGGTTGGGCTTACTTTGTACTATTTCCACACCTCCTGTTTCTGGCCTTGTCGGTGACAGCCCAGTGTTGGACACACACCCACTGTCTGGCACTCGGCAGTGCCTGCCGTACATATTTGTGCAATGAGTAGTAAATACCAGAAAAGACAGTATATCTTCTTCACAAGCAAACTCTTCTTCTTACCCCAAAATATATGATCCAGGTGCCTTTAGCATAGACTGTCCAGAAAAAATTAAGAGGGTAGAGAAACTAAAACCAGCTCTAGCTTACAAGGCATTCATCACAGGCCGAACTGGGTGTTCTGTGGGGTTTGGGATGCACTACCACCCTTACCTCTAACATCTGCAGAGGGAAGAGCTCAATTGTCTTTATCATCATTTCCGAGTTACAGGTGAGGCCGCAGAGGGGCTGAGCGTTCCATAACTTGCCCAAAGTGACCCAGCTAGTACGTGGCCTCTACACCAACATCCTCTCAGGGGGACCTAACCTGAATTAAGAGCCCGCCATGATTTGGATCTTATGCTTATGCTTGTCATTCATAAACATTTCCCACTGTAACCCTGTCGAGGACTTCGCTAATTACCCTTATCTGCACCTGACAGACCAAGGAAATGAGCCTCAGAGAAGTTCCTTCTCTGACTCCACAGAGCGGATATGTACGACCCAGGTGGGATCTGAACGCAGCTCAGTCTCGCTCCCGTCCTAGCTCTTGCCACTGGTACGCACTGCTTGTTAAGGTGAGAGTGTCTTCAGTCTGAAAGAAAAGTCCCTGCACAGGAAAACTCACAGCAAAATCCTCTTCCATTCTGTTGAAGTTAAATCTTTCAGAGCAAGAACAGGGAAGCGTACAAACTATTCTTGAGTGTTTCTAGTAACAATGGCAAGAAATAAATCCACTGATAATCCCCAAATCTAATTTTAGGTTTCAGCCCCAATTTCTCCCAACTTTCGATCAGACTTAATTTTATTTTGAACAAGAGCAAAATAAACAAACGTGTACATCCTCTCCTTGCTGAGCTCACCCTCAACACGGTAGCAAAAGGAGAGACAGAACTATAAAGCTGACGACCCGAAACTGGAGAAGTGGCCCTTGGCTATCTGGGAGCTGGCGGCTCGTGTACTTTCTTTTGCTGTAATTGCTATTTCTCAGATGCTTCTCAGATGCTTCTGCTATGGCAACTGACAAAAGGGAGCCGTTCACTTCCATAAATGTCTTTAAGAGGTATGCGCTTTATGAGCCAATGTTCTGGTGTGAGTGGCCACAGATAGTGGGAGGTGACTGCATCTGCAAGGAGCGCATTTCTGAGACTCCAGGGCCATCCTCATGGCACCATGGAAAGTTCAGAAGAGGCAGAGAAGGCTCGTGGAGCCCATCTGACCCAGCCTCACCTCCCGGCAGAGCTGACGGCACATGTCCTGAGAGCACAGAGCCACGCTGGTGGACAGATGCCCTGGCCTCCATGTCACAATGCCTCCAGGCCTCTTTAGGGAAAGGAGAGCCAGCCTGGCCCCAAACACTCTGAGACCAGATGTCAAAGGGTGCAGAGGCACCGGGGACTCTGCACAGGATTTAAAGCACAAACTCATGGACCAGGTGCCACAGGCGACAGACACACAGGAGAGGAGCACTGAGAAGGAAGGTGTCAGCACTTCCAACAGCTGCTCCACAGTGCATGAGCGAGACTGGGCCCACCCCGAGCCGCAGAGTGTAGAGGCGGAGGGTGGAGGGCTTATGGGTGCAAGGACGCGGCTCTGCTCCGTGGAGGAGCTCACCCTAGGTTCTCTCCAGGGCTCGGCCCTCAGCACCCCGCCCCCAGCGCTTCAGGTGTTGCGGGGGCAGCTCTTTAAAAGAACGCCCTCCGCCTCCTCCTCTTCCTCCTCACCAGTTAGAAAGAGGAAAGTACTGGCCGCCGCCCGCTGTTCAGAAACCAGAAGAATAAAGGACATGGTTTCCTCCCAGGAGCCCACACCCCCAGGAGGCACTTATCAAGTATTCCACCTTCAGAGTTTTGGAGAATTGTGCAAGGCACTGCACAGATGTGAAAAGCGAGTGGCTGATTTTTATGCAACTTGGAGCGTGGATGTTACCTGACATGTGAAGATTCTTAAATATGATATTTTGTTTAAATGGTAAAGTTTATAACATCAAGTATGCAGTTTAAAAGAAAATTTTCTGGATCTTTCTCAGACGCTTCTATTTGTAACTGACAAAAGGTGCCACTGACAAAAAGATGCTAGGGTTAGTCCTGGACATTAGGGGGAAAAGTTCTAAGTGATTAACAAGTGAATATCGGGGTCACAATATTGGGAGTGGACGTCTATGTACTTGTGCCAAACATTTCTTATTCTTTTGCGTGTTGTGTCTTATCTGAGCTATATCAACAACAACGAAATATAAACATTTTTAACCAACTGGAGGCAGGGGAACCATTTGCCTTCTGGTGAGGTTCTTAATAGCACTTGAAACAAACGCAGAACATGATGCCAGAAGGATAAGAGACAAAGCCAACTGACTTGGAAATAACATTCTCACCAGCTTAAAATATTTAAAAATTGCATAATGGTACACACAACTAATGGTCTTAATTCTAATTTCACATGTGATGTGATTCTTGGAATTAAACATTCTTTGGGGCACTGATCAAGCCTACATACGTCACTCTAAGTAGCTACTTTTCATATCATAGTAATTCTTGACAAAAATAAATTCTCAGGCAATGCTGACAAGCCCCCTGACAATCTGACACGGCAACCAAATCTTGACGAACCCCTGAGAGCAGATGAAATATTTTCTCTCCCACTCTGTGTTCTGCAGTTGGCTTCATTGTTTCACCAAATGGTTAATTCACCTGGTTTTTGGCCGACCTCTTACCATTTTCTTGATCCCTTTCCATAGCATGTTTCACTGGAGAGTCTATTTCTCACTCTGATCTTTTTGAGCTCAGTTTTCACTTTGAGAACCAGCCAAACTTCCTTGTATTGTGTTATCCATCTTATACCATTGGCAAACATTCTGCTGTCATTCTAAAAAGTCACAGCATCCAATTTACAATCTTTCAGAAGACAAATGAGCTTCCAGGCCGAGGAGGCCCAGAGCACAGGCCATCCAGAGCCTTGGAAAGTGATCAGGGTCCTCTGAGCCACACATTCCATCTCCCCCAACACTGCCTGCAGGTGCTGAAGAATTTCTTAATTAAGGAGAAATAACTTCCTTTTCTACTTGTACCCAGCTCAACTCCTGTGCAGTGGGAGGTTGGCAATGCCTCTCGCCACCCCCATACCTTCAACAGAGAGAGGCTCTGAATCAAAATAACTTAATTGGAGCTGTAGACAAAGACAGTAGTCATTTACAGGCACTGTGACTGGTCTGTAATGCCATCAGCCCACAGAGCAGAGAAGGACTCAAACTCCAGCACGTCTATGATAGAAGAAAAAGACTCAAGTAGAGAGGGCAAACACCTTCCTCCAGCACATTCAAGGCACAGCTCCTGAGGGCTGTGGCCATCAGTAGAGAGATCCACCCACCTAAAGGTGTTGAAAAAGACACATGCAAAATAGATAGCAGTTCTGACCTTCTGACGATCCCTTAGACTTGGCCAAAGCCAGGCTTTGGGAGGTGGAGAGAATAGGGTTGAGATGGAGGCAGCTCTACCTGGGTGACATGTGTGTTGGGCATGACAGGTGAGTTCCTGCATCCATTCATCAAAACCCTGTAAGACACCGACTTTCTGTATGCTCCTACTATGTGTCATGCATCCTTTCGTTGCTGTGTGAATTCCACTGTCAAATACCAGTCTCTGTGCTGCTGGATAACATGGACATATGTCCAGTCTACTCAGGGTTTAGCGTGCTCTGGTTGTTCGACAAATGGTTATTCAACTGAATGCAACCTCTCAACATGCACACACCATTATTTCTATAAGAAAACGTTTTTGAGCTCCATACAAGTGACTTACAAGTAAACTTAGCTGCCTCAAATATTTGTGGTGACTAAGTACAGGGAAATAAAGAAAATAAGAGAGAGAGGGTGACAAACGACTTTCGGAATGCAATCAATTGTCAATTGGAAAGTATTAGGTATAAGTTAGATCAATTACTAAACACCTGTCCTTAAGCAAATGATTTCTGACATTAATTCTGAGGATGAAAGAGGCAGAACTGGCTCTAACGATCTGCATGTGGACATGTTTGTCATTCATGCTGCTCTCCTTCTAAAACTTTTTCTCAAAGGGATTTCAGGATGTCTAGTTTCAGGGCTAAAGGGCAGAAAAGTTATTCTGTTAAATGATCCCTCAGAATCTCCTTCCTGGTCAGACATTGAGGGCTATTCCTTCAGTTTTCTTGGCTATTCCTGACAGAAACAGCGTCCCATCAGCTTGTTTAGTTTACACAGTAAATATAATTAATCTCCACGGAAACCATGCAGCCTCAGCAGAGCTTCCCTATCTGTGGGCAGATGTGGTCCTTCTCAGTCCCAGGCCTTACTCACACTCTTTAGTGAAACAGTAGGTTTAACATTTAAAATAACTGCATTTGCTGCTGTGAGGCTCACTACCAGTCCACGGTGCCGAATCCCACTTGGTGTGAAACACCTTCTACAAACCGAGCTGTATCATACTGATTTAGAGCAAGGATTCCTGGTTTAGGGAAGGACTCCAGAGATTTCAAAATGAAACTACACAATTTCAGAAACCTTTTACCTTGTTTTTAAAAACAATTAAATTGCGCATTTTCCTCAGTGAAAGAAAGAGAAGAAAAAGGCTTAATCAAGTGCAACCGGAAATGAGGAGAGCAGCTGTCCTGTGGGGCCCCAGCAATCAATCCTCAGGCTCATATAAAGTAGAAAAAGATTTTTCCTTTTTTCAAGGTGTGCTGAAGAGCAAGCAGTTCCTGTCGAGAGAGACAAGGAGACTGAGAAGATCTCACCCTGCTACCAAGCTCATGTTCAAGGTGATTTGTTCTCCTCTATGGAGGTTTGAGTACCACTCCTTCCAGTACTTCAAAGATAACCACTTCCTGTGGGTGAAGGACAGGGACACAGTCAGGAGGGAGCCACCCGGTGGCAGGAGCAGCCCTTAATGCCAGAACGGGAAAACCACTGGTCCAGACAAAGGGACTGAGGTGGTGTTTCTCCCTTGATTCAATCATTTAATGGGCTGGGTCTCATTTCAGGCACTGGCTTTATGGAGTGAAGAAGGTGGACATGACCCCTGAGCCCATGGCACTCCTGGTCTGGGCACTGAGTGTAGACCCGAGCCACAGAAGTAATACAGCCTCGGTTTCCTTCCTAAGGATAAGGATCAGGCCAAGACGGACAGGATGCTGGCAAGATGGGAGAGGAGGGGTCACTGAGTTTTAAGTTTAACTCACTCTAAATAGAACTCTGAAAATACTCAACTTACTCTAAAATTCTGAAGATATACAGAAAAGAATTAATTACCTCTAACAGTCAAATGATGGAGGTCAAAGTAGAAAGAATGGAAAAGATACTGAGCAGGAAAGAAACAGCTGTTCCTGGTTTTACCACTCCTACAGTTCCATCTTTACACTTATTCCTTTATCCTGAGAACACAACATGTTCAACAAATGGTTATTCAACTGAACGCAGCCTTCATGTTGTGTTCTCAGGATAAAGGAGTAAGTGTAAATATGGAACTGTAGGAGTGGTAAAAAGCCCTCACTTTGCTCATCTGTAAAATGGGAACGTTGGCAGAACCCAACTTTCAGGATTATCATGCTTACAAGAGATGATGAGCACATAATCAGTAGTAGTTATTATGGAAGGAAGAAAAGTTGGTAAAAGCAAAACCATAGGAGCAAAAATAAAACTCAGGTTTTATTATTTCCTAGAAATAAGGATGGACAGATCCTTGATACCGTTTGGTAATTTCCCTTGATTCTAGCTTTCCATAAGGGAAATGATTCATAAATGAAGATCTCCATCCTTTTGATGAACACCTTCAGAAGTCAGGATCGAGCTGGGCTCATGTGAGATGGGAGGGCGCAACATGAGAACTTGAATCGTGGAGTTGGACGGAACTTCAAAAAACCCCCATACAAACCTCCCATGCAGTTGGTCCCTTTGTTCATTTAGTTATTGATCCTTTTGCTCACTTAATCACCAACACATTTACACAGTCCCCACTCTGTCCAGGCACCATTCTAGACACTGCATCACAGGAACTGCCTGTGGGCCATTGCTGACAGACAACAGTACAGAGATGACAACAATCTGTCATAATATTAGAGACTCCTACAATGGCTAAGGAACTCTGGCTCGCCACAGCACCCTCATGGCTCTGCATTTTCAGACGGAAGAAGGAGACTGTGTTCCCTACACATTCTCTCTCCCCGGCCTTCCGTCTTCCTCCCCCACCCGCATGTCCCCATCTTCCCCTCTCAGGCCTCCAGGCCAGGTGTCATCACCCTGTCCATTATCCTAAGAGGGTGCAATGCCAAGCTCTAACCAATTCCTGTTTTCATTGGCCCCAGTTATAATTCTTTTTTAAAGGGAGATTAGAAAAAATTAATCCAGAAAACTAGTTATAAAATGGGCATATCCTAATTTTTTTCCTAATTCTTTAGAGTGTGTAAAACTCTTGCCATCTCCCCTACCTGCTGAGATAGAGCCGACCGGACACTGAATTAGCAGCAGCTCTATGTCTCTGAATGAGCTTCTGTCTTTGAAAATGGGTCTGAAATGCCCAACCTGCCACGTATCTTATGATATCAGCAAGAAGAGGCTGGCGGACAGGAACTTGCCCGCCCACAGCCTAGTCTAAGGTTCATCTGTTCCTCTCGCTGACTGGCCTTACCTCTCTGAAGAGGCCACGGAAAAAGGCATTTGACTTGAACTTCATTCACATATGTCATGGTGGGGAGGATAAGGCCCTAAAAGTTGAAAATCAGTCATGGTCAGAGTTAGTGAAGACTTCTTTTAATATCCTGGCTTTTTTCCCCAAGTGGCTCACGAAAGGAGACCAAGGAAACTGGGGGAGGCAGGGGGCCTGGATTCAAGTTCTGCTCTGCCAGACAGGCTAGGCAACATGACGGGGCCCAATGAGAGAGCCCTGAACTTCAATGAGACGGCTTTAAAGACGATTAGATTGTACACAGAGTGGCACTACTATCTCTGTCACCTCGGATCCAGCACTGACTCAGAGGACAGAATTACAGGCTGGGCCCTGTATGAGTGTATCTCATTATCTTTCTATGCCGTGGTCTCCTGTCTTGAAGGGAGCCTGCACTTTGTCCTGGAGTTAGGGCTCTGTGGAAAAGAACTTGAGCTTAACTGAAGAGCTGTGTGTGACTCATTTCAAGAAATGCCACTAGGGATTTGTGTCTGGGGCTAGACACTTGGATCCTAGACAGTCTTCCTGTCCCCAAGGAACTTCCACAGGTGGTGAGAAGGAACACAGCCATGGCCTGTTCAGAGATGGTAGAGCAAGGATAATAAAATCAGGCCTACATTCAGAGGAGAAGTGGATAAGAACTGCATGACAACGAGGAGGTCATCTGAATGGGTTAGTCAGATCTGTTTCCTGTCAGCAGAATTTTCAACTGCAGGGGTATTAAAAGAGGAAACAATGGATTAAAAAGGGACTTCACAGTAAGCACGTTAACAAACAGGCACTGCCTCACCTAGCTTCAGGGTACTGTGATCTCGATCATTGGCAAATGAAAATACAACTGAAATACAGAATCCTACCTTGCCTGTGGTTTGTCTTCAACCCAAAGTTCAGAGGGATAGAAGTTTCCTGGGAAAGCTCCATTCTCTTTTGCTCTTTCTTATCCTCCCTTTAGAGTTATAATTTACTAAAAATGCATCGCAAAAGAGTGGCTCACTCTGATTTTCCTAGTAGCTTCTTGAATTTTACCACAGGCATGAAAACTCCCCATTAAAGCACTGCCCTGGTTTATAATTATCATCCTGATCTGAGCTGGATTGCTATTCCAGTGTTACCAAAGCCAAAATGTGGCTGGTGGGTGGAGGAGCCGAAGCGAAGGAATGAAAAGGGAGCGGAAAATGGGAAGGCGGCTGATGTTTTCAAATACGGGACAGACCTGGAATTCAGTGGGACGAGGAGGGAGAATGTTCTGAGCAAGACATTTCAGAGCACTGTGGCAACAAATAACCCTGACGTGTCCTTATGGGTTGTCCCAGGAGTCCGCCTCCACCCTAACCAGTTAGTGGCCGCAATGGGATGGCTACTTTGCACTTACGCCCACCCTTCCTTCGGAAATTGACAAGAAGCTACACTTCGAAATGAAGAAGACATGGAGAGTCATTCCAATGTTTTGTTTTTTAATCGTTAAAAAAAAAAAAAAAGAGTAAGCCACAAAATACTGCTTCCCCACTCACTCCCAACCCACCTAACGAAATGGAGCCAGTTTAGAAACTGGAACTCCAGCCCAGTATCGAGGATTGAGAGGAGCCATAAAGAAATCCCAGAAGGATGAAAAGCGCTTTACAAAGAGTTAGGAGTGAGTGGGGCAGGATGTGTGGGGTGGGGGCACCTCCGAGGCAGGGCTGGGGTCACTTTGCCCACGTTCTGATCGTGAGCTTTTGTCCCAGTCCATGTTCACTGTGTCAAGGGTAAGAAAAAGAGCAAGCCCTACACGTGCCCCACTTGAGGGGGCGGGGCTGTCCTCTCTAACAAATGGGGCCTGACTGCAGCACCTGGCGTGATGAAATGCTTGAGGCTGGTTGCCACTGAGTAGCTGCTGAGAGAAAAGGAAAGAGAAAATTCTCATGTGAATCCTTTGCCCACTCTTATGTATCCCGTATGCCAATTTATCAGTTATATACAATCCTCTTCCAACACTAACGGTCTGAGAGAATGAGAACGATGATGAAATGCTTATAGCCGGGTACTAAAATATGATGTTTAAGTGGACAACAAGTAAAAATGAGGCTCTGTGGGGGAATACAACCACACAGAGGAGTGAGGATTAAAGGTTGGGAACGAAGGACCTATGAGAAAGATAAAAGGAACCGCCATGTGACATAGGTTGCTGAAGAGGACGGAAATGGGCCATGTCAATCAATTTTATCCAATTGTTCTTATCAGTTCTAAGTGAAAATGGGGAAAAAATGACAGTCAAGATCCTTGACACGTGACTATGTATATATTTAAGGGATACTAAGTCACATAAGGGCTATAGAAATACCTAATGGTTGAACCAGAAAAAAATCATGAAGATCAATTAGTACAACCTGTTTATTTTATATACAAGAAACTAAGAATCCAAGTGCTTATGTGAAGGGCTCGGGCCTCTCTGTATCTAACCAATGACAGAAATATACTACAGGATACTTGCGTTCAAGTCCCACTGCTGTGGCTGCCACCAACTATAGGCTGGGTGGCTCTGAGGACAGAGGTCCTCATCCTGACACAGCACTGGCTGGAACCATGGGTTTCCAAGCCTTCATGGTAACTTCTGGTCCCATTATCAAGCTCTAAAAGTGTGATGACACTATGAATTAAGAGCATTCCTCTAACTGTGTGAAAAAATATGCCAACAATATTGACCAACTGTTCCCCATTTCCATCTAGAAGAGAACACGATGAAACTTATCGAAACTATTTTAAGTAAGTGAAGCCAGAGCCAGCCCAAAGCCTTATGCTATGCCTGTGCAGGCAACACTACAGCTAAGTTACGGGAGGAACCACAAGGACTCCTTCTCCACAGCTCAGGGAGCAGGACACTGGCCACCACCTACAGAACCGGCATGGAGTCGAGCTCATGAACACGATGGACCAGAGGGAAATCTCCTTGCAATTTCTGAGCAGCATCCCATAATGAAAGAGTGTGGTTGCTGGCGTGTGCTCCAAATGAAATACGGCAAAGGGATGGATTGCTACTCAATAAGGCTCCATGAGAAAAGCAAGTCTCATTTAACTCAAATGCATCACGAAGCGGGGAGAGCTTCCACCACCCCAGCCTCCTTTCCCAAGTGCGGCTTGGGGTTCCTGAGTCTCCCTGCTAGTTAGTAAGAGAGCACATGCTTGCCTTCTTCTGGCAAAGCACTTTGTCACTTAATTTGCGGACAAAGGTTTGAGGCTCTTTTAAAAGAGTTTCATTTTCTTGGAAACCAGGAGGACTAGACCCACAGAACCTGAGAAATCACACCAGTGTGCAAACAGCACCACCAAGAAGTGAAACAACGGGCTTTCCTCTGCCAAACAGGGGCAGGCTTGCCCGCGATCCTCGCACCAGTGACATGACTGGCATGGGTGCTCTCCGCCGACCTGCGCGTTCTATTCAGCAATTCCGGAGGGCCTGTCCGGACGCATTAATTGGTGGTGCCGAGCAGGTCACACAAGTCATTTCCTTAACTTTCTAAGCTCTGATTTTCTCCTTCTTTGGTGACACCAAGGGGAATGTTCTGCCTGGCCCAGTTAATGGATCCAAACCCAGGTCAACACCGTGTTGACAGTCGCCATGTTATCCCGGTGAGCTGATCTCCACCAGATGGCCCCATTGTTTCTCCTAAATCACCTCCGAGCACTCGTACGTGCACGCCCTCTCTCCCCGCCCAATGAGTCTGCTCACGTGCCCTGACTGTACAGGGAGCGGTCCACGACTCTGGGCCTTTGCAGTGCTGCTTGCCCGCACTGTAACCCTCCCCATCTTCCCCAGGGCTCTACCCTTCCTTCAGATCCTGCCTCCTCCATAGCATTTTCCCTGGGTTTCCCTGGTCTTTCCAGCCCTTGCTGATCCATCTCACCTGTACTTGTGATGTTGCTTCTGAAATATGTCGCTGACTTACTTCGCCCTGCAAATACGCAACTTTATATGGATCCGTGTTACCTGCCTGCCACACTCCACGGCAGGGGCCCTCTGCACTGCCTGTGGTAGGAAGCCAGCACACATGGATGGAGAGATGCCCGCATCTCCTGCTACCGGTGACGTGACACTCTGCAGGGGCCAATGGTCCTTTCGAAGGTATGCAAGATCTGGGCAGCTAGCTGCTAAGAGTGAAGGGTGAAGTTCAAAGTGCTTCGATTCCTTCATCTTCATCTACAGCACCCTGTGCATTGGGATACTTGGGATAAACCACCCCTTTTTTCATTGTTTCTTCATTATTAGATCACTCATTTAAATCGAAGAATGATCTTGATGTTGACAAAATTAACTATTCAACTGAACAGTCATTTAGGAAAAAACACCTACAACAAAACAATAGTGTTCACAAATTGAAACCAACAATTTGACCCAGAAGAAGCCTGAACTAAAGCTGAAAGGAGACAGAGACCCTCTGCTCCTGGCCAGCTTGTGGGACAGTGTCACCCCCGGGGGGCGGAGTGGGGGAGGGGAGCGTGCACTCTCTCTCTTCTCTCTCCCAGATGCCCGATCGGCTGGGCTCTGCCCTGTTCAGACAGAGAACCGCCCGGCAGTTCTGGCTTTTTCGTCTGAGATCCCAAACAGTGTTCCGACCTTGCAGCTACTGCGGGGGCAGGTGGAGCTGGCTGTGTCCGTCCTCAGGGTTGACAGCATGCTGGAGTCCTCTTACAAAGACCTATTTCTCCTTCTTCCAGCATTATTCTGACGGCCAGGCTCCCACAGGCTTAATTAATTAAGTCATACTCCAAGGTCTCCCCAACCTATGGCCAACACTCACTCAGTCTTCATTTTACTTGACTTATTGCAACAACTGACAAATGGTACCTCATCTTTCTTGAAGCACTTTCCCGACAGCGCACTCCCCTGGGTTCTCTTCCTACATCACCTGCTGCTGCCTCCTCATCCCCCTGAGTCCCCGGGACTTAGCCCTGGGGGCTTTCTCCTCCTCTACCTCCACCCACCTGGCCAGGATTCTCATCCAGGTCCCAGGCTTTGAAATGCACCCAGAGGCTATCAGTGCTCACATGCAGTGCATCCTCCCTCGTGGACACTAGCAAATGAACTCTGAGCCCCTGAACTTCGAGGCCCCTGAGGTGCTCATTCCAGGTTAGGTCAAACAGGGCAACGCTCTGCCCTCTTGTTTGTCTCTCCACGGTAAACGAGTATTGTTTTCATGGTCTAGTCAGTGCCACGTTTTTCACATTGTGGTGTGTTTTGGTGATGCCACTGTTCAGAGCGTGGCGCTGAGGTGCTGTGTAGAGTTCCTGAGCATTGGAGGCCAGGATGTGTGTATGGGAACATACGTGTGCTTGACAAGCTTCGCTCAGGCATAAGTTGTAGCACTGTTGGGCCTGAGTGCAATGTTAACGAATCAACAACAATATTAAATAAGGTGTCACTGAAGAGAAACACACATAAAACAAACTTATGTTATCTATCAGTTGTTGAGAATGCTGGGGCCGGAGGCCCACAGAACTTAACCCTGCATCTCCTCTGGGAGCAGTGGCTCAGTGGTCACGAACTCAGTCTTCACTGAGACTTTACAGAACATAACTACCATATATAGCGAGAACAGTATAGTTCCAGACTGGATCTCTCTCCAGAACTCCACACTCATATTCCAGCACCTCCTCGACCTTGCGAACTTTAACAAATCGAAACCAAACCCCTGGTAATATTTCTGCAACTTGCTCCTCCCACGGGCTTCTCGATTAAAGGTGCTCAGGCCAAAAGCATTTGGAATTATCCTCGCTTTGTCTTTCAATTTTCCGGAAAAATCTTGATGACACTACCTTCATATTCTATCTGGAAATTGACAGCTTCTCACCACTTCCGCTCTGCCAGCCTGGTCCAGCCTGTTCCCTAAAGGGATGCTGGTTAAGGTCACATTGCACTGGGCCTTATCTCGGAACACGCCGATGGCTTCCTGCCACCCTGAGTGAAAGCCACAGCCCTGACAATGACTTGTAGTCCTGGTCTGCACACGCTCTGCCTGTTACTGCTCTGACTTTATCTGCTGCTCCTCTACTTTGCTCAACCCACTCACTCTTGCCTCGGGGCCTTTGCACAATCCTCAGAAAGCTCTTCCTCCAAATAACAACACGGCCGGCTCTTCCCGTTCCGTCACATCCTTACCCCACTGCCACCCCTTCTGCGCGAGGGCTGCCCTGATCATCATATTGAAAACCATAACCCCTGCCACATACACACACATGTGATTTTCTCTTTCCTGCTTCATTTTTCTTCAGAGCACTTATCACCGTCTATGATATTAATTAACCAACACAGCTGTTTGCGTATTATATCTCCCTTATTATAGGTGGGACTTTCATCTATTGTTTTTGTTTTTTTTTCTACAGATACATCTACAGTACCTAGAACAGAAGGTAGGCACAAAATAAATAATTCTTGAATGGATGAGTAATGTAGCACAGACCACACATTCTTCAGTGTCCCCGCTTGCCCTCTGTGTCTCACGGTAATACTGTGAGCACTCCGAGGTCAGTGACTCTTCCTTACGCATATTTATATTTCTAACACCAAACCACTGTGCACATGGCACACGACAGAAATTCAATAAATACAGGCTGAACAAATGGAAGGGGAGACAAGAAAAAAGTCACCAATTTTCATGACCCTTGGGTTTTTACTCAATCTACAGGCATCTGTGCAAAGATGAGTAAGACAGTGCTCTCGAGGAACCCACCAGCGCAGCGGGGGAGAGACACAGATAAACATGGACGCCGCTGCAACGTGCTCAGAGCGGAGATGAGGAAAGGCTCGAGGCGGAGAACCAGGATGACGAAGGAGAGGGTGGGTGTTGGGAGAGCCATCAAAGCAGGGGTGACATGTAAGCGGGGCTCTGATGGCTGAGTAAGGAGTTTGTCATGCAGCCCGTGGGGGAGAAATTCAGCCCAGTGCCCGGGGTATGTCTCGTAGAGCTCCCCCAGGGGGCTCCTTCCTTGTTCTGAAAAGTCTTTCAGGAGTCTCGGAGCTCAAGAAGCGTGAATGGAAGTGCTATATTCCCAGAGTCCTCCTTTCCCCTTCCACACTCACAGGAAACTCAGCATCCGATGGCAGAATCACCCAAGGGCTCCACCTGCAGCCATCATTTAGGGCAGAAAGAGCAAGGGCCATGTCTAAGCATCGTTCCCAGTTCTCAGACTCATCAGTGTCCTATGTATAAAGAGAACCAGACCCCCTCGGGCAGCAGCCACTTAGAAACCCAGAGAAACTGCCATTCCATGGGCTCTGCCAAGACTCAAAGAAGCAAAAATTCATTTAGAAAGTGCTAGAGTTTTCCAACATGAGAGCCAAGTATGAGAAGAGTGTGGAGCTTACACACGCATGGACATTCTTCGTCAGAGCGTTCCATCACAGTGCGAGCGCCGACTCCCTCTGAAGGGGAGTGCTGGCAGCCACCTCCCCACGCCCCGCGCACAAGGCTCCTTCACCCAGAGCGGCCTGGGCGCCGGACTGCTGACGAGGCAGAGCCACCCTGGCAGGGCACCACGACCTCACAGGCATCCTCACTGTCTAATGTCTGTGGTTGGAACAGGCTTTCACCCTCCCCATCTTTTAAGAGAAAGGAGTATGAGCTCATCCCTTTGTTTTTATTTGCCACTTGCCTGATGGCTCAGACTGAGCTGGAGAAATTCCACACATCCCTCACATGCTCACACTTCCACCCACCTCCACCCCCAGGCATACACATGCATGTACACACGTGTCACAGCCCTGATTCCAAGTGTCTCTGACGGGGTCCAGCCTATCCCTGCAACCATCACTTTATTCTCCTAGAAAAGAGATGGCTCTCTGCGCCATTACCTCGATCAAGGCCGTGCTGGCTTCTTAAACACGATGAGAATGATCTCTCCTTCTCTGTCTAGTGCGTGCACACAACCCAGGGACACAATCCCCACCCGTGACAGTCAAGAGCTGAGCAGCACAGAGCACACCTTCTCGTCCCCTGCCACACACCCACCATCTGTATCTCTTCCTTCTAAACATTCTTTTCTCTCATGTTATTCTCTGTTCCCCAGTCTGCTTTTTTCTCCTCTCCTTTGAGTTTCTTAAATGAAACAGCTGTGACATAACATCCATTATTTTGCAAACACTTGAAAAGCTGTGAAGTGCCTTCTGAGTCACCTGGAGTGTCCCACAATGCTCTGGGACCCAGGCCCATTTACTGTGAGGCCTGCTCTCGGCCTGCTCTCAGCCTACCCAGAAGGCGGCCTGACTGTACCCAGAGACAGAGAGGAACGATGTGGCTCATGGGGCATTCCCCACTCTCCTCCAAGGCAGGCTTCCTGTTCTTATTAAGAAAGGCCATCATGGTTTGCACGATGAGAATTCAGCCTTGGTGTCCATTCTCTAAATGTCTTTTTCAATCTCAATCTTAACCCTGTTCTCAGACATCTGTAGTCTGCACCCTCTCCCCAGGCTTTTTCCCACTAGGGCTTTTGCGCACACTGACGCCTCTACCTGGAACATTCTCTCCCCTAAGTTCCCATGGCTGACTGCCCAAGTCTTCTCCCTGTCCCCTTAACCCAGTCCCGGTCCTTCTGTGCCTCTGTTACTCTATCACATGCCCCCATTTTTTGTTTATTTGTAGCAGTTACCTGAAAACTCTGTTCATTCATTTATTTCCTTGTTTACAGACTGTCACTCTCAACTAAAATTGTAAGCTCCACCAGGCAGGCACCCTGCCCATCTCATTCACTGCTGTCACCCCAGTGCCTAGAACAGCATCTAGTGCATAGCAGGCACTTTAATATACATTTGCTGAATGGATGTATTTGTGTAAGAGAAAGTCCTAAACACTTTGCAGAGAGTTCCGACAGCCTTTCTCCAGGCCCCAGAAGACAGAAGATGAATCTCAGCGTCCACGTGTTCACATGTCAGCAGCCTTCTTTGCATTCTCTATGTTTAGTACAAAAGGACACAGGTTTCTGCTTTTAGGGAAAACTCTCATTCTTGGCTTCTCCAGTACAGATCAGGATTCGCTAATTCAAGAGAGTGACTTTGTCAAGGTTTGAACCAGTCCTTCCACCAAGGTTTTCTTTCCGGCTGCCTCTATCTCAACATTTAAAATGTTTTATCTGTGTTTGCACCTTATCGTTAGCTCAGTGTCTCACTGTAAACCATTTGAAAACACACATATATGCAATGTTTCTGGTATTAGAGCCTGGCAATTCACCCAAACCAACTCCCGGCCTGAAGTCAGGCCCACACACACATCCAGCAGGATTTCTGCCCAGCCCTTAAAGGCTTCGAGGGAAACCTCCCTTCTGACTCGTCCCAGTGTCTCTCAATCTTTTCATTCTTCCCTCGAGTGAAATGAAGGCAGCTGTGACCAGGCGCCAGGCTCAGATGCTAAGAAGACAGATGCAGTTGACATGTGGTGACACGACACACATACACACACACACACAGTCCTTACCAACGTAGCCGGGGGTCCCACAGGCTGTGGACATCACATCTCCTTTGCCCTCCATCTTTGACAATCCAAAGTCACTAATCATTATTTTGGACTCCTCATCTTGACTATAGTACAACAGATTTTCAGGCTAGGAAGAAAATAAGAAAAAAAATTGCAAACTGTGTTTACAGCTGGTTCAGTTGTGGCCGACTCAGCAAACCACAAAATCTAGTCACTATTCAAGAACATACTTGAGCTTTAGATGCAGTAAATGTATTAAGAAAAGAAAAGTGGTTTTTAATAAAGCCCTGCAGAGGGTTGTGCACAGCAGAGGGCACTCGCTGGTTTTCAATAAATGTTGTCCCCTTCCCCTTATTAGTATTGTCTCTACTGGAAAAATCCGACCATATTTGGAGGCAATCTAGTGTAAACATTAGAATAAAAGGAGCCATTTTAAACCGGAGCTGGAACTGCCATGCCAGAGGAACTGCCTTGTACGTTTTATGCCTCAACCCTTGGAAGGTGATGAATAGGGCAAAATAATCTTTGGATGGGGCCAACTGTCTCCTAAAGAACCGTTTGCAAAGATAACAAGAAAGCAGTTATTATGACTACTGGACTGAAAATTGACATTTATGGAATTAGCACCACTATGTTACGTTACCTGTACTGGTAGAAAGGTCTTCCTTCTACGGATGTACTTGTCCTCCTTCCCTTTCTCATCAATACCCACTGCTTTGTCTTCTAATCAGAACATTATTTGGGCTTCTGCCTGAATGAACGCCGCCCGAATAGCTAGCTATTCTTGCTGGTCTCAAACGCTAGTTGCCTCTTATTTTGAGAGGCCTTTTATTTTCAGGTTAGCACTAGAAAGCTAATGCCTCTCAGACCTGTCCATTCATTTCCTGGGTTAGGGGAAAGGGGATCCCGAGAAGTAAAATTACTTTTGCAGGAGCTCCTTTGTTGCTTTTATCAGGTCCTTTTTAGCAATCTTTCTCTGACCCAAGAGTCCCCCTCCATGCGCTTGGTAACATCCCGATCAGTAGGTCTGGCAGATGGGGGTTGGGGGAGGGCGCGATCTCCCCTTTCCTGAGCCAGCTGACACCTGCTCACTCTGCTCCCTGGGAAGCAGAGGGATGTCATCAGGGAATGAATCTGTGCTGGAAGATCTAGCACTTTCTAGCCAAGTGTCCCTAAGCACCCTGAGCTTCTGTTCGCCTTCCTGTGAAACGCGAACTGGGATGGCTCCTCATTTGCTTCCCTGAACAGGACCCGGCAGAGCTCAGGCAGCAGGATGTTCCTCGCCTGGCCAACTTCTGACCATCTGAGCGCAGTTCTGGCTCCAGGGGAGCTGTGCACATCAGCGCCCAGTACGGGAGGGGCTGGGGGCTGAGGGGGAAACAGTGAAGCTTCATTTTTACAGTGTTTTATGTAAAACTGGGGAATCTCACTGTTCCTAGCAAAGAATGGGGGCGAGGCTTACGGAGACCGAGGGAGGCTTCACGGCCTCAGAGCTGACTGCTCCACTGGTTAAGAACCTGAATAGAGGTACTCAAGTTTTTTGTCTGTTTTTGAAGAGTTGCTCAATTAATGATGCTGTCACTGAGGGAGATAACGCCAAAGACTGACACCTCTGCTGTCAACCAGTTTCACCTCCTACCGGGAAAATACTGAAGATTTACCAAGTGAAGAGTACTCATGTCTCTCATTTATACCAAACCACAAAGGAAATGCAGCAGGAAGAGTCGGAACCAGGGAACTCATTTGCCCACACCATTTCCTGCTTGGCTCTCTTCCCAATCTCAACAGTGAAGCAATATTCTCCCTCGTCAGTGGTTTGTGGTGAATCTTCGGTTCCTAATTATTAAATTTTAGGAACTATTCTTACACAGAGTATAGACTTGTTTAGAAAAGAGGTCCTTGGCCTAGCTGTGCAGCAGAATCCGCCGTGAGGGTACCAGACATCTCGATATGCTGTTCTCCGGGAGATGTGGGGCTGCGTCCAGGCCTCTGGAGCTTAGGGATTCTGAGGTGCACCCAGTGCTGTGGAACCATTTTGAGAACGACCAAGACTCCGTCCTTGACCCAACCTTAGTCAGAGGAGCCCTCTTCTCCACTAGGCCTCGACCCTGGCTTTCTGCATCCCTCCTGTCCTCACTGGGCCTGCACAGCCCAGTCTTTGCAAGAATCCTGATAAATCAGTTTAGGGAGAATCCTTCACTGTTGATAGCTGGTCAAGTTCTTCACCCCTCGCCTTTGATATTCTTAAAAAATATTATTCGGACACTCGTTAAAGGCGGTAAGGAAGACTGGATTTGAGGGGCATGATGCAGTGGGGTTTGCAGTTGCAGGGAGAGACTGGACTCAGTTCTGAACACATGAGGACAAGTGGAGATTTAGAGCTAAGAAGCAGGGTGGGGGTCGGCGGATGGAAAATGAGTAAGAGGGGATGTCCAGGGTAAGGGGGCTTCTGTATACACTGACTTTACAAGAGCTTTGCTGCAGACCAGGGTGATTGGATATAGAGGGTGGGGGACAAGGAACTTGATTAGATATCCAGGGTCAGGACTTGTGCTAAACGAACTCAGTAGGACTCAGCAGGACTCTCACTAGGACTGAAGTAAGTGGGCAGGGTCACTGGACTCAGGACAAGCCCAAGGTCAGGGCCTAGTCAGAAAGAAAGCTCAGGGGGGCTCACGTTGGTCAAAATCTCCTTTTTCTGTCAATGTCTAAGTCCTTGACCTGCCTTTAGCAAGACTCCCCATACCCTTAATGTCTCCCCTTAGTAACTTTCCACCCATGACCCCCACTACGCTCAATGGTCGTAAATCCCCACGCGGCCTTGCTGAATTCGGAGTTGGACTCAATGCTCTCCCCTACTGCAGCAGTCCTGAATAAAGTCTTTCTTGCAGTTTTAACAAGGGTCAGAATTATTTTTTTCTTCAGCAGAACCCAAAGGAAAGAAACAAAACAAAACACTATTCTTCACCACAAATAATAACACAAAGAGGAATGGCATTTAATAGTCACCGTGACTCAAATTCTATGGATGAAGCACGAGGTCAGAAGAAAATCAATGCATGCTTGAAGATGCTTTCAATGAGTTCTAAAGGAGGATAAAATGGGCCAATCGATAGATATGATAATACTTAGAAAGTGGGGGAATGACCTAATCAAAAAGTGCATGTGGTTTGTCTGTTCTCTGAATGGTTAGGGGTTACCCTTTGATGAACAGTAAGGAGCCATGTGGGTGTAGAGAGGGGCCTTTCTTTTTCTTTTTTTTTTTAAGTGTCTGATTTTTAATCTTCCTTGTCCCAGCACTTCTGCAGCCGTAAAGTCAGTGATCCCCTGATTCTGAACAAGGCTGCCTCCAGGCAAGAGATTGCAGAGAGCCCTTAATCCCTTCTTACACATCCCTCGGACAGGAGGCTGGCTGGGGTCAGTGAAGCACTCTTCTGAAGAACAATTATCCCTAAGGAGGGCTCAGCGGGTGTCATTCACAGTTCAGATCAATACTTTTAATTGGCTCAAGACTGGTAAAGAAAGCAGGGCTTTTTTGGGGGGGCAGGGGCAGGGAAGAAAGGTGGAGAGGACAGGCTCAGGGATCATCTGGATGGAGGCCCCAGTTGTCAGGAGGAGGTCTGTGGGAGTGGGGGATGGGGGTGGAGAGAGCTTACAATTCTGCTTGGGGTCCTAGGAGGCCCAGGAAACACCTGCAAATTAGCTTTCTGTACTTTATAACATCTCTGCAAAACAACTGGTGGCCAATACCTGAATTGAAATGTCAATCTTAACCCTTTAATATTCACATAGCGAGCTTTTAAAAGATCTAAAGTACCATTTTCCCTAAAGTTAATGTTATACATAATTGTCCTAATCGGGTGATTTTCAACTGGGGGCAGTTACGCTCCCCAGAGGACAGTTGGCAATGGCTAGAGTCATTTTTGGTGAGCACAGCTCTAGGAGCCGTACTGGCAACTAGTGTGTGGAGGCCAGGGGTGCTGCTAAACATCCCACAACGCACAGCACAGCCCCTGCCACAAGTCAGACCCCAGCTCTCAATGTCGCTCGCATGGGGCTGGGCCCCTGCCCTAATCTGAGGCAGTAGTGGGCATTTTCTGTCTCAATCTTTGCTTTGAAAAAAGAACAACTGATGGGCTCCAGTAGCTTCCAGGCACAAGAATACATTTCTGGAGGAAGAAGGGAGAACATTCCCATCCCCAGATGTGCCCTAATTCTGAATTAACTCAATCATATTCTCTATTGCTCTGGCCTAGATCATACAGTTTGTTTTAATTTCTTAGCTGTTTATGAAAATTTAATATCGACTTCCTCCACACAGATCAAACTCCTCTGTGCCTCTGCGAAGAGATCACATAAAGGCCCTAAAATGGCCACGTTCCTTCCACAACTGCAAGCCCCGTGAGAGATCTTAAAGCTCCATGGGCTGGGGGCTGCATTTCTCCAAAGGCACCCGTCAGCCCATCTGCCTTTCTATGGGGGAGAGAAACACTGCCCCTCCAGGAAATGGCCTGTCTGCTTAGAAATTATTTCTAGTGAGCACAGCCAGTTCATCATGTCGCATCTCTGTGCCTGTCACACTAACTCGTTCACAGAGAGCTGCCTGCTGTGTTCTGGAAGCACAGAACTAGCATTTGGTGAGGGCACAAGAGAGCAGAGCAGGCAGCGCTACCTGACACAGAAGGCTTCCCTAGCCCTTCCCTGGCCCTCAGAAGGACCTCCAGGACCTGAAGGTTAGCTAGTTGTGCCCTCAGCCCACTTCACCTGTCAAGAAGCCTGCAGAGGGCAGAGGGTAAGGACTTCATCGACATTCCCAAATGCCCTCATTCAGCAGTTCTCCAAGAGTGGTTCCCAGGCCAACATCAGCATCACCTGTAAAACCCTTAGAAATGCAAGTTCTTGGGCCCCACTGTGGACCTAGAGAATCAGAACCTCTGGGGTGGGACCAACAATCTGTGTTTTTAGAAGCCCTCCAGACAGGCTAATATTTGGGAGCCACTCCATTAGTCAATGGAAAATGGTAACATGGACAGATAAAGAGAAAACTTTACAGTGAGTCTTTATGAAAGGAAAAGCTATACCATTTAACACCTTGAGTCCCAGTACCAGATAATGGGAAGATGCTAAAATTCAATTTTTACTAATATTTTAGGATTTACTCTTTAAATTGATTAGATTTCCCATAGTCATGTGTAGTATAGCTTCAGTAGAATATAATTTCTGTGTTTATGACATGAGTGGAGGGTATTCGTGCTGGAATGAGAAATTTCTACCTTGACTGGTGCAGCGAGCTCTAGGGACTGGACCTGTAACTATTGTAAAATGAAGTCACATTACAGCCTTGGGTCAACAACGCTGGTTGTCCTGTTCCTCAAATTGATATGTGCAATATCTACCCTCAGATAGCTACACAGACCCGGGGAGAAATGTATTGCCAAGAGGCCCAAATACAGCTCAGGTCCTTCAATGCTATTAGGTGAAGGGTCAGGATGCCAAAATCTCATAAGAAAAAGATGAGAAAGGAAGCTCCTGGACACTGCAGAAGGCTGTAGTTGCAGCTCATTAAACCCATTTTTCCTGATAAGCTTCCACGTCTCTTCTCTCTCATCTCATGCCCTCTACCCACTTGCTCCTTTTCTTTCACACGGTGCATTGTGCTGGAACAGGGCTGGAACTGGGAGGAGACTGAAGAGCCGCACTGGGAGAAAGGTTTTTGTGGCTTATACATCTTGAACAAAATCACCTTTCAGATAGGCTTGCATCAATACATAACCTACCTCCTGGTGGCCCTTTCGTTATCAAAGGGTTATAAAATCTCCCAGACAATGGCCAGCTCCATTGATTTTCATCTTCTTTCAAGAAACTTTTGGGTCCCAAAGGCCCCGATGATGACTAACAGTACACAAACACCCACCCTTCACTACACCTATATCTACACCATAACAACCCCATCCCTCCTCTGGAGCCATTCCTCTCAGACAAGTGCATTGTGGGTTGGAGAGTAGCTGGAAGGTTGTTGCTAAGCGATGGCCTTACCTTGAGGTCCCTGTGGACGATGCCCATTCTGTGAAGATAGTAAACAGCATCCAAGACCTGGCGGATCAGAGTGCTGGCATCTTTCTCTGTGTAAAATCCTTTCTCCACTATCCGATCAAACAGTTCTCCACCGGATACACTGTTTAAAAAAAAAAAGGAAACAAATTAGAAGTTTGAGAGGATCTACTGAATCATTCAGAAAAAAACATCAATAAGAGCTTTCAATGTGATAAACGAACCAACTTTTATTTTAAAAATTAATCCACTATCAGAGTTAGATTTTGTCCCATCTATTCCCCAGAAGGTGACACCAGGGAAGTGCTTCTGTGTCATGGTGGTACAAATTTCCAGGATGAAATAAAGGAAAATAAGCCAGGACCCAGGACTGGCCAGGCTTGACAAGCCTCTCCTGGCTTCTGTTTCCACGCTAAGGTGACAACGTAAAGTCAGAATAACCTTCCAGAATTTCAGCATCATCAGAAATAGGGAGATGCCGCTGGACAAGAGTTCTCCTTTGCACAGAGGGTGCCTTTAAAGAGCCCAGGGTCGGGGTGCTGTGGGCAAAGTGCAGGGCAGCCCACAGGACATCTGGGGGTTTGACTGAGTGCATAAGCATTCCTCGAGTCTTTGAATCTCAGTCTTTTCATCTGTAAAACAACGGGGTTAATCGAATCAACCATTTCCAACAGAGGGTAGGGGGACATCCTCGGAGGCATCAGAACCTGAAAGCCACATGTGACTTACAAGAAAAGAAAGAAAAATGACACTCTGCTACATTGCTTTATTTTGTTTTGTGTGTGTGTGTGTGTGTGTGACAATATTTAATTTTAATTTGCTTTGAATTTCAGATTGCATTAAATATTTTTTCGTATTTATCAAAAAAGAGCCAAAGTAAAGAAAGGCCTCTTTGGCAAAGGTCAGAAAGCCCTGGTGAACGATCTCTATGGACCCTTTTATTATTATTATTATTATTAAGTTTTATAACTTTATTCGACAATCTGCAGTTAGTTATCCACACTAACTGTAGATTTTTGAAGGTGGAGGCAGGAACATCAGTAACGAATGGATAGAGCTTGTTTGGTGAATCTTCATCCTCTTCACTTCGTGTGGACAACCACACCAGAAACGGTCTGGGACAGCCCTTATTCTCTGGCCCAGACAGCTTTGATAAACCTGGTGTCAGTGTGCACATCTGGAATGGCCATCTCCTTCATGGCAAATTTCCAGATCTCTTTGAGGGCCCGAGGGACACGCTTCTTGAAACCCACTCCACAGATGCACTTCTGCATGGTGCTGGTGTGCTCTCTGGTCACTACCTCGTCGATGGGAGAATGGCCTTTCTCCTCGCCACCTTTCTCTGCAGGAGCCCAAGTTGGAAAGGAAGCTATGGCCCCTTTCATTTTGATATCTGATGCAACTCTGAGTTTAACAAAGTAACAGATGGTAAAATTCTGAATAGAAACAACTCAACTAACACCTCAGCCTTCCAATTCTTAGGATATATACTTCTCTAAGAAAACAGTGCTTCTTTCAAACAATTAAGCCATCTTAGAAATCAGCTTCAAGGGATATATGAACACTATTTTTTTTCAGATTTTCAAGAAAGCAAAATGAAAAAGAGATTTATATAAAATATTAAAAGCATAAAACAATTTCAGAAACAACTTTTACAGTTTTAAACAGAGAGAATAAGTGGCATGCCCCCGCAGTCCCACACACACACATTCACAAAGGCTGTGATTCATTTTTTGCAAGTCACGGCAATTAATGTGCAATAACTGACCGATGACACCTTCTTTTAAAAAATTCAATAAAGAAAACACAATTACAGCTATAAAAGGGCTCTGAGTTACCTATAGCCATTCCAAGTGATATTGTGCTTGGATAATGTCTCCTTTCTAAAGCAAACTGAACAATCTAGATAAGAAAGAAAAGATGCTCAGGAGAAATAAAAAGCAATTCAGGGAGTGAAAAGAAATGGAAACAGCGGAGGAGAGACCACTTTGTTATCTAAATGATCCTTCCTTAGGTAAATCAAAATCCCCAAACTTCCCCTCTCAGCAACTTCTCGCCAGTCTTCATTTTTCTAGAACCTTCTTCCAATGAGTCTCAATGTCTGAAACTTTGCAGAGCTTGAGGACTCAGGACAGGAGATGTGCTGCTGACAGGGGCAGGGTGACCTGGGTGTATTCCCCCAACTTGATCATTTCATTCAACCACTCATTCAGTGTTCGCTGGGTGCCCAAGATGTGCCAGCCACCGCGCTCAGCTGGGTCAGTCAGGCAGCATTAGCCGCGAAGGGGGAGAGTTTGCTTTGACTGTGCCCCCTCCTCATTCTCTACCACTGGCCTACCTTCCAATAGTGGCACGCCTTACTAGTCTTCCAGTGCTTTCTCACCACCAGGTGGCCTGCTGGTTCATACCCTCTTTCTGTAGGCTGCTGGAGGACCTCAGGCAAGAATGCTCGCCCCTCCCTCCCCACGTCCCGTCCCTAGTAATGCACATCCCACTCTTTGTCAGATCCTCTCCTTCCTTCAAAACGAATCCTTCCTGCTTCCCATCTTCTCAAAGTCCTCTTTTCTGTTATGTAATATATCAGGTATTAATAGATTCTACTGAATGCTATTATTTGCACTGCAGTAGGGCAGCAACGCGGTAAGAATCAAAGCACCAGAGTTGAAGTGTAAGCTGCTGCTGCAGTGTGTACTGCCACAGAGTCCAAATTCTCTGCACATTTAACATTTCTCTTCTTAAATTTCAAATCACACCAAGGCTTTCCCCCCCACCCCCTGAACAGTACCTGGAAAGAATTTGGTTTCCTTAGAAACCAAAGCAAAGGGAACATTTTAAAAAACCTGCCAATAAAAATATGTAACAGAACCAATAAAAATACCTTGAATCTGCAAATAACTTCATTCGTTTCAAAAATCTCCCTAAGCATACATTTCAAAGACCTGAATGTTTATGACCCACTCCCCACAAACCTCACCTCCACTCAACTCATAAACTGAAGCCCTGACTCTTAATGTGGTGGTACTGGGAGGTGGCGCCTTTGGGAGGTGATCAGGGTTAGGTGAGGTCAGGAGGGTGGGGCCTATGATGGGATTAGTGCCCTTACTTGAAGAGGAAGAGAGACTGGCACTTTCTCTACTATGTGAGGACTCAGTGAGAACAGGTGGCTGTTTTCAAGCCAGGAAGAGAGCCCTTGACAGGAACCCAATCTGTCCGGCGCCTTGATCGTGGGCTTCCTGGACTCCAGAAATGTGAGAAATACATCTCCATTGTTTAAGGCACCCAGTGTCTGGCATTTTGTTACGGCAGTTCAAGCTAACTACGACACCCACTCATTTTCAAAACCACTTGTGAATAACCAGAATCCCAGCGGCACTAATGAGGAAAGAGGCTTAGAATTATGGCGAGGGGCGTGCCACATTTTGAGGCCTGCAGACCATGGTCAGGTTGGTTGGTTGGCTGCTGATCTGACAGACAGGTTGCTGTCTTGAGTCAGTATCCTCCCGTGGTAAGCTTCCAATGTGCATGGAATTTCCCAATTAAAAACCGCAAAGCATCAGAATGCAGTTAGAAGGGTCAGGGGTCCAGGGATTGGGGAAAAGAAGCAGAACCATAAGAATAGATCAACAAATCAAATGAATAAATGTAGCTACTGGGAGAGAGGCTCAGCTGTGGGGGATGCAGATTTGGAAAGGTAAACTGCCTACCAAAGATTAAGGGAGAAGGTGGAGAGATAGTTTGAAAATCCTCTATTCTTCTCAGTCCAAACTTTGATATTTAGAACGAACTGCCTTTGCATGGAAGTTGGGTTTGCGCAGCCTCTGACCCACCTTACCTGTTACAGTGGACTGCTGTCACAGTGTATGTGAACTTCAAATATGCGAGTGTGAAAGTATGATGTAATAATCTCAGCAAAATTTGTTTATTTGTAAAATTTTAAGTAACGTGAATCTTTTCAAGTTAAAGAATAACTGTCAAGAAACATGATTTTGAGGTTGCTGGATCAAGGAAACCGTGAGCTCTGACTCCACAATGGCGTTCTGTACTGCGGCATCACCTTGCCAGCATACCGCACACACTTCGTTAGTACTGGGCAAACCCCGCCGTTCCTTATTTACACTTGAACTTTCCCATATCACTTCGGTAGATATTATCCTCTTATTTAAAAAACTACTGCCAGTTTTAACTTAAAATGTTTTATGCCTTGTGACAATACCATCCACACAATCACTAAAAGATAGCCCTTGTGCTAATGATGACAATCTATTACTCTAGAAGCTAGATGTGAGAAAATACAATGAAGAAGGCTGAAGGAAACTAAAATATGCCACCTCAAAATATGCCTCTTTGACCTAAAAATTATTTTGAGCTGAAGGCAATTAAGAAGTAGTAAAAGCAGAAAAAGTTACCCCTTTTCTGTCTGAAGGCAAGAAATAAATTCACTTTTCACTGAAGACAAACTTTAACGAGCCCAGAGATACCACCAAAGAATTCTGTAAACATAACCTCGTTAAATTCAGCCTTATCTTCCTAACTACTTCTTCACCCTCTACGACCCCTAGCTCAAACCCCCTTGTCTGGTCAATTCTCCACAAATTTATTATTTGTCTAAAAGGTATAAAAGTTTCTGGGCGTGGTCACTTCTCCAGGTCTTCGTTCTCTTGTGAAGACTCTTATGTACATGTAAAAATTCAGTAAGATGTATATGCTCTTCTCCCGTGAATCTGTCTTTGTCAGTTTAATTTTCAGACCCAGCTAGGGAGTCTAAGAGGGTCATAGAAAACGTTTCCCTCCCCTTTGAGGCCAAACAGTATAGGGCTGCGCTGTTAATTTCAAACAGAGTAGTCTGAGAACTATTAGCAGTGATGCTAAGATAATAAAAAAAGCAGTGTTCCAGCAAATATGCCTTGAAGTTCACAAAGGCTGTCACATAACTAGGCAGTGAAAGAGCAAAAGAACCAGGTGACACGGCCAGGAGAGAAACGTGGTCTTAATGTGCCCCAGAGCTGGGCTGCTTACAGATGTGTGCTGGCTAAGAACCACCTCCCCTATTTACATTGAGTCCCAAGGGGAAGATACTCGTGAAATGTGCAGGTTGTGATTAAGAGACCTATAAGCAAAGCATTTTTCAATTGTGAAACCCTCAGGCCCAGATGACAGATAATGAGTCTTTTCTTCACTGAGCCTGGAGAAAGCAAGCATCTATCTACTCAGTCTCTCTCTCAGTGAGGTCCTGACTTGGCAGCCCCTGGGATCTTCCTCCTCCCACACAGGGCAGGCCCCCCCGCCTCCCCCGCTCCCAGGCTCCCACTCTTAATCCTCACTACTTCACTTGGCCTTGACACCCACACATTCTGTTCCTGGGGGACTCGCTCATCCATTCCGGGAAGATTAAGGCTTTATTTCATGCAACCTCTGCCCTCAATATTTTCCTCCTTCAATAAATCCTACTTTAATAATAAAAATAGCATTTAGTTTCACAATATCTTCCAGGTCTCAATCTGCTCATAAATTTCCAAAACACAAACACATGCCTCTCCACTTAATGGACCAGATCAATTTAACCCCTTGTGTTCCATTAGGCTTTAATCTTGGCTATTTTGCCTTCTCAATATCTGGGGTGTTAGGGACTGAACTGCGCCCCTCCCCAATTTCATATGTTGCAATCCTAACCCCCGGTACACCTCACAATGTGACTATAATTGGAGAGAGAGCCTTCGAAGGGGTAATTAAGGTTAAATGAAGTCACAGGGCTCCAATATGACTGGTGTCCTTATGAGAGACAGAGAGACACCAGAGATGCAGCTACACAGAGCAAAGACCAGCCATCTACAAGCCAAGGGCGGAGGCCTGGGAAGAAACCAAACCTGAGGACACCTGCATCTCGGACATCAGTGGTCAGAATGAGGACAAAATAAATTTCTGATGTTCAGGCCCTCTAGTGTGTGGTCTTGTGTACAGAGCCCTAGCAAACAAATGCAGTGCGCAACACGAAGGGCCTCCCACATTTATGCAGAGTATCTTTGAATGTCTGTTCTCTTCATGCATTTTTTTGAGGTTTATTGGAGGAAAAACCTTTTCTGTGACCTTACGTGCACTGTATGCTTTTTCTTAATTTAGCAAATCACCAAATAATCTTGGATCGAGCCAGACAATATGTTGTCCCTGTTTCCAAGAGGGCCACAGTCTGGTGGCAGGGGCGGGGGGCGGCGGGGTGGGGCCAAGGATCACAGAGAAGTGAAACACAGTGCAGATGGTTCCGATATTGGGAGTGGGGTGGTGACGGTGCTTTGGAAGACCACAGAAGGACACTGAGAAAGGACCCAGAGGACAGGGCAGGAGAAGGTGAGTCTTGAAGGTGGAGCAGTATTTAGTCAAGTGGAGAAAAGCCCAGTGGCAAGGAAAGTCTGGTAATTTGAATGATTATGAAAGGAATTTTCGGTGAACTGACTCTCTTCAGAGAAATGCAGTCAAAGAAAGAGGTGTTCACTGAGCATCTTCCTTCTGCAAGCCCGCCGCTTGGCATGCAGTGTCGGTCTGTATTTGGGGGCTACAAAAGAAGCCCAAGTTGATAATCGTAACCACCAGTGACAAATGACGTCAAAATGGGACCCCAGCTGCATGACCAGAGGGCATCGAAGAGGGGAGAAATCAGTGGTTGGAAAGGAGAGGAGGGTGCCAGGGCTTCTGGTTCTCCACTCCCCACGGGCAGGTGGGGTTTTTATGAAGAAGTCCGTGCACTTGGTTACAATGGAATTTTGTGAAAATTTTGGCCTTATTACATAATTGCACAATTTAAGATTGTGACTTCTCCATTAAGTAGGTATCTTCTTGTAACTTTATAAGACGAGGCCTTGCAAGGCGAGGGTCAGAATGCTACTGACCTACTACGGCACGTTTCCCGAGCTGCCCCAGGTTAGTGAGTACTGATTGATAGTGGCCTTCTGGCAGAACACAGACAGTACAAGCTCTGCACTAACAGATGTTCTCGAAGGTATTAAGTATAATTTTTGGTAGTATTTTGCAATAAATTGTTTGACTATTACATATTGGCCAACCCACAATTAGTTCCAATTAGGAAGATTCTACTTGGCAACACAATTATTTTTCTATTATAATTTTCTTAACATTAACATAATTTTGCATTCTTTGAGTAGATAACAATAAAAAGAGACTGGAGATGGCTCTGGAATAGGTCTAGGAATTTGGCTTGGTTACAGGCAGTCCACAGAATTGGTGACTCCATGTAGGGGATTGCCAGCTGGCTGTAAGCATGTCTTTGTCTATCTCGGGTAAGTGACTATGTTCAAAACTGGAGGACAATTATGCAATTTCATATACGCTCAGAGATTCAGAATCTGAAGACAACTTGATAGGGCCCCAATTTCATGATAAGTCTGAAAAACACTTTTTAATTACTTTTTGTTTGTCCAGCTTTAGTGCAAGTTCATTGTATGTATTTGCATTCATTCTAGTGTCTCTCGGCCAGTGGGGATCTCGACTGAAATCACGTAGCAGATGTGTGGGAGAGCATGTGCATTTAGGTAATATGAAAAAGGTCTAATGACACCTTCACACAGCAGAAACGAAATAGAAGTTTTCTGCCTACTGTTCACGCCTGCAAAATGCTCAACGCCTTTGTTGATTAAGTCTGTGGAGTTTCTGGGTTTAATTTCTATTAATAACATCGACAAAGGTGCACAATCACAGCCCCCCACTGCAGGGTTCCTTGGCTCTGGGCCACCTTTGTACCTATTGAACCCTCACATCCAATTCCTACCCATCTTTTAGGTCCTAACTTGAATGTCACTACTTCGGAAAAGCCTTTCCTGATTCCCCAGACCAGATTAGGTCTCCCCCAATTACATGCTCTCTTAGCACCTGTATTTCTGCACGGCACTCAGCAGTTAGAATTGATCACTAGCACATCTGTCTGTGTGACGCTTGTCCTCCTACTCTGCTCCTTCCTATCCTGGACTGTGAATTCCACGAAGGCAGAGGTAACGTCAGCCTCTGCTGAAATAGTTTTACCCAAGGTTTAAGATGGACTTGGCCCAGATGAAAAGCTAACTAAAGACATGTTGAATAAAGAAAGATGTTGCACAAAAAAATGCATAGTGATGGGGGCCGGGGTCTAGCTGGGCATGGCATCCTGAAGCTATCATGCAAATCCTCAAAGCACCTGCATGGAATGCACAGCAGAAGTGCTCTGAAGCCCACCCTGTTTAGCTGACTGGCAGCTGAGCCGCTTTTCCCATCTCTACCCTCGTCTAGCCAGCCGGCCAGCCAGCCATCCTTGATTGTCTCTCGACTCTCTGAACTTGCTCCTGGTTTGTAGCTGATTGTCTCTCCAATTGTATCTCCCCTTGGCCTCTTCTGCTTTGAGTTTTTTGTTTGTTTGTTTGTTTGTTTTTGCTTGGAGTAGGCACCGCACACTCTGAAGAATGGTCTAGGGCCCCCAGCCAGTCCAGTGAATGGCTCTTCCACCTGGGTGGTCCTGGCTTTGCCCTGGGAGCGTGAGCAGACAACACCTTATGACTTCCTCTTAATAAAAGGTCACACCTAAAATCATCTAAATAAGAGAACCCTTCAGCATATTTACATAATCATCCATTTCAAAAATCATGTCAAAAAACCATTTAGGATGATCTGCTAAAGGGTGAGTTAGTGAATTATATAGACCAGTGTGTGGGGGACAGAGTGAACTCCAGGGTATGTGCGACTGGCTGGCTAGGTCATGGCCCAAGTAGTGTCACATGAACTAGATGGCACAAATCAAAACAGACCAAAGCAGTCTGCAGAACAAAAGCAGTTAGGCCATGGTAGTTTGCTGTGATTTCTGTACTTTGATGGAACATTGTTTTAAAGCAATCTCTTATGGTTGTGCAAATACACGTTATGCACTGAAATGTCTTCCTCAGTAAATGTGTTCTTTTAGAATGAAGATAAAGAAACAGACCAGACACCAGACATTCTAGGCAATGGTGCTTGCTCTTTATCACTCAGCTCAAATGACTGTACGTCTGAGAAGATAACAAAACTTCCACTCATGGCAGTTTCTAGAACACATTTTCTCTGTCACACTGGTCTGCCCCTGACACTCAAACCAGAAGCTCATAGCAACAACCAGTGGTTTTCAGGTTCCAAAGAGAAAATCCTTTCCAGAAACTTTTTTTTTTATCCTCTCCAAGGTTTAAATTTGTCCTGAAGGAGAACTCTGAGTCACACAGTGCCCACCTGGTTGGGCCCTCGCCCGACACCGAGCGACCGTGCAGGGCCCGCGCCCGCGCCCCGGTGCTCACGTGATCCCCACACGCCCTCTCTCCCTCTCTCTCTCAGAGTCTCAGCACAGAATGGCCCTTCGCTGCCGCAGCTCCACACAGACCTTTGTCAGGACTCCCTCTGACTCAAGGTTATTCTGAGACATTAAGCTTGCTTGCTTTGGAACTATTTAAAAATAGTTTTAACGAATAAGAATGAATAAGAGATATTTTTACCAAATAAGAACAGGAAAAGTTTAAATATCATGAGCTGTGAGGGGTGAAGAATAAAAGAATACAACTGCTTTGCTCTGGGCCAGACCAGACGCCAGGAGTCCCTTGGCTTCCCTTCATGGCATCTCTGGCTGGGGCTGTGATGGTTACCTTTATGTGTCAAGCTGACTGGAACACAGGGTACCCAGATATTTGGCTAAACGTTATTTTAGGTGTATCTGTGAGGGTGTTTCTGGTTGCTGACTTGGGATTTGTCAGCCTTGATAATCATGTGCACCAAATATCCATTCATCCATCCACACATCCATCCATCCATCCTCTCTCTCTCGGTGGAACAAGAACAGGAAGTGAAAGCAGATCACAGAGGAAGAGCACTGAGGAAGACGAGAGAGAGAGAGAGAGAGAGAGAGAGAGAGAGAGCGCGCGAGAGAGAGAGCGAGCGAGCGCGCGCGTGCTCTCGGAGCTGCCTGTCCACTCAGGGACCCCCGCAGACGTTCTCCTGAACAGGGGTGGGGAGGTATGGCACGGAAAATTCACATTTATAAGCAATTCGACCACCATTCCAACTTCCCCCGTCAATTTCCAGCAAGCTTTTCTAAGATTCATGAGTCACCAGTGGACAGATCTGAGATTCAGTAATTTGTGTTTTGACTTTTAGAGACAACGATAGGATGAGGGAAAAGTACTAAGTATTTCATTGATGACAAACACTGCGAGCACAATGAGAAGTCTAAAATGACATGTAAGTGCCAAAGGGGGCCTAGAACATGCTTTCAACAAAGTTGCTGTCCTTGACTCATGGTTTTCTGGAAGAAAATTCTTTCTCAGACTATCCTTTCTTGTATTTGAAAAAACACAAACAAAATCCAATATACAACACTTTAAAAACTCACAGAAATTGCCTGAGATAGAGACATACTTTCTTTAGTGTCACCAGAATTATTTACTTTTCTTTTTCTCTTTAGCACTTCTGTTTCTAGTGTTTTTGCTTGGGGCATTCACGGCCTCCAAACTCACTCACTGAGCTTAAAGAATGAAGCTTTGTGGGCACAGAACTGAGAGCCCCAAGCATATAACTTGACTTTTGTTTTTAATGTTCACCTTTCTTTGCTGTCAGTGTCTTTGAAAAGGTGCCTTCTTCTTTATACACACTGAGACGGCTATAATTTAAAAATGAGGAAAATGAAACAAAACTGACCAGTGGCAATAACAAGCGCTGGTGAGAGCGCGAAGGCACTGGCACCCTCACGCATAGCTGGTGGGAATGTAAAATGGTGCAGCTGCTGTGGGGAAAATGGTTTGGTGGTTCCTCAAAAATTAAACAGAGTTACAATATGACCCAGCAATTTCATTCCTAGGTGAACTGAAAACATATGTTCATATGAAAATTTGTATATGAATGTTCATAGCTAGATTATTTATAATACAAAAAATAATGCAGAAACAACCCAAATAGCCACCAGTTGATGACTGGATAAACAACATCTGGTCTATCCATGTCATTCATGCATGGAATACTATTTGGCCATAGAAAGAAATGCAGTACCGGTACACGCTACAGCACTGCAAATGTATCGAAAGCATTATGCTAAGGAAAAGAAGCCAGACACAAAAGGCCACGTATTGTATGATTCCATTTATGTGACATGCCTAAGACAGGCAAATATGTAAAGACGGAAAGTAGGCTGGTTGCCAAAGGCTGGGGAGAAGATGAGATGGGAGTGACTTGGTAGCAGGTACAGGCTTTATTCTGGGTGTGATGAATATGTTCTGGAATTATATAGTGGTGATGGCTGTATAATCTTACGGATATACTAAAGACCACTGAATTGTATATATACCTTAAAAGGGTGAATTTATGGTATGTGAACTATATCTCATTTTTTTTTAAATTCTCTTTTCTTTTTCTAGACCCATTATTTTTATCAACAGAAAGACAAATGTGCAAAAGGCAATTATACCAACCCTAGAAAAAGCCTAGTTTTCTGCCTTGGCCATCTAACAAAAGAAACTTTCCCTTTTGTCTTAATTTTCCTTAGCTGAAGAGATCTATTGATAGAAATTGACAGAACGTTTCCATCTTCTCCATATCTGTTCTTTCTCTCCTGTCTGACGACATACAAAGATGGCCTGCCATGGGAGCTACTATTTCCTTTTGTAGACAGCCCCCCTCTTTGACTGCCTGCTGTCCTGCACACACCTAGATCTACTTAAACAGCCCCCATCTCTAACCCCAGTTCTTCTCTTGAGGAATAAAGCAGAAAAACTATAAAGTGCAGAGTCTTTGTCAGATGTGATATTCTTAGATGACCTTTGGGAATAAAGCACTTAACAAAGGGAGTTAGGAGTCATGTCCTCTGGAAACAGCCTTTAGTTAGTTACAGATCCCAAAGTCTTACATGACGTGACCTCAAATAACTGTTAAATGGCACCTCACGCACTCATATGAATGTGAGTCTTTTTTTATTTCTATTGATAGATCCCTTCAGCTAAGAACTTAATTGCATTAAAACCTCACTAAAGTGATTTGCTTCAAAATTCACAGGAGTAATTTTCAAAAGGGAGGATGCTATTAGGGTGATGAAAATGTTCTAAAATTGGGTTAGGGTGATGGTTGCATTAACTTGGTAAATTTACTATATATCATTGAATTATACAGTTAAAATGAGTGAATTTTATGGTATGTAAATGATACTTCCATAAAACTGTCCAAAAATAAAAATAAATAGGGCAGGGGGTGGAAGTGGAGAAGTGGGTGGGGTAGAGAGAACGCGACTTGAGCCTCAGTTTGACAAGAGCGGAGGTGGGGCCCAGTGGAGGCGGCGGACGCCGCTGTGCGGTGCCCAGCACTCCCCTTCAGGCCGCCTAGTGCAGTAAGTAGTGGCTGATGGAGGCTCTTGGCTGAGTCCTTCTATGGCTTCTCCCTTAACCTAGGAGTGCTCCTTGTCCAAAGCCATCCCCCTCACCCTGGGACAGCCCACATCCAACGACCAGATAATGAGAGGAGGGGAATGTACACCACCCCCCGCCCCCCACCCATACACACACTTGTTTCAAGGCAGGAGAAATCCTGGGCCACCCCAGCTCCAGGGTCCCCAGAACTGGCTGAGGCCTTTGTTGAAAGCGCCTTGCAGCTCATTTTCCTGCTCTCTACTCTGCTTGGTTCCTTCATGCCCGGCAGATTCTGATCATCGCAGCTCTCCCCAGAAAACCACTTGCACCTCAGTGCTTCTTCAGAGGCTGTTTCCAGGGAACCAGACATAAGATAGAGGCTCATTATAGATTCTCTCTATGTTTGTAAATGTTTAAAATTCTTCATAATAAGGGGAGGGAAAACACTAAAAGTTCCCCAAACCAAAGTACCACAAACGCTAGGAAAAATGAGTTTGATATTTCACTGACTCTGTAATTAATACTAAATTTATTGTTCGATGAATTCTAAGTCAGAAACCTGGCTCTTCGTTAGTGGAGCTTTCCTTGCTCTTTCATAAGGACCTTGAGATGCATTTATGCATCTGTTTAGATGGATTTGTTGAACCCAGGTCTCTTCTCACAGGGTCTGCAATAGTTTCGAGACTGCGTGCTCCCTGCCAAGTATGAAGAAAGGAGACGAGGAAATCTGAGAGTAATGAGGCCCTCAGGAAAGCAATGAGACACCAGGAAAGTCTGTATCCATACTTCAATTTGAAGTCCATTTCTTTCTTACATTTAATATAATTGCACCCTCTGCTAGAAAGCCTGCAGGCAGGAGGATAATAAGATTTGCATGATTAAATTATGCAAAGTCACTGATACTGTAGCATTTTAGAGAGCATTCCGCATATTCCATCTGTTATATCAAAAGGATGATCTGGAAAACCCTCTTTCCTTAGAGATTCCAGGAGCTGCCAATTATCTGAAATTGCTTTGCTGAAAAAGATCCCAAATCTTATTAAGAGTCTCTAGTTATCTTCCCATTATTAATTCCCATTGGCCCATTACATGAATGCTGGTACTGTACTAAATGTCCTCAACCAAAGAGATGTACGTGATTGATTTTGTTATTGTAGGTGCACCGCAGTACCTAGCACTATGCAGTGTGTTGTCCTATGCAAAAAAAACAAATCTCTGCAAAGGAGGCACTGCTTTCTAAATTCTTCCAATTTCTCCAGAACTGCCTTGTTCTATCTATTTGTGCTTTAGTCAATGTCTAAGCTTCTACAGTGGTAAGCCCATCTATCTTCATCAATCTTCCCTGCCTACTTTTCTGATTCCACCTCTAGTTTCTGATCTTATCTCTCCTCCCCTGAATTGGATAGTTCGCTTAACACACAAAGTTCCCTCCTACTTGTGTATTTCCCCCATAGGCTGGCCTCTGTGCATGCCTTCCCATAACTCTAACCAGGAGAGTCAGGGAGTGCTGCCCAAGTGGAGGACAGGGGAGGGGACCAAGGTTGTCGTTGGACACAGGCAGAGAAATGCACAGTGAGAAATCAGGAAAATTAACTCCCAAATGACAGGATGCAATAGCAAACAGCACTACTCTGTTACCATGCTATTATATATTTTTGCAAGTTAGGAAAAACATTTGGTATAAATAATACCACATTTCAACTCATAACTGTTATCATTCTTTTTCTTTTCAAAAGTATCTGTGCAATCAAAATGGCAATATAGGAGCTTTCTATAGTCCTTCCCCCCACAACATACAGATTTTGACAATCACCCAAGGCGAGTGTGCCTGGGTGGAAGTCCAGGAGGCCAGAGAGGATGTTCCAGCTCACCACTGGAGCAAAATAAAATCTGAGACTGGACCCACTGAAAAGGATAAGGGGAACAGTTTCACTTTACCTGTGTCAACTTCTCCCAAGGTGGCACAGCTCAGGGCCAAGAGAGACCTTCTCAGCTTGTGACTTCTCTCATGAGGAAAAGTAAGGGCATGTGAGTAAGCGCTCAGCTTCCACAGCTGTGCAGGACACCGCCAAAGACATCCACTTCCTTCTCACCCTATCTAGAAAACTGTGGTGTACTGCACAACTGTAGGACAAGGAGAAGCTGGAAGAAAAAATAGCCAGGGCTCTCTGAGGACACTGAATAAACACTAACTGCTTTACTGACTCCACAGAAAGCTCGCCCTTGAGATGCTGGGAACACCCTGCTGCAGATCCCCACAATGTACCCATGGGCTCCATCCATCCCCCATGTACCTCGCCCCCACACACCTCAATGCTGTGGCTTACTACTCTCTTTGTACATCCCCGATGGTGGTGACAGCAAGTCTTTGCAGACAGCTACTGGGCATATGCAGAAAGCTGGCTACTGGGAGTGAGCACACAAACTTGAGATTCAGCACCACCCTTGGGAAAGCAAGCTAATGGGAGGGTATCAGCACCCGACACGACTCTACAGGATTGAGAGAAGGCATACAATCTTAAGAATTCTCCACCACAGTCACCAAGAGAGAATAAGTCAGAGGAGGCACATCTATAGAAAAGGTCTGAGAAAGCCTCAAAATCCCTAACATGGCTCATGAAAAGTAGTTCTCACCTGAAGCCAGTCAGTAAAGATTGAAGGATGTGACTACTTCTTCAAATGTGAAGACAAGAATTCAAGATTTCAGAGAATATAAAAAATAAAGAAAACATGACATCACCAAAGGAACACAATAATTTTCCAGTAACTGACCCCAAAGAAATGGAGATCTGAGATTTGCCCGATAAAGAATTCAAAGTAGTTGCTTTAGGGAAGCTCAGTGAGCTTCAAGAAATCATGGACAAGTCAACAAAATCAGGAAAACAATACATTAACAAAATGAAAAGTTTAACGGAGATAGAAATAAAAAAAGAGAAACAGAAATTTTGGACCTAAGAAATACAGTAAATAAAATGAAAAATGCAACAGAATGTCAATAGCAGACTGGATGAAGCAGAAGGAAGACTCCATGAAGCAGAAAAGAAGTTATTTGAAATGATCCAGTCAGAGGCAAAAAAAGAAAAAAAAATGAAAAAGAGTGAAGAAAGCCCGTGTGAACTATGGAATACTATTAAGGAAAACAATCCATGCATTATTAGAGATCCACGAAGAGAACAGAAAGAGAAAAAGGCAGAAAGTTTCTTAAAATAAATAATGGTAGAAACCTTCCAAATCTGGGGAGAGATCTGGATATACAAATATGACATGAAGCTCAAAAGTCCTCCAAAAATTTCAACCCAAATGACATTCTCCAACATGTGTTATAATAAAAATATCTAAAATCAAAGACAAACATAGAATTTTGAAAAGCAGCAAAAGAAAAAATTTCCTCTTATACAAGCAAACTCCCTTAAGACTGCCAGGGGGTTTCTCAGCAGAAACTTTCCAGGAGAGCATGGGATGACATGAGAAGACCAGAGCAGAAATAAACAAACAGACCAGAAAAACAATAGAAAAGATCAACAGAATGTGACCTGGTTTTTTTGAAAAGATAAACAAAATTGACAAACCTTTAGCTAGACTAACTATGAAATACAGAGATAAAACATAAATAAAATCAGAAATTAAAGAGGAGACATTACAACTGTTACCACAGAAATGAGAAGTGGTAAGAGACTACTATAAACAATTATACACAAACCAACTGGGTAACCTAGAAGAAACAGATAAAGTTCTCAAAACATAAAACATACCAAGACTGATTCATGATGAAATAGAAAATCAGAACAGACCAATTAACTAAGGAGATTAAATTAGAAATCAAAAACCTCCCAACAAAGAAAAGCCCATGGTAGATAATTTTCCTGTAAGTTCTAGCAAATATTTAAAGAAAAAGTAATGCCAATCCTTCTCAAACTTTTCAAAAAATTGAAAACACTACCAAACTCATTTTATGAGGCCAGTATTAATCTGATACCAAAGACAGACAAGGACAGTATAAGAAAACTACAGGCCAATATCCCTAATTAATATAGTTGTAAAATTTTTCAACAGAATACTAGCGAACCTATTTCAACAGTACATTAAAAGGATCATACATCATGATCAGTGGAATTTATCCATGGGATGCAAGGATGGTTCAACATATCAATAAATATGATATACCACATTAACAGAATGATAGATAAGTCATAACATAATCCCAACTGATATAGAAAAGTCATTTGACAATTTCAACATCCTTTTATGATAAAAACTCTCAACAAATTTGGTACAGAAGGAATATACTTCAACATAATAAAGGCCACATATGACAAGCCCACAGGAACAACACACTCAACAGTGAAAGGTTGAAAGCTTTTCCTTCAATATCAGGATGAAGATAAGCTCAGCACAGTATTAAGTCCTAGCCCAAGCACTTAGGCAAGACATAGAAATAAAAGACATCCAAACAGGAAAGAAAAAAGTAAAGTTTTTTTCTGTTTGCAGATGATATAATTTTATGTAGAGAAAACTTTAAAGACTCTACCAATTTTTTTTAACTAATAAAGAAATTCAGTAAAGCCGCAGGATACAAAATAAACATACAAAAATCAATTGTGTTTCTGTACTCTAACAATGAACTATCCAAAAAGGTAACTAAGAAAATATTTCCATTAACAATAGCATCATAAAAAATAAAATACTTAGGAATAAATTTAATCAAGAAGGTGCAATATCTATATACTGAAAACTATAAGACTGATGAAACTGAAGATGATGCATATAAATGGAATACATCCCGTTCATAAAGCAGACGAATATTGTTATAATGTCCATATTATCCAAAGCATATATAGATTCAATGCAATACTACAAAATATTTTAATGAAATTTTTCCAATATATAGAAACAAAACAAAACAAAACAATGCAAACCCTGTATGGAACCACAAAGGCTTCAGATAGCCAAAGCAATCCTGAAAAAGAATAACAAAGCTGGAAGCATCACACTTCCTGACTTTGAACTACACTACAAAGCTATAGTAATGAAAACAGACACATAGACCAATGGAACAGATTTGAGAGCCCAGAAATAAATCCATGCATATGTGATCAACTAATATTTGACAAGGGAACCAAGAATACTCAATGGGGAAAGGATAATCTCTTCAATAAATGATGCTGGGAAAACTCAATATTCATGTGTAAATGAATGAAATTGGACCCCTATCTTATATCACTCACAAAAATAAACGCAAAACGGATTAGAGACTAATGTAAGACCTGAAACAGTAAAACTCTAGAAGAAAATATAGGGGAAAAGCTTCCTGACATTGGTCTTGGCAACGATTTTTTGGATATGACCCTAAAAACACAAGCAAGAAAAGAAAAAGTAAAGAAGAATCACATCACTTCAAAAGCTTCTGCACAACAAAGAAAACAAACAATGAAATGAAAGGACAATCTACAGAATGGGAAAAAAATATCTGAAAATCATATATCGGATAAGTTAATATAAAAAAAATATATAAAGTTCTCATATGACTCAATAGCAAAAACCACCTGGTAACCCAATTAAAAAATGGGCAGAGGACTTTAACAGACATTTTTCCAAAGAAGATATACGAACAGCTAACAGGTACATGAAAAGACGCTCACTAGTTATCAGGGAAACACAAACCAAAACCACAGTGAGACACTGCCTCACACCTGCTTGGATGGCTATCGCCAAAAAGACGAGAGACGACGAGTGTTGGGGAGGATGTGGGGATGAGGGAAGGCGGGAGCACTGCTGGTGGGGATGTAAATTGGCGCAGCCACTGTGGAAACCGGTGTGGAGGTTCCTCAAAAAATTAAGAACAGAACTACCATATGATCCAAGACCCCCAGTTCTGGTATATACCCGAAGGAAATAAAATCACTGTCTTGAAACCCTGACATTTGTGACAACATGGATGGACCTTGAGGGCACTATGCTAAGTGAAATAAGTCAATCAGAGAAAGGCAAGTACTATACGGTCTTACTCATACGTGGAATCTAAAAAAAGAGCCAAACTTATAGAAACAGAGAGTAGAATGGTAGTTTTGAGGGCTGGGATGGGGGAGGGCAGTAGGGAAAATAAGGGGAACCTGGTCACCAACTTCCAATGATGAGATGAGTAAGTTCTGGGGTGTACTGAGCAGCTGGCAAACTGCAGTTAACAGTACCGTGT
Source organism: Pteropus medius (assembly GCF_902729225.1). NCBI lineage: Eukaryota > Metazoa > Chordata > Mammalia > Chiroptera > Pteropodidae > Pteropus > Pteropus medius. Next base: position 593,000 of record NW_024347790.1, on the reverse strand, counting down.
TATACGCTTGAAAGTTCCTGAGAGAGTAGGGCTTAAATATTCTCACCACGCACAAAAATGATAATTATGTGACGTTAAGGGTGTGTTAACCAACCATACTTCAGTGCTGGATTCACAATATATTCATGTATCAAATCATCTCATTTTACACCTTAAACTTACACAATGTTATATGTCAACTAAATCTCAATAAAGCTGGAAAAAAATTTGTGCAACTGTATGAACTTCATTTGCTTCTCACAAGGCAAGCTATTATTGGCCTTGTTTTAAGGATACGGTAGCCGGATTAGAGAAAGAATAAACGATTTGGCTGCTTAGTAGCTGAGTTGAAATAAACACCAAGTCTGAGAGTGTACCATATAATTAAAAACCTTTAAAATTTTCTGATTATAAATAATACATGCTCGGTATAGACAATATAAAATGTACACAAAGCATACAAAACTTTAAAGCATCACCCAAAACTACCACCCAGAGGCACCCACAATCAACATTTTGCCTTTAACCTCTCAATCTTTTTTTCTCTTACATTAAAATCAAATTATATTATATTATATTATAAATGTTTTCCAATATTAATGAAGATACATCATAAAATAATTTTGATGTTTGCACAATATTAAGTGTGATTATAGAATAATTTAACAATATACTCCTTGGGGATATTTTTGTTATTATGAATAAAAATGAGGGCAAGTTGGCATAAATATCATTGCTTACATTTTAGATAATGCCTTTGAGTTATCATTCCTAGAAAGAGAATTATAATGCTGAACATGATACTGGGAGCAAACGAATTTTCACTCCTACAACTGTCTCATACAGAATGCCTGGCTCGCCCCATGCTTGCCAGGATTAGTTTCATCTCAATTTTTATTCATTTTATACCCCACACCCCAAAACACAGGTATGCTGCCTTAATTTGCATTTCTTTATTAGTGAGTTTGAACTTTTAAAACTGTTTATTAACTATTTCTAATTCATCCCTGTGACTCTTTATATCTCTTGTTCACCAATTACATGAGGTTCAAGTGTCTTCCTATTGGTAGAAATTAGTATGGCAGGGGAATACTAACCTCGGGGTCTATCATAATTTTTGAAATATTTTTCGCAGTTTAATATTTGTGTTTTAATCTTATTCTCCTTGTTTTGTGACCTATGGTTTTGTCTATTTTTATTAGATAGCTCAATCTGTCCACATGTTCTTTCATTATTTCTTTTATTAAAGAAAGGTCTTCCTTGTAAAGATCTCACAAACATTTCTTCCTAGAGATCTTGTGATTTAATTTGCTATTTTACATTAATTACTTAATACATCTAGAATTTAAGTGTAGTGTGGTCTTATATGAGTTCAATAGACCTCGAGTTGTGATATTTCTTGTGCATTTATGTTAGGCACCCCACGGAGGGCCCTGACTTGAGACTTGATTCTACTGATGGCGGAGGCACAGCGCTCTGAGCAGAAGGAGGCCATGTTGGAGTCACGTCTTAAGATGAGCATTGGGCACAGAGACTAGATCGGAGAGAGTAATGGAGGCACAGAAACCACCCAAAGGCTACCAAACAGTCCAGTGGAAAGATAAATTACCCAAAGGAGCAACATGGAGGGAAAGGAAGAAAAGAATTTGAGAGATTACTGGAAAAGAGGGCTGTCAGAACTCGCTGGCTGACTGGGTGTCAGGGAGAGGGGAAGAAAGGGGACATGGAGAATGTTTCAGAGAGTGAAGTGTGTGTCTGTGTAGCACCCTTTCCACCAATAAGACGATATTATAATCTCATGTAATTTGAAACAAAGGATATAAAAATTCACAAAGATTAATTTAAAATGTTCAAACTCACAATTACTTAGAGAAATGCTAGTTTTAAGCTGCGTGAGTGTCTCCCCTTGTGAATTAGGCTCAGCCAACATGAGTTCATCCCCTGAAGCTGGACAAGGGATGTTCAGTGTTCTCTTGAATCAGTAAACTAGAACGACTCAAACTTGGAGTTATCTGTGGCCGTGGTCCCCACCGCAGGGACTGAGCTCCTGCATGGCAGCAGCAAATGGACCAGCATACCGAGAAAACAAGAGAGAAGAGATCCCCAGCGTCGTCGGCGGAGAGAATGACTGAATTCGAGAGAAACAACGGCTCCTGCAGCTCAGTTCTGCTGAGTTGCTCTCACTCTCAACCAAAGGCATCTTGACTAAATACAAATGTCGCGCTGGTCCTGACATGGGCAACTGGGTAGACGGTGGTGCCACTAATCAAGAGAAGCAATACAGGAAGAAGAAAATATTCTGGGAGGGAAGAGAAAGAGTTTGAGATCCGAGCGTGTGGATATATCCAAGTTAATGCATACAGCAGGCACTTACACATTAGCATATAAAATTAGCTTTTTGTTATTGATTTTTCATATATTCTTTGTTGGGTTTTGTATTTCATATTTCTGAAAATGGTAAAATACAAATCCTTATGTGGGAAATACCAGAACACTTTTAATGACACAAGTTGCTTCGTGTTTCTAAAAATGAATTGCTTGGGAAAAAAAAAAACAAGAAATTGTCAATAAAACTTATATAAGAATTTGGAAGTGAATAAATAAAACTATCTGGTTTAACACAATATTTATCTCTTCAACAGTTAGAGACACGGGTCTGTTGGGTCGAGGCCACTTGCACTCCATGGGGACACAGAGGAAAAGGCGGTGGCTGGAGAAAGGGCACAGGGGCAGGGCTGGGACTGTAACAAAGGTGAGGGGAAGGAGAGGGGGAAAGTAAGAGCATAGTCCTCAAAGGGGAAGAAACTTGTGGGCTGCCTGGAGCGACAGAGGTTCACAGAAGTCCTGGCATTTGGCGTCATGATAGAAATCTCTGGATGAGGAAGGGCAGGGTTCAGGACGCACTACAGATCAGGCTGTGCTCCATATCAGCTTGCTCTGGCAGCACGGAAGTCCAGCCAGTGCCAAATCTAAACAAAAGGAGCCCACAGCATTCACTGGCTCAGCGCTTCTTTAAAATTCTTCAATGTGCCTACAGTGGAATTTCAATCAAAATCAGCTTATCCTTCTTTCTCCCTTGCAGTCTGAGCGTGCTGCCAGCCATCTCTCAACCCCACAGCAATGGAGTATGGGGGCAGAGGGAAGGTATGAGAAGTGCAGCTTTTTTTTAAAATAGATTTTATTTTTTAGGGCAGTTTTAGGTTCACTGCAAAATTGAGTAGAAGGTGCAGAGATTTCCCACATGCCCCCTGCCCTGACACAGGCACAGCCTCCCCCACCACCGACATCATTTGTTACAAATGATGAACCCGTGTTGACACATCACCATCACCCAGAGTCATAATTTATATTAAGGTCACTCTTGGTGGTGTACATTCTATGGGTTTGGACAAACGTATAATGACATGTATTAGCCATTATAGCATCATACAGAGAAGTTTTATTGCCCTAAAAATCTTTAAGCAAAATAACACAACACTGACTGTGTGACCCCATAATTCTGTTGGGATGAGAACCTGCCAGGCTGCCAGCCCCACATCTCAGCTTCTGCTCCCAGCTCCAAGGTCAGAGCAGGGCATTTGGTGACCTGGACCAAAGGGTGTATTGAGAGGTCTGGTGCCACAGATGTTTGAGAGTGTCCAGCACTACCAAGCACTTTTTTCAGATACCAGCTGCATGTCCCACAATTTAACTCCATTCTGACACCATCTACGTGGAGATGGTGTCAGATCCCACAGATTAAGGGCTCAGTTCTACAAGACTGGCTCCTCCACTTCAGATGTCAATTGCAAGTCTAGGTTGTCACCTATGCTTCAGACCAAATGGCTATAAATCAGAGGTCCCACAGCCCCCTCTTTGGTTTCAATCAATTTGCTAGAGTGGCTCACAGAACTCAGGAAACATTTACTAGATCACTGATTTACCATAAAAGAATATAACTCAGAAATAGCCAGATGGGGAGATGCATAGGCCGAAGCATGGGGAGAGGGCGCAAAGCTTCCTTCTCTCCAGGCGCCTCACTCTCCCGACATCTGCATGCGTTCACCCCAGCAGCTCTCCGAACCCCATCCTTTCGGTGTTTATGGCGGCTTCCTTACATAGGCGTGGTTGACCAAACCACTGGCCACTGGTGACCGATTCCACCTCCAGCCCCTCTCCCCTCCCTGGAGTTCCCGAGCGGACTGCAAGTTCCAACCCTCCAGCCCCCTCTCAGTTCCCTGGCAAGCAGCCCCCATCCTTGGGTTACCCAGGGGCTTTCCAAAAGCCACCTCGTTAACATAACAAAGACACCTTTGTGGCTGCTCTCATCACTTAGAAATTCCAGGGGTTTTAGGAGCTCTGTGCCAGGAATAGGACAAAGACCAAGCATGTATTTCCTAGTTCCCATTACACATCACAGTATCCCAAGCTCCTTTTAGGGAGACAGGCTTCTGCCTGTTTATCACGTGGATGGGACGCTGCAGGGCTGTGGTGAACACTCCAGGTGCTGGAGGTTGAATCCGTGCTCCTCCACTTCTAGCTTCCTGAATTTACATAAGATACACACCTTTCTAGAACTCACATCTGTAAAATGGGTATAATAACTGCACTTATTGCACAGAATCATTAGAATTAAGATAATGCATGTTAAACAATTAGACACAGAGCAAGCACTCTATAAATATTAGCCATTATTATTACTGTTATTAATATAGTTACTATTCTTAGGCACTTCAAGCTAGGCAAATGCTTGAGATCGTACCTCTATTTCGAAGATGGGATCGAGTAAACTCTTACTGAAGTAACAAATGTTACGGGGCGCATGTTTTGTGACAGGCCGCCTGCTAGGCGTGAAGAGAGACCTGTCCAAAATGTCCAAATCTATCAAAAGGAACTGCTTCTTATGACCAACCCTGTTCCAAAGAGCACGCTTGAAAGGACGGAGGCAATGCAGAAGGATAAAGCATATTTAACACTAGCAAGCAAAATAAAGCTAAGATGGGGAAGGGGAGAAGTGAGTGTGCAAAGCCCTGAAGTTCTCTGTATTTGGGGGAAGCAGGTATCGAGGCAGCTCTCAGATTCTTCCACAGCCAAGTCCAGGAGGTTCGTGTCTATAATTTAACACGAAGCAATTGCTCATGGGAAGCACAAGAGGTGGAGGACCTGAAGGGAGCCACCGCAGGAGGCTTAATCACAGTGTTAGAGAGGCTTATGAGTTGAACTACCCACCTGTGAACCTCTGGCCTTTCAGAAACTTTAATTGAGAAACTGAGCACCTATACCATGAGTGTGCGTGTAACAGACGAGGCAGCTTCCTTGCTGCGCCCCTTCTTCCTGACAGACCCTCCACACTGCTATGAAGCAAAGGCTAAGAAGCAGAGGCCAGTGAACGTAATGTGGCAAACAGCTGCTGCTACATAAAAACAGAAAGATTAACTGCCACTGTGCTCCAAACTGGAGGTACAGGGTCTCTCATGAAGATTCAAAGCAGGGGCATGACATCATAATGTTATTTTAAGTAACCACTATATGCCAGGCGCTACGCTTAACATATCGTATACGTTATTTTATTTAATCCGCATGACTGCCCAACCTTTCGGGTATGTACTGTTACTGTCCCAATTCAACAGATGAGGAAAGTAAAAGCAAGAAGGGTTGGTACTTGCCAGACCATAAACAGTGGAGCTCAGATCTGAAATGAGGTCCTTTTGGTGCCAATGCAAACTCCTGTCAATCCTAAGACACAGACGCTCCTGCCAGATGCTAGCACCCCGCCCCTCAATGTTGCTGTCAACTATTTACCCCAGATCGCTCCCCCTCCACTTGCCAATGGTTTGAGCTCCTTGCTCACTGTCATGCGCGCAGTCATTTCACCATGCGTGGGGATGACCCTGCCCACGCCTGAACTGCCCAGGTCTGTGAATGGAAGTCATCTCGGATCCACCAATGATCTGTCCTCCGCCCCACCCTGCGCCATCCATTCACGCTCCTGGTCATACCTTAGACCTGTCGCCACCACCAACAGCAGCTCACCATAATCCTGTCAGCAGCATCCTCCTCTCTGAGCTCCACTGTCCATCTTTCCAGCCCGCTCCTTCTAGTACCGACTCCAATAATCCTTCAACCCAGGATTGGACCTCCAATCCAACTTTCTCATCGATCACTTTTCCATGGTCCCTGGCCAACTCCATGCTCTCTCTCTTGCTCCCTTGACCAGCTTGAATCCACAGCCAATCACCCCCCATGCTACGCACTTGCTCCTCTATCTTACCTGCTTGACAAAGCCATCACCCTGGTTACGACCAATCCTCTACCAACTCTGCGCCTGCACCTGTGCAGCTGAACACGGTGGTGGAAAGACACACCAGCCCGCTGACTGGTACCCTTTAAACTCTGGACCAGCCCGCTGACTGGTACCCTTTAAACTCCGGACCAGCCCGCTGACTGGTACCCTTTAAACTCCGGACCAGCCCGCTGACTGGTACCCTTTAAACTCCGGACCAGCCTGCTAACTTGTCCCCTTTAAACTCCTTACACGCTGCCTGGAAATCGTATTCTAGTTCCCTAGTCACTTTCTGACTCCTTCCGACAATCATTTCACAACTTCTCCTTTCCTCCAATCTCTATTTTCCAAGACTCTCGGCAGATGGTTTGGTTTCCTCTTTCCCTGAGAGAACTGAAACGATCAGAAGAGAACTTCCGCAGCCTCTCATCACTTAGAGCATCTGCATCGCGTCGCTCTGCCTTCTTCCCCTTTCACAGACAACTACGCCTGATCCTCCTAGAGCCAACCCTTCTGCTGACACACCAGACCTCGTCCCCGCTCCACTACTCAAGAAGCCCACCGGAACAATTCTCCTGACTGTCCTCCATATCAACTTTCCCTTCTCGCTGCTGGCTCATTCTCATCAGGACGTAAATATACTGTATTTTTTTTCTCACTAAAACAAACAAAGCAAAACAAAACCCTTATCTTGAACTTACTTCCTCTGCCAGCTACTGTCTATTACTCTATTCTTGGCAGCAAAACGTCTCAAATACACTCTCTATACTCAAATTTAAATCCTCTCCCCATATTTCTCTCTTAAACCTCTGTCACCAATCGGACTTTTGCCTGTAACACTTTACTGAAAATGCTTTCATCGAGATCACCAGTGGAATGATTCTTTTGCTAAATGTAGGGGTTGCGTCTCAGTCTTCAGCTTACTTGACCTGCCATCAGCCTTGACCCCGATGTCTACACCTTCCCTCTTGAGACTTTCCTGACTCACCTTCCAAGGGGATGCTCTTCATTTTCTGCCAATCTCACTAGTCACTCTTTCCAGATCTCCTTGTCTGACTCTTTCTCTTCTCCCGGCCCCACGATGTTGGAGACCAGGGCTCAGAGGTCCTCCTCTCTGTCTACCCACACTACCCTGGTGATCTCATCCTGGTCGTGGATGAAAATTCAAATGGAGATGCTAATGAGTCCCCAACTTCTATCTATAGCCCAGACCTCCAGCCTAAATGCATCAAACTGCCTATTCAACGCTCCACCTGGATAGTCCTCAGACATTCCGGATCCAGCATATCCAAGAAATAACTCCCGACCTCCCCAAATCTGCTCTAACCTCAGAATTCCCCGTCTCAGTCGGTGGCAACCCTATCCTTCTAGTTGCTTAGGCAAAAATCTTGGCATTACTCTTGATTCCTCTCTTTCCCTTACTGGTCCACATCCAACCTGCCAGGGAATATTACTGACCCCCAAAATATATCCAGAACCATATCACATCTCCCTACACATCCTAACTGGCTGATTGGGTCACTGCAGCAGCCTCCTCGGATCTCCTCATACCACTACTGCCCCATACAGTTTATCCATAACATGGCAAAACAGCCAGAGTGATTCTTTAAAAACATACTAACAATCTCCCAATGGCCCTATATTCTTCTCAGAGTCAACCCAAAGTCCTATAGTCCGCATAGGATCACAAAGCCCTCAGTTTTCCCGATGCATCTCGATCCTAACCCCACCTCTTCTCCCCTCACCCTGCACCAGCCACACTGGCCACCTTGCTGTTCCTTGGCCACACCAGCCACACTCCTGCCTCAGGTCTTTTCACTTACTGTCCCCTCTGGCTGCGAAGCTCTTTCCCTAAGTAGATACTATGTTCATTCCCTTGGCTCCTCAATCTTTGTTCAGATGTCACCTACTCAATAATGTTTATACCTGATGATCCTTCTCCTCTTGGAACCCTGGTCACTCTACACTGCTTAATTTTTTTCTAGACTAAGTACTCAGTACCTTCTAACATGCTATAGAATATACTTATTTACTTAGTATATTTATTGGTACTGTCCATCTCCCCTCCTCCATAGAGGCAGAAATTTTATTGTCTGTGTTGTAACTTATAACTATCTCTGCTACTCAGTATATACTTAACATACCAGCTCTGTTGAATGAAAAATATACACAGAACCACTCTGTCCCATGTTCCAAAGCTCCATTATCCTGACAATTCTATTATCCCAACCACGATGACACAAAGTCGCAAAGGGTGGCATCAGGCAGAATACCGGTTAACTTCAGTGAGGAAGTGAGAATGATTTCAATCACTTTTCAGTTTTTTTTACATGTTAGAGTATCTTTTAAATTTTTTTCCTTTGTTACAAAATTTGTAACAGTTATAATCACTCACTTTGGAAAGATACTGCAAATGATCATCTCCAGTACTTCTCTGCTATACTTTTCTATAGGTAGGCACTTGACCAACGAGTAAACAAAGGCAGAAACACACATACACATGCATACATGTGCACACGCACACACACACCAAAAGCCAAACAATGGCAGCAATTGCTCTGGACTCACTGGCTTTGGTGGCCAAGGTATGTGGCTGTGCAGCATGAAAAAGCTGCAGAGAGGGAGTCAGCAGAGTTTGAAGGGTGGAAAGAGCAACCGGTCTGCCTCATCTCATGCAGCCATCATGAGCACAAAGATGGCATCTACTTACAATGATTTTAGAAGCGAAGTCTCTGGCTCCGTCCTATTACCACGCCAATAATGCTATCGATACTGGAGCACTTCTTCCAATAGACTGCAACTCATAGCCTACAGTTCCTAAAAGTGGGCCACGTCAATGTCAGGCCACTGAACACTGCTCTGATGCCAATTCACAACACAGGCTGCCTCGGCCTTGCAGTGGCTGCTACCCTCAGACAGGGGCTGTGCTAATGGACTGAAATTATAACGCAATTCGAACACCTGTACCGGTGTAACCAGTCCTGCCCAGGGATCTGTACAAGCAGCCAACTGGGATCGCAAGGCAGACAGGACTGTCCCTGCAAGATGTCAGCACAAGACGGGCTGCTAAAAAACTTGCAGAATTTCCTTAAATCTTTAATGTAAAAAAATTGTGACTCTATTACATTTATTAAGACAAGCAATGCCATGGCTCTATCAGCCCTCCAAGGCATAGTGTGGGTCTGGAAATGCAACTCATCTCTGCTTCATGCACAGGCAGGCATTTGAGCACATTTTCCAGGTGGTCTATTTAGAAATACGCTACATTCGAAAATTTTCTGGGGCTCTTAGATACATCCTATGATACGGTGATACGCCAGAATCTGACCTTGCATATAAGCAAATAAAAAATAAGCTTCATTGCTTTGATTTTGGGAGTCGTGTTTAAAGCCATGATGTATTTTGGGGGCCACCATATGGCATAGAAGAGTGTACCCAAAAGATACCCTCATCCTAGTGTGTGTAACTTCTGTCTCTGAATGTTGGTTTATCAACCTAAGAATTATCCTTGTTCTATAAGATATAATGGGCCAATACACATTCACAGTACAAATGTCAAGACATGAACTGCTTAAACATTCACATGCTCTGTCAGTAAAAATGCTACTTGAAGCAAGATAGAGAAATATCCTATATAAGCACAGACTCATGATAGCTGCATTGTCCTCAATGTTTACTTAACCTCGGGTCACAAATACACCCTGGCTCGATATTTTTGAGTTTTAACCTTTCTAACTATTCTGGGCTTGAAAGGGATTGTTTAAAACAGTCTGCAGAGGCTTTAAGTTGTAGCCTATCGCAATCACAATGAGCCTTATTTTTTCTTCCCTTACTTGGGTAATGAGTTTTTACAAAACGGTAAAGCCTTCGCTGCTGGCTCTCTGGCCCCATGACCCACAAGCCTCGTGAATGCCACACACACCTGGGCAGAACAGCTTGAGGATGGCACAGATGGCAGGTCTGGCTGGGTCACGGGCACGACTGTCAGTGGCATGAATTCCTCCGCACTGCGCCCTGGCTGCCTAAGGCCCCCTCCTCACCAGGGCCTTAGGCGGCCAGGGAGCAGTGCAGAGGAAGCTTGGTTCCTGTGGACTTTTACCCAGATGCACAAACCAGTGCAAAGAATTGAGAGAGAGAGAGCTATTCTGGTGGAAGCAAAGGCGGGGACTCAATCCCTGCTCCGTGTTTGAAAACTACAGTTGTAGGAGATAAAGTTTGGGCGGTGAGAGCCGTGAGAAGGAAACCGAGCCCCACCACGGAGGCAAGGCGCTTCTCCCTCTAAGTCTTCGCTTCCACAAACATCACAGACCGGTGCGAGGACATAATGAATAAGACAGTGTTTAGCACAGCTTTGCTCTACACGTTGGAGGTCTAAAGGTAATTACTAATAACAACGGTGACAGGTTCTGTGTGGCGTCTGTAGAATCGTTTTCTGGGACGTGGTTCTCCACTCTGCTGCAGAACCGGATCTAATTAAAGTTGACAGTATGCAAGTCTGTTTTCTATTTGACTTTAGTATTCCCTTTATAACACTAAATGTCATCAATTCTATTTTATAGGCTAAGTAAAAATCCCAAGGACTATTCATTAGCTAGAAAAAGCACATGGCATGTGCATAGAGATGAAATAAGAAAGGTTCTGCCAGGAGAATGCCTTTCTGATGTGTTTGCCATGTGTGGGGAAAATGGAAAAATTAGTACTTACTTTATTTAGAAAAATTTAAGTGCTGCCTATAAATCCACTAAGTAAACAATGGGATCTGGAGAGAAACAAATGATAGAAGGTTCTTTGTGGGGCGAGAGGACATTGAGTTTAAATAGAGGCAACATCTAGTACACAGTTTCACTGTGCTATGCTCCCGGGACTGTGGAACGAAACTGGAAGCCCTCCAGAGCAAGTGTAATTTTGAGTATACGGCTCTGACACTGGAAGTTCTCAGAAGTAAATTAAAACTGTTTTGAGCCTGAACATGTGTGAATTAGGAGTAGGCCCCGTGCAGCGGTGACTCACCTGCTAAGAAAGTCTGACCCTTTCCAGAATCCCTTCCCCTCCCTCCCCTCCAGAACAGGGGTAGACACGTCTTAAGATATCAATCTTACCTACCGGATTCCAAGATGAGAAAAGAAGCTGTATCCGTTGACACTGCCAGTGGGTATTTACGACTTTTTAAGGGAGATGTTGAAGGTTGTCTGATTACTGACTATTCTGGTTGAACAGTCTTTGAAAAAAATTTTAAAAATCACATTTGCATGACTATCTCTGAGTTGAGTTTACATTTCATTCTCTCTTTAAAATGACTGCTTTCATGTTCTTTTGGTTGAGGAAGGAAACACCCTGGTTTTGCATTCAGATGTGCTCGCCACAGGGACATGCTGGCGCCTGACAGCAGCGAGGATTTCCACGGCTGGCACCACAACGTGCCGTCACATGCATTGTCTTACTTGGGTCTGCGGTGTTCTGGTGAGAAGCCGGGCCGGGGTCTGCAAGCTCATTCCACAGACAGAGGACGGCAGTCAGAAGGGCTCCCTAGCTCCCCCCAAAACACATGGCTAAAGAGAAACATGGTGGGGACACTTTTCTGTTGCAAATTAGTAGACAAAAGTGTTTAATTATTATTTGAGACGTTTAAATATTTGAAAAAATAGTGAGTGGAAGGGAATGTGCCTTTAATACTTCCACGGTTACATCAAACATCATAGGTGGCACCAGCTGGGACACAGATGGAACATATTATGTCACCTTGTTAGACCTGAGTGAAGGCCCAGAGAAGTAAGGCTGGACAGGGTGAAGGAGCATCTCTTATGTTTAAATCCCAGGTAGCAAATTACCTGGTGTCGAGCTCTTTAAAAAATTAACACTTCCCCAAATAGCCTTTCAACACAGTGTCTAGGATAGGGGTGTATTCAATTGTCTTCTTTAAGTGGATTTGCAAAGTTTTGTCTTTGTCCAGCAATCACATCCCATTATTCTTAGACCAGAAGATGCTGACTTACAGGTGTAATCAATCTAACGCAGATTAGAGCATGGAGGAAGCAACAACTCCTGCCTCGTATTATTCCCGAAAACTCTCAGGGACCCTTAAAGCCCCAGAACACAAACGCTAAGCCACACCTTCCCTTCTCCATATATACTGATGCCTTTAAGATAAAATACAACCAAAGATCAAAATACGCCAATCCAGAAAAACATTTTAAAAACCTGCTCATGTATATTAAAATTGCTGCAAGGTCATAAACATGATCATTTTTGTTGTATTTTAATAGAAAAAATGTACTTTCAGTTTATATAGTAATTGCACTGCCTTTAGAGGTCTTGCTTCATTAGCATATAGGCTGATTAGTGATGAGCTTAAAGAAACAGTAGCAAAAATGCACGTTTACCTATGCCATATTGCAATTACGGTATGCTTTTATGCATTTATACTCTGTGTTATTTTTAATAGCTTGTTTCCTTTAGTAGATAACTTTCCCATTCTTTCTGGGATGAGATGAGATGCTCTGAAAATGATGCCAGGAAACCTAGGCTTTAATTAATTCAGGTCTGTCACTGATCTGCTGTGTGAGGTTAGGGAAGCTACTTATAACCTCTCTGAGTGGTGCATACCTCATCTTTCCCTTTTACGGCTAAAATTCCCAATTCCCTTGCTTAGACTGTTCAAACGCGTAGTAAATCTCTGTTCTCCCAAACTGTAGGCTGCCTCTTTCTAAATAATCACAAATTCTAAATTAGTTAAGTGTGACTCACTAATGAGATTGCCTGATAAGTAGATATGTGGGCCAGCACATGAGCAAACCGATAACATGAAACCATGAAAGCTTTAGTCTCTTAATACACACATTGATTCTTGTCTCCATGCTTGTGCTTATGTTGTTTTCTCCTGCCACAGATTCTAAACACTCTTCTTTCTACCTTTTCTCCATCCACACTCAAGTTCCAGCCCACATGGCTTCTCTCTATTGTACTGCCATTAGAGGAAAGCTATTAAGACTTTCAATACTCTGTAACTTATCCATTAAGTCATATTTTTAATGTTTATTCTGCTTTCTAATTTTTCACTCTTGTTTTGAAGTAGACTGCATTCATTTCATTAATAACATTTCTTTTGTTTCTGCCAGAATCCTGGAACCTCAATAAAAGCAGGGAATCTTACAGCTTCATCGATTTCAAATGATAAGGCCCTTAGAGTTGACCTGGGCCCGGTCCCTTGGTAGAGAGTGGGGGAGGAAACGAGCATTTGTCAAAGAGAATGGCTACTGTCTTAGTCTGTTCGAGCTTCTGTAACAAGACACCACAGACTGGGTGGCTTAAGCACAAGTTCTCACAGTTCTGGAAGTTCAAGATCACGCTGCTGGCAGATCTGGAGTCTGGTGAGAGCCTGTTTCCTGGTTTTCAGACGGCCTTCTCACTGTGTCCTCACAAGGTGGAGAGCAGAGACAGGAAGCAAGTGCTCACATGTCTCTCCTTACAAGGGCACCAATCCCACGACAGGGCTCCACCCTCAGGAATAATTACCCCGCAAAAGGCCCACCTCCTAACATCATCACATCAGGGGCTAGGATTTGAACATGAATTTGTGGGGCGGAGGGAACAAACATGTAGTTCATAACAGCTACACCGTGCCAGGCACTCGGCTACATATTCCTCATGACACCTCCATGAAGAATAATTTTCTCCACCTTCCAGATGAGGATACACATTTCCGTTATTTCTAGAGGATGACTTTATAATCTGTGCTAATTTCAAACCTCTTGTGGGATGATTTTAAAGTGGAATCCTGCAGATCTGTCAGTTCCCGTGTCCCCGATCAGATTTTCTTAGTCCCTCCACCACCTGGGACACAGAACTCAGCCCTTCATTGAAATGACCAAAAAGAACCCAGCCACAGAAAAACCTGAGCGAGTAATGCAGACTCGGCAGAGGTTTTTAAGGAACACAGAGGAGGGAGTTCACCTCTCACTGCACAGACAACTGCAGAGAAGCAACTCCTCCTGAGACAGCTGTCTCGCTCCAAAGTCCTCCCTCACCCAACTGTCGCCAGAGGCTTTAGGTTCCCCAGCTCCCCCCGCTCTCAGCCTGCCTGGCTCCAGGTTTCCCTCTCCTGGGCATCGCGCCATTTCTCACTCCCGCTCGTGCTGAGCAAGCCACTTGCCCAGCAACTGCTTCTCTACTTGCATTTCCTAACACGCCTTGGAGATCAGAAAGACGGAGTCCCCCGGTACAGAGTCCACCACACTTAGAAACCAGCAAGGGGCTTAAAGAACTCCTACAAAACCTGTTACTGAACGTCAGGTCTACGGTGGTAACTGTGACATGTGGAGTCCAGTGCTGTGTTTGTAACGAGCACACGTCTGCAGGAAGCAGGCCTCTGGCCCACCCAAACCTACCCGTCTCCCACCAGTCAGCTCCCATTAGACCTTTACAACGCTTATCACTCTCTGGAAGCACCTCGATCATGTGCTTACCTATTACAATGGGGTTTTCTCTACTAGAAAATGAGCTCTGTAATGTGCATGTTCCTTGCCTATTTTGATTGCTGAATTCTTGATGCCTAGAAAGGGCCTGTCACCTAGTAAATGCTGAGAAAATGTTTTTGGAGGAATGAATGAACAACTATATGAACGAATAGTGGCCAGAGAAGCAACACTGAGTTGTGAAGCTCTGGGTCATCTAACACCAGATTTTGATCCGCCAACAACAGTGCAAAATTGAGTGATAAATGTCTGCCGAATACACCTCTTCTGATGAAATTCCTTTCTTCCCAGTATGGCATTCTAGAAGGTGTTTTCATAGCCTGGATGTGGAGGGAGCCAGACATGGAGAAACTACTCTCTCATCAAGGATGAGAAAATGTATTGGGGTCGATCTCAAATTACCTGAGTGAATGAAATATGCCAGAAACCAGTACAGGCAATGAGACTATAGGAGATGCAACATGGTCCCTGCCCCCATGTCCCTCTGTCCATGCTTTCCCAGACGCTAGTCCTTTGGCCTTGAAGATCCTGGTTATGCCTGGAAAATTCATCCTCTTCCTCCAGGCTGCATGTACCTGCATCTCCCCTAGCGATACTGGTCCCTCCAGCATTGATGCTTCCCAGGAACACTGGGGAAGCTCAGTGTCTGCTACTCACATGGCATAGTTTAATCAGTCTCCAATTATCCGTGTACATACATCTACACCTTACTCAAAGACGGCGAGCACTGTAGATCGGGCCCTATGTTACATCAAATCATCTCACAAAGCCTCAGCAAAGGTCTCTGTTGAATGAATTAATAAATTCCAGAAGATAGGTGTTCTGAGAACTATTCATGCACATGCCTCGATATATATCCTTGGGTTACAATTATTTCTAAGGCTGAAAAGACTAAAGGGTGCTGGCACGCACAGTAGGCTCCCCAGCTCATCCTGCCAGAACCACCACCAATTTCCGTGGATTTGAAAAGTCTTAGATGTGAATCCTTATGGATTCCTCAGGGCCATTCAAGAGAAAAAATTTTTCTCCACTGTAGCGGTTTCATTCTCAAAAAAAAGGCCTGAAAGACTCCTATTTCCATTTCAAACTTCTATTAAGAGAATAGGGCTCTGTGCCAGCCACTGGCTTGGGATAATGGGTCTGTGTTTACTTTAGTTGAGAGAGAATTTGTCAGCAGTCATCTCATTTAAATGCCACCTTTGGGTCTCATTGCCCTTAAGCAATGGTTAGGTGGCAAGATTAGTAGGGATGTCTTAAGGTGACTTATTGGAGGAGGCTGGTCAGAGACTTGTTACATTTCTCATCGTTCATCGTGTCTCTCTATGTTCAACAACAGGCATCTGTTCTGTTATTAATGGGATGATGTCTTGAGATGTGTCTCGATCATCTCCTAGGCATGAGTGAAGATAAGAAGCCAGCAGGAGCATTCCCTGGGTGATGTTCCAATGTCCTTTTTCTTCTCTCATCAATACTCCAAGAGTTACTCTTTGCTTGGAATTTTGGATATGGACCAAGTTAGGTTCTTTACATCCTAACTGAAGTCATCAGTCTCAAGTCACGTAAAATCATGTGTGGTTAAGATGGCAAATGTTTTGATGTGGCACGCTCTGCTGTTCACCTACAAAGGCATTCCTTCCTAGAGGTGATGACAACTCTTAGAAGCATCTTCTGGAAGGTCTCACTCCTCAAAAAGTAGTCCTTGCATCATCGGCATTGGCATCACGTGAAAGCTTATTGAAATGAAAATTCATGTGCCTTTTCTCAACCAGAGATACTGGACCAGAATCTCTGAAGAGGGGTAGCGGGGGAGAAGGGATCTTTCTTTAACAAACTCTCCAGGTGATTCTTTCGTGTACTAAAATTTGAGATCTGCTCTAAATCTTTCTCCTAAGTAGGTTTCTCAGCCACACTTCCCAGTGAACAGAACTCTAAAGGCTGAAATGAGCGTTTACTTTCTAGTCCCTATAACAGACAACAGAGAGTTAAATATAGGTTTTGCCTTGGAGTAACTGCAAAAGAGACTTGCTGTTAAAAAAGATAAACTGTTCACTGAAAGAGGAATAGTAGGATTGACAGAGGAGTCAGAGATTCAATACTTGCCGTGTTCACGCACTAGAAGACCTAATATTGCTAAAATGTCCATATACCCAAAGCCGTCTATAGATTCAATGTAATTCCCAACAAAATCTCAATGGCATTCTTTTTTACAGAAATAGAAAAAGCATTCCTAAAATTCACATAAAACCATGATAGACCTCAAATAGCAAAAGCAATCTTGAGAAAGAACAAAGCCGAATGCATCACATTTTGATTTCAAAATATATTACAAAGCTACAGTAATTAACAGTATGGTATTGGCATAAAGACAGACATATAGACCAATGAAACAGAATCAAGAGCCTGGAAATGAGCCTATTCATACATGGCAGCTGATCTTCCACACGAACACACAATGGGGAAGGACAGTCTCTTCAACAAATGCTGTTGGGAAAACTGGTCCCCTGTAGGCACTATCATTGTAGCAAAAATACACAAAAATCAACTGAAAATAAAAATCTTAAACTTAAGGCCTAAAACTGTGCAACTCACAGAAGTCAGGGGGAAGCTCCTTGACATTGGTCTTAGCAACAATTTCTTGGATGTGACACCAAAAGCTCAGGTGACAAAATCAAAAATAAACAAGTGGGACTACATCAAACTAAAATTCTGCATGGCAAACACAACAATCAACAGAATGAAAAGGCAACCTACAGAATGGAAGAAAGTATTTTCAATCATATATCTGATGAGGAGCTACAATCCAAAATATATGAGCAATCCCTGCAACTTAATACAAAAAAAAAAAAAAATTAAAAAATGGACAAAAGACTTAAATAGACATTTCTTCAAAGAAGACAAACAGATGGCCAACATGCATATGAAAAAGTGCTCAACATCGCTAATCATCAGGGAAACGCAAGTCAAAACCACCATAACGTATCACATCACACCTGTTAGAATGGCTGTTACCAAAAAGACTAGGACTCATTCAGCTGAAGAACTGCCTATAGTTAGCAATACTGTACTGTTAACTAAAAAATGTCTTGAAAGTAGATCCCATATTAATAAGTGTTCTTACTACAATGAAAAACAATCCCACAATCCTTTTCCTCTGTTTCCTCTTGACTAAAGAATCCATTCCAAACACTGGATTTCAGAGTCCTTTGCAGACATGAAAGAAAATGCTCCATCATGAGAGTATGGGCAGCAAGTAGGCAAGGCTGGCAGAGAATACGGATGTCAGGGTGAACAACATACGACTTCTACATTCTGCTCTGGCTGTGAACCCCTAATGCTGTTGGGAGGGTTAGGCCCAGTTATGAATCTCCTAAGGCATCGTATATTCCATAGAGAAAGGCTAGAAGGCAGAAAAGGAAAAAAGTATGAGGCATTTCAAATTTGAATGAAAAAACGATTAAAAAGAAAAGGCAACAAAGATGGTAAGTCACGATGCATGTAGTAAAACCATCTTGGGGATCTTGTGTAATAACTGCCGACAGCTCTGAACCTATAAATTCAGCTTGAAACTATGAAGACCTGCTCATGTTGTGACTTTAGGGCATTATTCGAAATTTATTCATGTAATTTTTTCAGGGAAAGTCAATTTATTTATCTAAGTGGAGATTTAAAAAACTTAGAGAGCCATCTGGTGGCTTGTGTGCCTGCTAATTAAAATCTTTCTGGGCACAAGACTGCTGCCCTGTGGGCACTATCATTGGAGCAATGACACAAGACAAACTGGAGTTGACAATACACATTCTTATGCCATATAAAAACCAAACAATGTAATTTAGATACGACCAAACCAAAATGCAGGGGGGGGGGTACCTAAAAGTAATTCTGATATTATTTTCTCTACCTGCTCTGATAAAAAAAAATGCAAATAATGGCTATGAATAATAAGTTGCTTTTAAACTCTTTTTCATGATTGTATTTTTCACATTCAATAATTACAAAACTAGAAGGCCAAACCAAAACATGAATTAGTGGCTCGCTGAAATGATGTTTAATGTTCGATTAGCTTTATCTCTTCCTCCTACTTTGTAACAAAAGCAGCAGAGCAGGGTGGGAAGATACAGTTCTTACTCAGAAATATAAAAAAATTCAAATCCTGAGCAGGATCAGTAAAAATAATTTAATACACCTTTTCTTTCAGGTCTACAATGTCACACTAAAATTGTTAATGGTTTCAGTGCAGTATCTATTTCTTCAAATATTGAAAATGACTTTTTCTGGAATAAAATTTTTATGTTAAAAATGTATGATATATATTACTCTCATTAGGAAGGAGGAAAGATCACTTCAAATTTTCAGATAATTGCCTTGAGTAAGAGATGGTTCTCCTGTGACAATACATGTCATAGCTTTTTTCCTAAAGCTTCCATAACTGCAACTTGCCCAGCCCCCAACAAGTTACTGGAAATTATTGTTATTATTTTTTTTTGGATAAGGAAAATGCAGTTCCTTACATGAAAGCCTAATTCTATTGATTTCACTGGTATGTATGAGGAAGAAGCAGTTGAGAGTTCCTCATTATTGCCTACATGATTCATTATTAAAGTATAAATAGGCTGTAAAATATATCAGAAAGTTGTCATAAATGTTGAAAATGAAAGTGTAAATTTTCAAATTACTTACAAAACTAATACAAAGACCATTTAAGGAAAAAAAAACAGCTATGTCACCTAAACTATTATTTATACCAAAAATAATATTAGAAGAATGTGAAACTTACATTGTCACTGGACTATTTCTAAAATTAATGGCATTTTTCTTATTCCTTAACATTTTTGTTTATTTATCATTGTGGTTATCTTGGATAAATTCCAAAACACTTTTTGAGGTTCATAACTAGAAGAATGTAAATCATATATTTGTTAGTTTAAAATACTCTAACAACATTAAGTATACGTTCCACCTTCTATTGAACTATTTTCTTTAAATTAGCTTTAATTACAATTGTTATTGTCATATGTGTTTATTTTCTACGAGTATTAAATTATATCTTGTTTCAACTTTTATTTTTAATTTATATTCATCTCTTGTATTAAATATGGAACAGAGTTCAGATTTTAAAACTCAAATGATTCCTTCACATTTAAATCAGAAATTCATTATTTTAAGTTTAATGAAAGTCTTTTTTTTTTGCTCTTACACTTGTTTCGAAAGCATGAACTTATTCCAAAGTATTTGATACATTAGGGAATAAAATATCACAAAGTTTCCCATTTGCTAACATGTGATTTTGTCAGTGAGAAACATTAGGTCAGTTTTAAATCAGAGAGCAATTTTATGTCTAGAGATATTTCTGTCATTACTTGGTGGGTGAGGAGGGTCGCTACATCTAGTGGGTAGAGACTAACGATGCTGAGAAACCTCTTACAATGGGCAAGCCAGCCCTCCCCCACGACACAAACTTATTCAGCACAAAATGTCAGTAGCGGCAAGGGTGAGAAACGTTGCACTAGGGGAATGAAAAGAAATGAGCTGGGCAGGAATACACACAATGCACACACGCACGTCCTCAAGCATCTACCAGCGACCTCGGAGTACTGCATTCTGAACCCCGCCTGCCCACATCTGCTGTTACAACTTCCCATCTGTTTTCCGATAACCTTCCTCCCAGTACTTCACAATAACTCACAAGCTGCCACCTTCTTTACATCCACTTCCACAGCAAATTTCAGGTCATTTTTAAGATAATTTTATTTATTTCTTAATTATTTCAACATGCAAAAAATGTGCTGTTTTTATTAGGTTCCAATCTTTTCTTTTTAATATGTCACTGATGTGCTTTCTGAGTATGGCGTGCCTACCAGCATTTCTCCCACAAGGCTCTGTGGTTTTTATTGCATGATTTTGCATTGCAAGGTGCATATTAGAAATATGATATATTATAACAGAACTGAACTCATGTTTTATTTCTATGTTAAGTATACTTATTCTCCTCTTCTCTCTGATTAATTCCTTACTATTAAAGTGTTTCGAAACACGGTCGAAAATACTTTATTATTACTTTAATTTTCAGAAGTTTAAAAGATCCAGAAAATTACAGAGAACATTATAGTGAGCATCCTAATATTAGTCACTGATTTAACAAATTTAACATTTCCTTCAGATTTCCTTCTAATGAAAGAAATACAACATGACAGATAAAACTCAAGTACCCTTGGTTCTCTCTTCAACCCTATTTTTATTCTCCTCCTTTCCCAGAAGCAAACCTTAGGATGAATGTGGTAACTTTTCAGTGCATGTTTTAAAATTTTTTACCCATATATATCCAGAAATAATACATAGCATTTTTTGTCTTTTATTCACAAGCGCTTTCTAATACTGGAACTTGCATTCTTCATTCAACGTTTTAAGATCTGTCCACATTGATACATATCTATAACTGATTTATTTTAATTTTGTATACTGTTCCATGTCTGAATAGATCACAATTTTTAATCCATTCTTTTATCCACTGACTATTTATTTTCAGCCCTGTTCATATCCTTTGTCTCTACTTTTATTGGGCCGCTTGTCCTTTCATTTGTAGGATTTCTGTATATAATCTGTACATTGATTACTTGTTGCCTACAATATGTTAGAAATATTTTCTTCTAGTCTGTGGCTTATCTTTTACTCTTATTTATGCTCTTATGGAGTACAAAAGTTTTCCATTTTGATGCAAATATATCAATCTTTTCTTAGGTGTTTGTGCTTTTTGCATTTTGTTTAAGAAATTCTTTCCTACACTGAAGTTACAAAGATATTCTACTGTTTCTTCCAACAGGCTTACACTTTGCTTTTCATGTTTAGATTTAGAAACAGGTAAGCATATTGTTCGAGTTTTTCACTTGAGTGAATGTTTGGGGAATACACTGTGCATGAAGGCTGTCTGTATTAACATTTTAAAGAGGGAACACACCTGTGGGGGTGAGGGTGAGAGCTGGTCAGCAAAGGAAGCCTAGAGAAGAGGGTCAGAGAGGCCTACTGTCCCCAGGGTCAACAGCACCTCCCTGAACTGTCAGGGGAGGCAGAGTCCTGGGCAGTGACAATGAGCATGGACTGTGGCAGGACTGCACCCGTAGTAGAGGTGAAGATGTCAGGCAGCAGCCATTACAATAATCTACCTCTAGTTCTTGCTTGGATTGCCTAGATCCTAGCAATCTTCTGATTATAGGTTGCCTTTTCAGAGATTTTTGCCTAAAGGGAAAGAATATGCTGCTCAGCAAACATGGGCATACTGGGCAATTATATATTTCATTATAAATTAATAAAATTGGCATTCTTCTTCTCTCGCTTATGGGATTCTGTTCTGTCCAAAAGATCGACCATTGGTGTGTTGAGAAATCAGCTGAGGTCTAGACTGTGGACTCGGGGCATTAATCCAGCCAGCCAGGTCAATGCCACTCCTTGGGGGCCCCTTAAGTGAGCAGCTGACCTTTCCAGTTCTTCCCCAATCTCAGTGAGCATCTGCGGCTGAACAAATTTCAAGCATGAGGATGGCCCAACCGTCCTGTCTTCCTTTCTCTCTACTCTGATTTCCACAAATGTTGATTAAAGTCTACATTCCCTCCATGGCTGTTATTCTGAACCAACAGCAGCAGGTACATGTGTATCTGCTGTGCCAACACAGAAGACGCAGCCCTTAAATGTCATTGTTGTGAAAAGTTATTAGCCATGGGCATCCCCGAATTCTGGAGAACAAAGTTAACCAAATGCCACATTTCAACCGACTTCCGAATCAAAACAAGACCCACGAGAAACCTGTGGTGTCTCTCACAAGTCTCCTGCCATTGAGTTTCTTAAAGGAGGCGTCCACGGAACAGAAGCCCAAAGGAGATTTCAAATAGGCCTGATGCCTCCAGGAATTTCAAAAGGATCTTTTCCCTTAGGAACTATTTTTTTTTCACGCGATTAAGCTTTGCTCCTTTCACAGAGAGTGGTCTTTGAAGCTCCTCAAAGTGTCAAGTTGACAGTGTCAGCCTGCTGCTGCTAGGCTCTGTGCCCTTCTTCTCTCTGCTTAGTGTCGGTAAAGGTGTGTGTGCACTGGGCAGTAGGGAGAGAATATCAGATTTGAATTCTCTTGGTCAAATTACCTCGCAGCCGAACCTTTCCCTTCTTTGCCCCACAGACCTCTGTTCACGGCAAACCTTGGTCATTGCTGGATTTGAATCACATTTATGTGTGTGCCTATCCTAGTCCCTGTCCTCCACTTGACTGCAAGCACTCTAAGGACAAAAAAGCTACATCCTAACAACTCTGATTCTGCCACAATGACCGCGACACTATGATGCTTCAAGAAATGTCAGTTCCCATTGGCTCCGAGCAGCTTCTGGTGAAGAAGAGTGAGGAATTCTTTAAGACGCAACTAAACCCTGGCTCCTGAGCATCATGGTGAAATTCTTAAAAGTACCTTCGACGTCTGTTGTGTCCCCTGTTCCTGGTACGACAGTGGATGCTCATCAGACAGGTACTGACAAAATGTATAAATCAGCAAAACAAACCCTACTTTGCCCCTTGAAAGCAACAATAAACAAAGCTAAAAGAAGAGCAGCCTATATGTGGCTGAGAATATGCAAGACATGATCAGACAGCATGGCGCACGGAACAACTGAAATCAGGTCTGTCCCAGAAAGGCATTTCAAACATCAGTAAGTAAACATTAAAACAGAAGAATTCTGGTAGGACTGTATTCTGGACCAGCTTATTTCTGACAGCACATGGAAAACAATGTTTGATAGACTTCGTTGTCACTGTTCCCTTAATCCTAGACTGCCACTGTTGCTTCTGCAGGCAGAGGTGGAGGCAGGCGGACCAGATGTGTGGGTCTGCTGGAAAGGAGAGACACCAGAACAGAGCGAAGCCTGTGGGTGGAAGCCGGAATGTCCTTCCCTGCCTCATTCGAACACTTTGCTGCGACATTCCCTTCATCCTACCAAAGCAAAGACTGCTTCACCTGGCACTGCTTTTTATTAAAAGACAAGCCAGCAGTAGCATTAAGCAGCAAGAGCTATGGGGGGTGGGATGGGGTGGGGATTTAAGACTCTCCACACTCTGAAAAAATGAAAAAAATAAATAAAAATACAACCTTTCTGAAACTCCAAAAGGCAGCATTGAAGGGACTGTGTCCAAAATCTTGCAAGGATGTGTTATCATGACGTGTATCTACAAGTGATCCTGCTGAGTTTTTTGCTTTCTATCTTGTAGGGACTGCTTTTCTTCCTTTTTTTCTTTTCCTGTCTTTCCTGCAAAGCAAGGTTTGAATTTTCTCAACTGTGTGTGTTCCTCCCTCAGCCCTGCAGGTGGCGCCTCTGTTCCAGTGCCCTCTGACTGTCCAATGGTAAACAGGTCTTGATTCCTCGAGCAAGTTCTTGCCACCTCACCTTAAGTGACTAAAACAGGAAATTTTGCTTTTAGCCAGAAACCAACTGTTCCTGGAATCACACAGCCATTAGACTTTATTAAGCTGAAATTAACACAAAGAGAAAGAGAATAAAAAAGAGAACAGGCTTTCATGATTGGGAGTTCTATCCAACAGGTTTATGTGGGAGATGGATTTTGATTTCATGATGAATCAAAGAAGCAATGTATACACAAGCATAGTCTACCAAACAAAAATCCATGTTGCAGCCTGAATGAGGTGATGGACACTCAACTGTGATTGCTCAGATGTCAAACACACAGAAGCTGGGATGATTTTTGCGTGCTGGGTGTGCTCATGGACCTTGGTGGGTCTCCACTGTACTAGAACTAGTGTGGTGTGATTGAGACTTGCTCTTCGGGGAACAGTGCTGCTCCTTCCGAGCTCGCCCTCTGCCTGGGTCCTGACTCCCAGAGCACCTCGTTTTCACTGTCTGAGGCTGGGTAGCACTCCAGGTAGCAGCAGGGGGTTTGGTCCAAGAACTGCCAGCCACACATTGTTCCAGCCTCCGCCTCACGACTCACAGGACCTGAGCCCGAAAAAACCTGAGTCTCTGGTTCCCCGCTAAGTCCAGGGAGCTAACAACTTTTATGGACAAAATCAAGAGCTGTCATACTGAATCAGAAGAACCTGTTTCTTTCTGTTTCTCCCACTGATCTGCCAGCCCGGTGTCTTCCACAGCTACCGTAGTGCATAGTACATAACAGGTGCTCAACAAACATGTATGAAATGAATGACTACAGCCCAACTACAGAAATATGTCAAAAGACTGTCCAAAATATTCTGGTGGAGGTGGTATAACACTGCTATTTATAGTAGAAACTGATGTCATTCCATCTGGACCCCGCTATTGTGTCTGGGTATACTTTGCAGAAATATACCTTGGGTTCTAAGTGGGAACACTAAAGAAGAATCTGAGTGTCTTTGAATTGGTTAATTACAAATGACAACAGTTAATAATTCTTCAAAAAATTATGCTACTGTTCTAAGTACTTATATAGTATCTCCTTTAATCCTCACAATAATCTGTGAGATAAGTACTATCATTATCACATTTTAAAGAGGGAAACTAAAGTATGGAGAAGTTAAGTGATTTGCTCAATGTCAGTTACATGGCAGAGTTGAGGTACAAACCCATGCAGTATGACTCAGAGGTGGTTCTCTGAATCACCATTGTCCTGCTGCCCTGTACCATGTGGGTGTCTTCGAGTCTCTTAATGGAAGCCTTGAGCAGCGTGCTCACTAATACCAAGGACTTCTCGCTGGGAGGCAGAGGGTGGAGGAAGGCCCTTGCAAATGTGGCCTTGCTGAGTCTTATCAGGAGCTGATCATCCATGATGCTCCCACACAGACATCAACATCCACGGAGGGATGTTTCCGGCCCTTCAGTTCAGAACTTCTGTTGTTCTTGGAATTTTCGAGGGCTTCCTGGATGAAACCTACTGTAACGAACAAACCCAAAAATGTACAATGGCTCCAATGCGGTAAAAATTTATATCTTGTGCACACAAGTTCACGTGCTCACAGACATTGCTCTCCTCCCAGGACCCACGATCTTTCCTTCAAGTTGTTCCATTTTCTTCAACAGGAAGGGTGCACACCTCCATCAGTCCAGTGGAACGAGAAAGAGTACAAAGGACTTTGCATGGAAGGGTTTGAAAGTGGCGCATGTCACTTCCGCTCACTTTCCATTGGCCAAAACATAATTATATGGCTAAATCTAGCTGCAGGATTAACTGGAAAATACAATTTATCACTGTGCCCAGGAAGAAAAGGAAATGGAATTGATGAATAGCTAGCCAGCCTCTGCCACAGAGGCCAATCTTAGAATGCTAACAGAAGATGCAATCAATAAAAGAATTTCAAACTCTACGTTATTTCAGTACCTCAAGCATTCTTTTCTTCTTTCTTTTTTGTTTGTTTTAAAGGAGAGAACCATAACACTGGAGCTTTTACGTTCTTCATTTACATAAGTAGATCAATGTTGGTTTTCGCCATCCCTCTCCAGACAGGATACGTGCAGTCTGTGAGGG
This sequence comes from Pteropus medius, assembly GCF_902729225.1. NCBI lineage: Eukaryota > Metazoa > Chordata > Mammalia > Chiroptera > Pteropodidae > Pteropus > Pteropus medius. The sequence goes on along the minus strand of NW_024347790.1, from coordinate 566,804 downwards.
GCTTATACAAAACAAAACAAAGCAAGAACTTGGACCCTCTTCATTTCTAATGTTTTATTCCACACAAGGAGACCACCACTGATCTCTTCCAAATACCTATCGGTTACGGCTAGGCAGGCAGTAAGATGGAGGGCAGGTGCTTAGCCACTGGGGTCCTCCCTTACTCCCTCTCATGACCCCGGATCCCCAGCTTACCTTACCACACTGGGGACAAATCTGAAAACTACTGATCAGAAGCCATGTCGGCTACTGATAACTCTGTGCTATTATCCCAGGGATAAATGTTTCTACAATGACCTCAACAGCTGTTTTTCCAATGAATAGCAACTATAAGACACTAAGGAGTTCCTTTTCTAAGGATAAATGCTTGTTAAATGAACAATGATGGGTGGATCTCTCTGAGCCTATAAGAAAATCACCTTTCCATGTAACACTTGAGTCTTCTCAGAGCTTCTGCTCAGAGATGCTTATAAATCTGGGGACCCACCACGAGATGCCGACTCCTATGCCACCTTCCGCTGCAGAAAACAGATGATTTCACACTGCCCCTAACAGAAATCCTGAGATTAGGATTATATCTTTGCCCCTGCCCCCATCCCTTTCTAAATGACCGAATCAAATGATAAAGTAGGATATCAAATTAGCCCATGTCTAAAATTGGATATAGAGTGATTAACAATATAAGGCAGCAAAGAAATCTGACTAAGGCATTCCAATTCTTTGTAAGCCTTTATAATGAGTTAGCCTACCTTAAAGGATTTATCTTTTTGAGGATACATGTATTCTAATTCCAGAAGACAGAATGTCATTGCAATAATTTGTTTCTATTTTTCCCCCTTTTGGATTATAAGAAGGGCAATGATACTATTGTGTGTGTGTGTGTGTGTGTGTGTGTGTGTGTTGTGTGTGTGTGTGTGTGTGCGTGTTTGTGTATAGTTTATTGTATACATATAAAATTTTCAGCACCTCCCATGGTGGTTGGCTGTGGAAGGAAGGAACGGACTAAGGAATGAACAAACAAATGAAGGAAGGGAGAGAGAGATGAGGCCATTTTGTGATATATTGAAATACTCCTAAAGCCATATTGGATTTTCACAAAAAGATACTGAAGTCAGATGAGGAGACAGCCCCTTGCCTTGAACCATCAATAAAATGAAAGTGAACCCAAACTCGACAGACAGACAGACAGACAGACAGACAGATAGCCGTTGCCCTAGGCTGGCATAAATCCTTGATTAAGAACCAAGAGGTCTGGGGATTGCAACTTGTCTTTTTGCTAAATAGCTCGAGGGTTGTAGGCCTTGAATAATTTACACTTTAAAATGAGAATGATATTTCCCTGTCTATCAGACAAAGAGGGGGTAGAGAGTCAGGGAAGGGGAGAAACAGTAAACAGGCTATAGAATAATAAAAGGGTAAGCTCTTTGAGAAAATAAAAGGACTCTACGAATGCAAGCTACTGCTGATGCAAATTCAAAATCTATGAGTTGCCTATAACATTTTTATTTTCAATTGTCAGAGTGCATGATCTTGGGTATTCTAAATTTTATTAAATCAAATAATGTGTCTGCTTTTACATTTGGGATGAGACCTCGAAGAGGTAACCAAAACCATCGATTCCCTTTAACAGGGGCTGATGGTTTCACAGATGGGAAAGCCAAAGCAACAGAAATTAGTTAAGCTTGGCTAGCCTCAGAAATAATCGTGTAATCACGTAAACAGATCAAGAAAATACTGAAAATCCCAGCCACCATATGACTGGTACCCATCAGGTAGCATTTTTTTTTTCATTAGATAAGAAGGTAAAATCATCTGTGTGTCCAAAATGATTCATTAATGAGCAGACTCAGAAAGGACTCCTGACTCAGTGTGAGGCCCTTCCTTTAATTCTTCTCTATAGAGGATTAGTGCTTTTGTTTTATTTTTGGAAGTGCCCTAAGTGGTCTCTATGTAAGTATGACAAGCTTAAAAACAAAAATAAATGAATGAATGAATGAATGAATGAATGAATAAAAAGTAAATATGATCACCAGAACTTAAAACAAGAAATTCTGGGGATCTAGTCCATTTTCTTTAATTCCTTTCCTACTGGCTTCCTTCCTTGCAAAAGTAACCTTTCCTTCGAAATGTCCTGTTAAATATGCCTAAAGTCTGCCAGCCACTAAAAAATTAAATTACATATAACAAAATGACAACACTCTGTAGAAATATTTTGAAACTGATTGAATCATAAATTCTCCCAATGTCCTCCCGAGGCACTGAGTAAATAGATAGTTCATGGATATTGCCGTAGGGAGGAAAGAAATCATCGGTCCTGCAGCCCTGTTTCTGAGTTAGCAGACTTTTCGCTTCAGGCTACAGCCTCCATTCTAGATATTTTTATCTCCCTAAGATTTGAGAATGCATTCAAACCTTTATAATCCTCATACTTCACTTTTCCTCCACAGACTCTTAATTGAATGGCAAAGTCTTCTTCTCAATTTGTTTCCACAAGCGCATAAAGGTCCCTTCCTTGTCCCCATCTCCTTTGACCAAGAAGAACAAGAAAAAAGCCCCTCCAACGACGGTCTTAGCACTCTTCCCACATTTTCTCAGCCAAGAATTTTCTCAGCTACAATGTATTCTGTATTTACAAACCCTTGGTGTCTT
>NW_024347790.1:538308-563082 GCF_902729225.1 Pteropus medius | reverse complement strand
TTTTTTTTTTTTTTTTACTATAATTTTGTGAACTAATTATGTGGCACAAGTTGTTACTCTCCATCTGCCTGTGGGTGTTGAGTTTGCTTTAGGACTTAAAGGAGAGAGAGGAATTCACTCTAAGATTTCACAGAATCATAGAGCCATGAACCAACAACTTTTCCCCATGCAATTAAAAGAAACCTTCCCCCACAATCAGCATCTCAATCGGACATCATGGCCTGACACACTTTATCACAGGGTTTTTGAAAGAATGAACATCTGTATGCAGTGGTATGTAGAATGCAGTTGTCTGTCATCTATTTCCAAAAACCAAATGTTTGGTGGGTTAGTACTGCATAAGAAACTCCCACAGGAATGGAGAGGGACGGGAGAAAATCCTCTTTGAAGTATGGGGTGTGGATTCCAGCGCATCTTTTACTGTGTGACTGGGGAACTTCGGCACCCTAATATATCATTGGGGTCATTTAGAATAAGCTTCAGTACATCAAAGAAGTCATCTGTATTTAACACTCAATAATATCCTAGATTAGTAAAACCATATGTAAACTCGCTTTGTACAACAAAGATGAAAAGAAGTGAACAGCCCAAGTGTACATAGCCCTGTTAAGATAAAACAGTCTTGGAAGCTAATATCTTTAAAGCAATTAGGGGAAATTGGTGCTATTAAAGAGTACAGAGATACACAAATTCTTTCAAATTATAGGCAAAGGAAAAGATCACTAATCCTTTGCCAAGGTCATCTAAAGATTTTAGAGAAACAAATACCTAAAGTATATTAGAGAGTTTAACAAAAAACAAGTTGCATTTATGCCACTTTGATCATAGGTTTGTTATTCTAAATCGAGATCTAACTGGGATCGGGAATTGGGCAGAAAAGAAGGAAAGTAAATATACAGAGCCTACCTGTCATCCTTCCTATAGTTTTCTGGTCTCTAGATGGAGTTAGATGCTTTGTCCTACTCCTTACCTGCCTGCCACGTCCGTATCTTCAGTGACAGAGCATGGAAACACACTCGACTCCGCCAGAACTTTGAGAACCTCCAGGCTCAGACTGGGAGCACTATCAGCTTGGGATCACAGGTGGCAGAATGCAGATGGCATACACATGGAACTATGGGGTGGGCCATTAAGATCACAGCTAAAATGGCGCAGGATTTGTGCTACATTTACTCTGTTGTAGAAACATATTCTGAATTTTAGAGAGAAGAGGATAAACGAAGCACAGTGAGTGTCCGGGCATTGCAATGACAATGTTACTTTGAGAATTCCAAGTCAAAGACTCGCACAGGATTATACGTGGGGTGGGAGGGTAGGGGAGAGGAAGATCATTTACTGAACATCTTCTGCACCCTAGACTTTGTGCTAAGCAGATATAAATCCTTAGGAAACCTCACCAAAAAAAAATATGACTTCATTCTGTGGCTAATTTTACAGCTAAGGATGGAGACTCAAAGCGGTTCTAGACCTGGACTTTGAAAGCAGGTCAGTGAGAACCACGCTCTTTGTGCTATGCCATTTACCTGTGCTCATCGTACTAGAGAGAGAGGTTAGAGGCAGGAAACCGTAATGTTGAACGAACTGTACTGACCTTTGCCCTCTATGTTCTGGCATCCCTGATGCTGGTCAAGCCACTCTTCACCATCTCTATTTTCTGACCGAGCCCCATTCCACTTCCGCTGACTAACATGCTCCAGCAGACACTTCCTGTTTTCCTCTGCAGGCTTTGGCCATTTTCTCTCCCACCCATGCTTTATTTGACCCTTATGATCACTTTAAATTCTTGTTGGGAAGAGGATATGAGATGCCAAATTGGATTCTAAGGAAGAACTCAAAATCAAAATTATACAGATCAATTTCTACCCTAGTCAAAATAAACAAAACTGTCTCAATATAGTTAAAACAAAAACATACTATTATAATCCTGTTTTCTGACACACTGTTATAGTGTAACCTTAATTAGCCAGACCTCTCCTAATTGGTACTGTGAATAACTAGAATTATTTTTTTCTGAATTCAGTTTTTAAAAGAAAAAAGCAATTAATACTCAAAGTTCATCAAGTGCTGACTAAACAAAGCAAATCCTAGACTGCGTTCTAGAGTCAGGATATGTCTCCCACCCCTCTCTAACTCTTCTTTCTCCAAATGGAAAACTCTTATTTGCCCGTCAAGTTTTATTCCGAAGACTGAGTGATGTGTCATGTCAAGAGGGACAGTTAGTCCCTCTTCCTTTTGAACCCAGATAATTTCATACATCTCTCTCTCCATCAAACATTTATCTACATCTGAAACAAGCCTATCATCTTTGTGTTCCCAGAGCGCAGCACACAGTAGGTGCTCAAAACAATACTCGTATTATAGAATGATATATAAAATGCTCGTGTTAAAGAATAAATGAAGAAATGAGTGAAAAGTAGATCTTTCCATCCTGTATACCCACATCTACACTGCTGCACGTGTTCTTCATTTCAGAATGACGCTGCTGTAATTTCCCATATTGATAAAGATGAAATGACTTTTGTAAAACTAAGGCTAAATAAGGACACCGAAGTATCACAGTGTGTCCCTTAAAGATGTTCAACTACTGCTGAAATCATGAAATCAGTTTCTAGTTAACATTCCTTTCCGCTAATCCAACTGTTTGGCTGATAGAAGCATCCATGTCCTGTAGGCGCCTGCAGCGAAGGGAGACACTACGATGCTTGGAGCAGCGCAGACCATGCATCAGACTCTGATGACACTGACAGAACGTGTGTCTCAGCCCCGAACAACTGAATTCTGGCCGAAGTTCCCGTTACATGCAATGACCTTCGTTCACTTACCTTGACTAGAGGTAGCTGTCCAAATGGAAATGGACAGCCACAATCACAACCAAAGACTGGACTGGTCTTCCTAAACCAGCATGTATTATACTCACCCGTGTTCATGTAAGTGAAATAAAGGCACAGAACAACATACTCTTACCAAGTACGGTACATTATTATTTTCTCTTTTTTACAGCCAGTTATAATCTACCAAATTGATTGAGTACGTGATGGTGGATCAAGACCTGAGTATGAAAAAAAAAATGAATCTATAGTCCAAAAACCACCAATTGAGCAATGCATAAGTCCGCCGCCCTAATTTATCCCTGATCTCCGCTGTTCAGGAATAATGGTCAACGGAGACAGCATATCCAGTGCCTCAATATTTTGATTCTGCCCAACTTTTACCAGGTCTTATTTCGCGCCTCCAGAACCAATGTTACTTCCAACACCATCACTGCAAGGGAATAATTTACTAGAACAAGGAGAAAAATAGGTGACATTTAACTCATGTTATAAACGTACATTAAAAAAAAAAAGACTTTCCATGGGAGACATGTAAAATGAATGCCATCAAGCATTTAAAGGAATTACGCAAAAAATGCTTATCATCTGATAACTTCCACGTCCTATCCCACCCCTATCCACAAAATTTTACAGAACCCACTGTATTCTCAGTTGTCATACTATAAATCGTCAAATCATTTGGAATGTGCACTTCACCTGACTTTCAATACTTGATGACTCATTCTTGGAGAGATCTCTCTTCTTCTGAGTGTTATCATCTTAGCTACAGAAAATGAGACTCTTGACTATGTGATATCTTCTGGGAGGACTGTTGATGGCAGACAAGGTCTCAACTCAAAACGCCAATGGCAGTAGACAGGGTCTGAGGACTGTGCCATGCCCACATTTTCATTTGTCCCTAGTCAATTTTACTCAATGTTTCATACAAAACGAAGATAATAATATAATTGTTATAATGAACTCATATTTATATTTCAGCAATTGCGGGGGACTGCTGACTGTAATCAGCTACCTTTTTATGAAATATTAATAGCAAGAGGTTGTACATAAATATCTTCTATTATTTAATCTTGCCTAATGAGGCAACTTCTTAAAAATTGTACTTAGAAGGCTGAAAGAAAGGATGAAGATAGCTTAGCTGGGGATGCACCTATAGCAAGAGTTACCTAAAACCAGTAATGGGAGTGGCAGTTGAATCACTTATCACGCACACACATCTGTGCACGTGCACATAGACACAGACACACACACACAATATTGGTCTATGTTGACTGGCCAAGAAGAGTGAATCACATTTTAAACCCTGGATGATTCATCTATAGAATCTATACCTTTGCATATATATGAGAGTTTACTTTGCAACAGCATTTCACTTTTTGATTGAACACAAACACATCTTAGAAAGCGTCTGGGCATCGGAAGGCTGCTGTCTGACAAGGCAGTTAACTGTGGGTCACATCTGAGTCGGCGCTATGCAAGTGACTTTCCTTTCAGTGTTGTCAGCTGACTTCAGTCACTACGAAACAAAACAATGGCAGGGCTAGACTGAATCCCACAACCGTGGGTCTGGGGGCTTCCTCACAGCTGTCCCTTTGAGCTGTATGCACCTGCAGCCCGTGAAAGGGCAACTGCAGTCCCCACGTGTCCCGCCTGCCTGGCTCTGTGGCTGAGCCTGCAGGTCCAACAGGATGACGCCACATTTGTGCCAGTTCTGGAGAGATGGAAGCGCTGGTGTTGACTAAACTGCTTGTTATGCAGCTGTCTGACAAATGACAGATTTATCTCCAAATAATACTAAGCCAGGGAAATCACAGGTTTATTTGATGACTACTTATCTTCCTGATGGTCACCAGCTGGTGCGTGGAAGGAGCCCCCAACTCACATGAACTTTTTTGAAAACAACTCTAACTACTATGTCACCTTGGGCAAGCCACTGACTTACTGAGCCTCAGTTTCTCTGTCTATAAAGTGAGGCTCCTATACCTGTGGCATCTCCATTAGTCCCGGTTTCTGGCATCATAGCCCGAAAGGAACAACGATTCCTCTCTGGCAGGGATCTAAAATCACGTGGTTTGATGGCTGTGAATCAGTATGGTGCACAATATGTGACCCTCGGGAAACAGCAAGACAGGACCAGGCGTCACTCCCACATGCCCTTAGTACCACTTGCATTCCCCACCTCCACAAATGGCCTGTGCTCAAATCCTGGCTCTGCTGCCCCCAAGCTATGTGCTGTGAGCAAGTTCGGTGCCTTTGTACTTCTTCAGCTGTAAAACTGAGATCATAATACTAGAACCTGCCTTGTAATGGTGATTTAGAGATAAAAGGAGAAAACAGATGTCAAGTGCTCAGCACAGGGTCTGGCCCACAACAGCGCACGGTGAGCGCGCGCTATCACTACATTTGTTCCATCTGCGTGTACTGAGTGTCTTCTCTACGCAAAGCTCAGCTGGATCCTGTCCCCAAGTAGCTCCAATGAGCATCAAAAACAGATTTCTACGCCCTATGCTATATTTGCCTGACACCTAAATGGAGAGAACAGGTGTCTATACCTTGTTAGGTATGGCACTAAGCAGGGATTTAGCTTGAAGACAGAGACCATTTGACAGAAATATTGCCAACAACCACACATTTCACCACACAGCACCAAAAGCGGCATCCCACACCATCTTTGGCTGTGTGCCAGCGACAGCTAGCTGTCCATGGACAAGTCACGCTCCCTTTCATGGATTGGGTGCTGCTGCTCTGAGGTGGATGCCCCGCCAGGGCACACACACTTCCGAGCTCCAGCCGCCATAGCTAAGAGGAAGCCACACAACTGAGTTGTGGCCAAGGAATGTGGGGAGAAGAGGTGCGTGCTGCTTCTAGGGTCTGCATCAAAACCTCCCCCTGACGTCCGCTCCTTTCCTTTTCCCTCTGCTGGCTGGACGGCTACAACTACATGTGGAATATGGCAGAGTCTCTGCCTGCCTGGGAGTCTGAATGACAGCTGGAGGAGAAGCCCCAGCCACAGGCTCCCAACTGGGTATCACACGAATGAGAAATAAGCGTCTATCACATGAAGCCCCTAAGATCTGGGATTTATCTGCTCCAGCAGGCAAGATTTCCTTTCTTGGAGCAGGTGAGTATTGCACCATGTGTTTAGAGAAAAATCAAACTGCCTTGATTTATACCGGGCTCTTACAGCAAATCCTGGCAAATGACCTGAAGTTCATGGGAAGACGGAGATTTAAGAAACATTCTTCAGTGAAAAGCACAGGGTAGTTTATCACAGAGATGTCACTTAAGAAGCCATGCTACTTTAAACAAAATTGATCTGAAAGAGAAGAGGCGATCTAGCCAGCGAGAGAGAACTGGCATAATCGTCTGTTCTCTCCACCTCCAGCCCAGCTCTCATCGGAGGAAGTCGGAATTCTGCTCAGAGGTATACTTAAAAACACAGAAATGATGAAAGTTAATTGCAATTAACTTATTAATGAAAATTTTTGTAATCTTTGTATAGGTTTTTTTTTTTTTTTGGCAAATACAAATTGCTTTAGATTATAATTCCAGTGTATAAATCACTAGAAGGGAAAATTCATTGGACACTAAAGAATAAGCTATAGGCAACCAACAGTGAAAACGTCAACTTTCAAACAGCAGTATATTTTCAACCATACACAAGAAGAGGGGGGAAATGATACTGAATTAAATATTATTTAGAATAAAACACAGGCTGCCTCACAGGCAATGTAAGGTAAAGCCCAAAGGAGGCTGTAGGAATAATATGCAGATTCACCTAGAATTTAGAGGAAATGATGGGATAAAGATATGGGCTAAATAGTCCTAATATCTCTCAACATGTTTTTACTGTTCACATGTCCAAAACCAGAACTGGAACCAGAATTGGAATGTGGGATTCTTTAGGGACCAGAAAAAGATCCCTACTCTTAACTCCTGGCTCACTGCTCTGTTGCTAAATGCAGAGCAGTGAAGATTAAGAACAGGACTCTGGGTTCAACTTCAGCAGTGTCGCTAAATTTGTTGAGAATGTGATGGCAAATTTTTAAAGTCAAGAGCAAGGAAACAACCAGGTGTATATTTCCTGCATTTCCACTGACATTATTGTACATCTGTCTCTGGTCTGGATTTTCACTAGCATTTGGGAAAAAAAAAAAATGTTGTGTTTCATTCGCTGGTAGAAAAAAATATTTAGTAAAGAAAATTAAAATACCAGTACAGTCAATCCTTATATTGGCAGATTCCATATTTGCAAAATCGCCTCCTTGCTAAAATTTCTCTGTAACTCCCAAATCAATATTGTGGCTCTTCCGTGGTCACTGGCACAATGAGCAGATGAGAGACTCTGAGTCCCAACGGGCACAAGGTCGATGGAGGCGATGTTCTGCCTTTTTGTTTCAGTTCCCATATTATAAACAAGTGTCCTTTTTGTAATGTTTAGTGCCACATTTTTCAACATTTTGGACTTTTTTTTCGATGATGTCACTGTTCAGAGCGGCCCCCGAGCGTGGTGCTGAGGTGCTGTGTGGAGCTCCTGAGCACTGGAGGGCGGGATGTGCATATGGGGAACATACGTGAGTCTGACAAGTTTCGCTCAGGCACAAGTCGCAGTGCTGCTGGCCAGGAGTGCAATGTTAATGGGTCAACGATGTATATTAAGTGAAGTGTATTTAAACAGAAACACACAAAAAACCAAGGTGCTGTATTAATGGATCTATGAAAAGGTTGTGACCAGAGGCTCACAATCACCGAACCCTATTTTCCCCAGAAGCAATGGCTCAGTATTTGCTCATTCAGTGTTCCTCGTAACGTTACACATCTAAGAATTCCAGTGGATAAATTCTGGGAGCATCTATTATGTATTAGACATCATACTAAACTTTTTCACAAACATGCTTCTGTAATTTAGGCACACTTGAAAACTGTACCAAGCCTGACAATTGAGCAGTATTCACAAAGTCATGACCTAGAGAAAACTAGTGTCACTATTTCAATAAACAGCAGCCATTTCAAGGCCATATAAGCTCTCCTGTCAAAAGGACAGGTCTTGCTAAGTAAGCTGAATAGACTTCGGGAGAGTCAGTAGTTCTGGAAACTGCCAGAGCCATTTCCTGCAGATGACCTATAAAGCCTACTGACCTTTCACACCGGCTACCAAAATGAACACAACCCACTGCCTCTACTCTGAACCCCATGTGATGCCTGGCCGAGATCCAGCCCAGAGTCAGAGGCTCAGCGACATCAATGGAGAGGCAGGAAGTGCGCCTGTGTCAAGGGCCTTTCCCTTGACCTTGATTTTTAAAATCATTTAACAAACTTATCAACACTGCTGAAATTGAACCCAGATTACTATTTTTAATCTTCACTGCTCTACATTTAGCAACAGAGCAGCAAGCCAGGAGTTAAAAGTAGGAAAACATTTTCTCGTCCCTGGAGAATCCCACACACTAGTTTTGGTTCTAATTCTGGTCCTTGGACATATGAAAGGTAAAAACATTTAGAGAGATTTTAGGACTATTTAACTTAAATCTGGTCCATCATTTCCTCTAAATTCTGGGTGAACCTGCGTATTATTCGTACACTCTGTTTTGGGTTACAGTTTACATTGCCCCTAAGGTAGCCTGTTTTTTTACTGTAAATTATATTTAATTCACTATTTTTTTTTTTCCTTTCTGAGTTCAGTGAAAAGAAAAAGTGTGACGGCAAACAAACTGATTATCTGGGAAACTCTGATCCACTTTGAAAAGATCTAGACAGATAAATATCCTAGAATATTAACCAAATCGGCCAAGATGGAGCTGTTTCTATACCCCAAACTTCAAACTGACACCTTTACAAGCCACTTTCTTCGAAAGTCCCACTTTCCTATGAAGGCAAGAATTTGAAATTTATTACTAGAACTACTTGTTTTACTGAGGAGAAAATTCTTTCGTTTCCAAATATAATGAAGAACATCAAGAATTACAAGTAGAATTTAGTCAGTAAATGGCAGCTTTTAGAGAATGACATTTATCTATTAAGACAATTACTGCTGAATGTGAATATGAACATATAACTTAAGTAGATGGATATTTCTTCAGGCTTTCACACTTCTGGGATAATTTTAAAGCAATTTTCAAGCTTTTTCACCCCAGGACAATTATTGAAAAAATCTGGGAAACATTCATGCTCCACATGTCTCTCTTATAAGTTAAAAGTGTGGCAGGATTTCCAGAGAAATAAATTGTTCCTTTATTTTTTAATCAACTACATTGTTACATGGATTATATCACAGACCCTTACATTTTAGAGCAGCGGGGGAGGGGGGGTACTTCAGTGCCTCAATGGGGAAGGGTAATCAAAGTGTCATAATCAAGAATAAGGGGACAGACCAAAGCATACCCATCAAATGGTCTGTAAACCCTTCACATGTCAGAGCATTCCATAGTGACTAAAGCACTGGACCCTTTTATCTCATGTGAAATATCACCTTTTACCTAATTAAAAATGTCATGGTCACAGTGCAATGGCCACAGGGCCTTTGAGGAGAGGGGAGGGAGCTGGAGATGGGCAGGACTGAAGCGAAAGGAACCAGGCCTGTGAGGAGCAAGCCCCAAGGCTGGGGTCACAGAACACTGGCTCCCCAAATGTGACCACGTCCTCATCCCCACAGCCTGTGAGTCTGTTAGTGAACGAGGCAAAAAGGACTTTGCAGATGTGGTTAAATCAAGGATTCTGAGATCGTAAGATTAGCCTGGATTATCTGGGTAATCCCGGGGTTCCTGAACAGATCCAGAGAAGGGGCTACAATGACAGAAGCGGGGGCGGGGAAGGGGGGAAAGAGATTATTATGCCATCTTTGAAGGTGGAGGAGGAGTCTAACAGCCAAGGAATGCAGGTGGTGTCCAGGCGCAGGAAAAGACAAGGAAAGAGGGGCTCCCCTCTGTCCTCCAGGAGGAACACAGCCCTGCTGACACACCCTGATTTAAGCCCAGTGAGCCCCATTTTGGACTTCTCAACTCCAGCACTGTAAGATAAAATATTTGTGTTTTAAGCAACGAATTTGTGGTTATTTGTTAAGGCAGCAACAGGAAACAAATACAGAAGCCAACGTTCTGAATGTCAGTGTCTAAGGGAGTGAGATGGGTGGGATCAGGTTGTTGTTGGTACCCAAGGGGTCCAGTCTGGGGAAGTCAGGGACCCAACCCAGCTGAACACAGAATCTTGGGCAGGGTTAGGGCTGAGTCTCTAGGAAGAGCGATCTGGCAAAGGCATGGCAAGTTTAGACTAGGACTCTAGTCTCAACAGGGATACCACGGTACCAACGGAAACCATGGCAGCTGCCCTGTCCCAGTGCCTTAGCAAGGGGACTAGACGTCCCAGAGGGCAGGTAAAGGACAACCAGGCAGGGAGTACCTATGCTGCCTTCTGCTGGGACTTCGGGGGGGAAAAAGAGCTCTTTCTTCAGGTTGAGAAGGTGAGCCTAGAGCTGTCAGCCAGAAAACCTACCTAGAAATTAGGAACTCAAGAGGATGCAGAACTAAAAGATGGAAACAGACTGGGACTGGAAGCCAACCGTGTCAGAAGCCAGTTTTACTGCTGTCGACTTCTAGTTTTGAAGCAATACTTTTTGCTTATGCCAATGTGAGTTGTGTCACTAATACTTGTTCTTGACTAAGTACTGAAGAATATACAGTCATGGCAAAATTTCTCTCTCTTTCATATAAGAAGTGTTAGCCTTCAGGCATTCCAAAGAAGGCAAATAAATTCGGGGGCAGAGGGCAGGGTGAGGAGGGTAAAGTCTAGAATACATTAGCCGCCTCTTTAGTTCAACCAGCCTAATGCTTTAAAAACTCTTATTTTTTAAAAGCTAAATATCACATGGTGATTGTATGCAAATATAAATATATAGAGAAAAATAAATCAGCTATTATTCCACTATCATAAGATAACCCTCGTTGGTGCTTTAATTTACATACTTTCAAAATTTGGGGCACAGATCTATTTTTTAAATAAACTTTTCATTTTAAAGGGATTTTAGATTTTCAGAAAAACAGCAAAGATAGTACACCAAATTCTCATATATCCCACACCCAGGTTCCCTTATTATCGACATCTTACATTAACATGGTATATTTGTTACAATTAATATACTGATATTGATAAATAGATATCTCTTTTTTTTCACCCGATGTCCTTTTTCTGTTCCAGGATTGTTTTCAGGTTAGCATATTACATTTAGTTGTCATGTCTTCTTAGGCTCTTCTTGGCTGTGATAGTTTCTTAGACATTCCAGTTTATGATGACCTTGACAGTTTTGAAGACCAGTCAGGTACGTCTGATCTGTCTGATCTTTTTCTCTTGATTAGACTGAAGTTATGAGGTAAAGTACTATCCTTATCATAATATAAAGGATACATGCTATCGACACAGTTTGTCACTGTTATATTGACCTTGATTATCTGGCTGAGACAGTATCTGTCGGATCTCCTGCTATAAAGCTGTTTTTTTTCCTCTCTCCACACCACTCTTTGGAAGGAAGTCACCATGTGCAGCCAAGCACTGGAGTAGTGGGGGTATATGATTCCCCTTCTGAAGGGTGTGGTGTCTACGTAAATTATTTGGAATTCTTCTACACTAAGATTTGCCCTTTCTTTCTCATTCATTCATTCATTCATTCATCCATTCACTTATATCAGCATGAACCCATGGATATTTATTTTATGCTTTGAGTTATAATTCAGTATGACTGTATTTATTTTGTTGTTCAAATTATTCCAGGTTTGGCCACTGGCAGCTCTTTCAGTCGGTCTCTGTGTCCTTTTGATATACCCCAGCATTGTGCTCTTGTTCTTTGAGCACTTTTGGCACTAAAAGACACTCCGGGTTCATTCTGTATATTTCCTGCTGCAGTCTTTACTTCAGCCATGTCTCCAAGGAGTCCTGGTCCCTTTTGTTGCAGAAAGGTGTTAAGAGACAAGGATCTGGGCGCTAGTTATGCTCGCTGCAACTAGGCTGTTGTTGCTTTTAGGCTCTCAGCTGACAGAACGAGGAAATGCATGGTGTCTTTCATGTATCCCCATTACAGCATCGCACAGTACCACAGCTTCGCTGCTCTAAGAAATACCGGGTTTCATCAATTCGATCTCCCACCACACTCTTTGCAACCAATGATCTGTTTACCATCTCCACGTCTTTGCCTTTCCCAGAATGTCACATAATAGGAATTGTACAATATGTAGCCTTTTCAGACTGGCTTCTTTCAATTAGCAATATCCGTTTAAGACTTGTCAGTGTTTTGGCAGCTTGAGCTCATTCCATTTTGTTGTTGAATACTATTCCATTGTCTGGATATACCATAGTCTGTTTACTCATTCACCTATTAAAGGACATCTTGCTTGCTCGAGTTTTTGGCAATTATGAAGTAGGTTGCTACAAACATTCACGTGAAAGTTTCTGTGTGGACATATGTTTTAAATTCCATTGGGTAAAGACTTAAAAATACAATTGTTAGATTATACACTAAGACTATACTTACCTTTGTAAGAACCCACCAAATTGTCTTCCAAAGCGGCTGTACCATTTTACATTCCCATCAGCAGTGAATGAGAGTTCCTGTTACTCCACATTCTTGCCAGCAATTGTTAGTTTCTGGGTTTCAGTCATTCTAATAGGTGTGTATCTTATTGTTGTTTCAAGGGAGATCTATTTTGTAAATTATAAAAACAATATATCTTTGTGGCTTCAAAATTCAAACAGTACCAAAGGGAATAAAATGGAAAAACTCATTCCCTATCCCATGCCCTATAATTAACCAAAGACGTTACTTATCTGCCTGTTCTAAAATTGACCATGTATCCATCCTGAAAACGATTATGAAACTAAAAATATACAGAATCATAGTAATTCCTCTTTCCCCTAAAACGGGCATACATGTGTATGAATAATATATATTTAAATATATATTACATGTGAATAATAAACTTGGGCAATTTTCTATATAAATACAAATCAATCTATCTGCCTAGGTAGTGCTGTATGATATTAATGCACTATACTTCATTTAACCTGTCTCTCCTATTAACAGTTTGTTCCCATTGTTGTTTGTTTCATTTTGCCATCACAAATAATGATGCAATAAATCTATTTCTTGGATAAATTTCTAGACTTGGGAGTGCTGGGTCAAAGAAGATATGCATTTAAAACTCTGAGTGATATAGCCAAATTGTTCTCCAAAAAGACTGTACAAGTGTTCAATCCCTCTCATAGTTCACAAGAATAGGATACAAACGTTGATTTAGTCGTAGAATGGCTCCTTCTCCTCTTCATTTTATTCACAGCATAGATGACTATGGCCATTGCATATTAAAATATAGAGAAATTGAGCCCTATGTCAGATATCTAACTTCTTTCATCCATAGTCGTTGCATCCCCAGACGTACTGTCACTAGACTGTCTTCCTATCTGTTCAACTTCTCTGCTTCCAACACTCTGCTGTTTCATGTGTCGGCCCAATTTCTGGAAGGCCCTACCTATCCTGGCCCTTCTTCTGTTTCAAGCATCACTTTAAAGTCAATCTTCAAGAATTTGGGGAGAAAGAAGAGGAAGTTTCCAGATACCCTCTTTGTTTTTCAGGGTGGGTGGTGCAGCCTTACATGTGTGATCGTTTGCATTATGAAACAAGTGCTGACCTGTTGTCAGTACAAGATATGACTTGAGTTGACTTCAACAGGCTTCAGCTGAAATACTGAGAGTCAATGCACAAACAGTGCATGGAACAGTGGCTGGCACAGCAAGTGCTCAATCGTAGCCCTTCTGTATCTTTGCCAGTTCTCCCTAACTCTCAAGTGTATAGTTCTGTGACATATGCAGTCACTGCAGAGCTTGAGTGGAGCTAATAAGGCCCTATGGAGATCAAAGAGAACCAAGCAGTCATTGGTGCCCAAGACCAGCACTCATTACAGGATGATGCCAATATCAAGACCAAATCATAAAGCAATATAAATGTCTACCAGCACCCATTATCTCTGCATATCAGAAAGTCCTCTGTATGTAAATGCCTTGTTTACTTTGTATAAACACTTCAGTGAAATTGTAAAGCCCAAATCAGAATGAACCATACAAATGTAAACTGACCAAATGTAAACCTCATTTTGTTTTCTACTTAATAATAAAGCAAACATAAAGAAGTTTTAAGTTGTAAACAGTGAGTTTTACAACTGTTTACAGCTGTAAACAGTTCAAACCAATTCCCAATAGTTATACTTTTATGAGAAAACCACTTTATGTGTGCTTTTAACTGCATTTTCTGTTCAAATGTATTTTAAATTTTGGATGAGGAGTGGGCAAGAAGCATAACCTCTTTATGAAGCAGGCTGTCAAACTTTCACAGGGAGAATAGGTTATAGAGAGTATATTTTGTTTATATTTGACTACTTAATGGAGAATAAAGCTTTGTTAGAAAGGGGAGGGGTAGATAGAAGGTGAGAACTGAGTAAGTTATTAAAGCTGGTTGCTAGGGAAACCTCCTAAGTGAAAAAATACAGCTACCCCATAGCGTGGTTATAATCTCTCTCCTTCCAGTTTAATCCAAGTTGTATGAAGCAGGAAGGCAATGGGGTGGAACGCCAATCTTCCTCTTCTAAAGCATTTTATGGGGCTGCTGAGAAAGGATCTTAATGCTTCCTTCCTCAGAAGCATAAACAGCTTTCTAAAAAAAAAAATCTGAAAGAATATAGCTCATTACAGAGACATCTGAGGAAAAGCTAAAGCTGTACGCGTTTTGGAAATTAAAAGGAATTCTAGGCCAAGGTGGATGAACACCACCTTGCTGACTTGTGGATCTATAGGATTCAGGCTGAGATTTCTACCTAAACATGGCAGGAAAAAAAATGCCAATATTATAATGAAACTGTAATATGAAGGCACCAAACTCTATTGAGCTGTCTATAATTCTTTAAATCTTTCTCTTCATTAGCCATCTTCTTTGAGAAGCTAAACAGCAACTCGTAATTAGTGATTGGTTTGTATTTATTTTTATTTCAGTAAATAACTGTTTTAAAGATGAAAGCAGACATGTGTTGCCACTACAATTCAGTCATTCATATCAAAAAGAGTTTTGCCAATTGGCCCACATAGTATCACCACAAGCCACTCATTCACCTGGTGCCCAGGACAGATGTCAGGCCTGGAAAGAAGGAAACAGCCCTTGGAGGGCGACTCTGGAAAA
Organism: Pteropus medius; assembly: GCF_902729225.1. Classification (NCBI taxonomy): domain Eukaryota; kingdom Metazoa; phylum Chordata; class Mammalia; order Chiroptera; family Pteropodidae; genus Pteropus; species Pteropus medius. Next base: position 548,043 of record NW_024347790.1, on the reverse strand, counting down.
CGAGAAGACACATGCCACAATGGTATTTCCTAACCATACGAAACAAATTTAGAGCAAGAAAACACTTTCTGAATTAAAATGATATTTCATATACCCTCATCCCCTGCTGTTTTTCATCATGTCCATTTCTGCTGAGCAGGAGTTACCTGTTTTTAACTAATGTTAACAGTGAGTTCAGAGACCTGCACATCTAGGTCATTAATCAACTGTATTTATAGCCATGCTCAAAGTCTGTCAGTCACAAAAACAGAAACACACTGTCCTTGAGCTTGTAAGCCGAGATGTTCCCGGGGCTTTGTGAGGCAAGAACACGGGGTCCCTTGCAGGGAAGCACAATCTGTTACAGTCATATAGGTCTTCATCCAGGAAGCCATGACTTCCGGCTACTGCAGCCCTTAGCTGTTAATGTCAACATTCTCTTCTTTTTTATTTAGGCCAGAATAGAAAGAAGTGGTCTTTATTTCAGTCAAAGGCTCTCTTGCTTGCACTGTGGCAAATGCTGCTTCCTATTCTAGCCTGATGCCTGTGCCCTTCGGTTTGGACACCCCTATGCTGTACACAAAGGCCTTTGGTTTAGTTTAGTGATTTGATGAGAAAGTATAATTTCGTTAGGATCTAGCCACCATTCATGATTCTCCATCAACCATTTCACATTACAACAAAATTAGAAGCTCATAAATTCACAAAGACTCTGCAATCATACATTAAAGTCGTAATGGAAATTTAAACAGCATCATTAATCTATTCCAAATGTGAAATCCAGTAGGGAGAGAACAGATATAAAAACTCCTGGCCCACAATTTTGGGGGCGCAACACCAGAGGTATTGTGTTAAAAGGCTCTTTATCAAAACATACTATGTGATACTTTTTATTCTGAGTATAGAATCAATAAAGAGAATGGCACATCTTGAATCGACAAAAATTGCTCAATGAGATAATTAAAGACCCAAATCATTAAGGGCTCAGTAGGAAGGCTGATATTAAAAATGATTCTGTTCTGAAAATGCTCCTCTTCAGACCTTTTCTCATTTAGTCTGACGTTACCACTCAGTGTAACTACCTCTCTCACACCTTCATGGAGAAAGATTTAGGCTCCGATTCTGGCAGCAAAATGAAATTTTTGGTCACATTGACAGCTGATGCTCACTGTGTGAAAATTACTGGTGGTAGCAAAATAATTACTATTCAAGGTTAGTGGTAAAAGACCCAGTCTGCTAAAGGAATCGAAGGTTCTCAGATATCTGATAAGTGACTTTTACAAGAGTGAAAGCTCCGGGAGTAGGTACAAACAGGGACTCTTAATTTTTTTTTTTAAATATGGCAAAAAAAAAAAAAAATTCAAGTAGTGCAAAGGATATATAGTAAAAAGTACGTTTTCTTCCTACTCTAAACACCCAATTTTTCCTCTAAGAAGCAAACTCCAGCAGTTTTCTAAATATTCCCCCAGATGCTTCCTATCCAGAAAAGCATGTGTGTGTTTATATAACTTGTTTAAAAACATAAACAGTACACACTACACAATGTTACGCACAGTGCTTGTTCATTAACGTTATTCCTTCAGTAACATCATATTTCCACAGCCAGCCTGTATCAGCACGCACAAAGTAACTTCATTCAGGGCACAATATTTTTGTGTGCATATAAAGCATAAACGACAGAACTTTCAATGTATAAACAACGTTAACTTCTAAATAGGCTGGACTGGGCGTCTAGAACCTTAGAAGCATCCTGTCCTTGTGGAACTGCTGCTATTCCAACATGCAGTTGCCATTTCCTGGGTGTCATTGCTGCCACTGCTACTCTAGTCCATAAAACTGTGTTTGTTTCTCTGTACAGTGGCTGCACCCGCTCCCTGGTCCATATGCAGACACAGATGAAACAAAATAAGATGCACTTGATGGGCAGGAGCAGGCAAGGCAGAGTCCCACCAAGCCCTCGGAACCTCCTGCAAACCTCTCCCGAAGAGTCTAAACCCTCGTTACTGGCCACCCATCCATCCTCAAGGTGAGTCTATCCATCTCTGGGTACTCGCCAGTCCTTAACCTTTCATGACTTTGTTTCCACCACTCAAAAGCAACTCCCCTCCCCTGCCCCCTGCAAACCCCAGATGACTGAGAACAGAGAGACAGTGAGTCACCACTGAGGGGACCTGCGGTGAACTTACTGAACAAAAATATGCATAATTCAGTGCCTGGAGAAACATTACTGGAAACAAATGATAAACAGCACAAACATTTTGTAAGGAGCCTAGGTTAATTCACTATCAGTTAGGCAAGTGGCACTTCTTGGGAAGGCAAATATTTAAGCAAGGTTGATACTATAGTTATTATTGATTTCAGGTGGCTTTCAAACATGAAAGGGACAATCCCTCTGAGTCCTTGAGTCCTGGTAAAAGATGCCAAAACTCAGGCATGCCTGGGGTTTCCAAATCGTTCTAACACATATTTATACTAAAGGTCACAGTTCTGGGACAGTGGAGTTAGTAATGACTATTTTTAAATAACCTTTGGAAAACAAGGTTTAACTCTTTAGGAGTCCTTAAAAAACATTACACAGTTACAGATCTGGTTGGAATCTTAGGAGGCAGCTTCTCTGCTCCCTTTTCTACCACCCTAGATAAATGTTTGCTCGTTTTATGTACGAAAAGGTAACTTATTCCAGGTTAACTATATTTCCAGAGTCCGGAGATCTTAACACCAAAAAAGAAAAATAAGTACATAAATGAAAAGCACAACGATTGAACAAAATTTTGCCCAACTCCCAACATCTTCTGAATATATTCTCTTAGTTTTTTCTTTTCATTATAAGGATTACCAATGGGGATAAGTACTATGCATTTACACAAGAAGTGGACATCATCTTTATATGCCATGGCTACAAGCACTTGTTCAATCCATATAGTGATATGACTTAAACTCAGCAGTCATTTAAAAATTATTTTAGAAAAAAACATTATTTGCATGTTTTTTTAGCTTTCAGATACATGGAATGTCTTTTAAAAATTCAGCTACCTCCTTTGAGGACCCTTACCAAGGGCTTGTAACCTAAAATAGGTATAGTCCTTTCTTCTAAAGAACTTAGCATAAATCAGGAGGCAATACCCTAGTTGGGCCTCCCTTCCTAATGCACCGGCCCATGCGTGACCCAGTAGTTTCTCTTCTTCCCTCATCCCACCTGACCCTCCAGGGATGTAATTGGATGTCACTGATCCATTGAAAGTCCCTGCCGACTCAAGGAACTCCACTCTTCCAGGGAGAATGACTGCTTTTTAAAACACCAAGATGTTAGAAAGCACTTCCTGCTGTGGCTGAGCCCTTACACAGGAGCCTCTGTGACTTGTCATAAACCATACAAACTGGCCGATGGGCTCTGCAGCGTCAACGACTTCCATCACACTCCCAGACAAGAAATTCTCTGCCCTTAATGTTGTGTCTTCCTTATGGCTTAATTTGTTTGTTTTAAAGGCATAAGATGCCACATCTGTATGCAATGCAACCTCATCCCTTTGAGAGCACACTTGTGCATCGATTATGAGTGAAAATGCCATGTTCAGCTGCCCTGAAGTGTTTTCAGCCTCATTTGCTTAATGATTAGGGGTCTGAATAAATGGCTGTTGGATGGGTAATGAAATGAAAGGTATGGTGTTGAATACAAATGTTTACTGATAGATTAGTTCATTAGGGTATTCTTTAAAAAACAAACAAACAAACCCAGATTCCTAAATTGACTAGATTAATAATCATTATTATGGACCTGTTATGTTCCAGGCATTGGGCTAGAACTTGAGGATGCAAAAATAGTAAGACAATGATCCTGTTCTCAAGTAGCTTACAGTTAGAAGAGACAGACATGTGAGCAAGCAAAAACAAAAAGATGATAAAATCATGTGTGGGATAGTGAAAAAAGAGAAGAAGGACTAGTTTAATTCCTAGAGAGAAGGCAGGTTAGAAAAAGTATGATAGATAGAACTACTACATAATTTAGTATCCAATCAATCCATTTTTTAGAGTAAAAGGAGCCACTGAAGTTAATAAAATCACATAATGTCTGAAATTTTTATTTATGAACCAACATTATTCTATCATATTGGTAAGCCTATAAAAAAGAATTCTGTTTAATAACTATTTTTTAAAGTAAAATTATTTCCAAAAACTAAAAATAACATTTCCATGTATGTTAAAAAAATTACACTTCTTTCTGTTGATTGTTTGAGTATCAGAAAATAATATAAGCAGAATAATTACTCATGGTACTTATTCACATAGTCTAATCAACTTTTATGCATATCTGTCTCTAAATCTATATCTGAAGAATTCATTTTTTTCCAATGTAGACTTATTATTTTTAATTTTTTCATAATATTGCTTACAATCTTCTTCAACATTGCATTTTATGATAAGTTTGAAATTGTCAACACCTTCAACTGATTCTTCTTCATTGATTATAATATTTTTAACTTGGAAATTACTCTCTCTTACAAGTGCTGTAATATCTAATAAATTCAAAGCAAATCCTACTAAATAGACAAATTCTAATTGTAAATTTTTAATAAAATATATACATATTTCAGCCTAAATATTTTGCACAGGTACTGTCATTTTGCTACCTTTCTTCGACAAAGACTTATAAAAGACAAACCTTGTCAAATCGTCTCTATTAATAATTTTTTTAATGTTTCTCCAAATTTGGATACAGCAACATAATTAGCTGTCCCAATCTCATTCCATTGAGCATGAATATAAAATTATCTAATTAAAAACAGGAGCCCCAATAAGACACTTCCCACAGATTGAGTTATTCCAAAGCACAATTACAGAATTTCAAAACTAACTCTTATACCTTATTTGAGTTCTCATCACTTAATTTGTTTAGTTTCTTTTGTTTCAAGTTTTTGTTTCTAATAATTGGGATTTTCTAAAAACTTCAAAAGCTGCTGTTTTTTTGCATTTAACTTATTGAATACTTTAAGATTTTCAACTTTCTTTTTTTTAAACAATGCAACCAAAACACGGGGGGTGGGGGGGCTTTGTTAACAAAGAAGTTTGATGCCATTTTAGTATACTTATATTGATTACAAAGTATCTCCCTAAAAGGCTCATATAATTCTAATATCCAACTGATGATGGAGCAGGTAAGCCTAGTAAAAACAACAAACATCTGGAATGAACTGAATGGAAAAACAATCACAAGAACAATCACAAGAACAGAAAAACAATCTAATCAGGATCACGTGAGAGGACTGCTGAGTGGGGCTAGGACTGGGCTGAGACTGGAGAGCATTTAATTTTCAGCAGCTCCAGGCCAGCTGACTGAGTGCTACCTGCCAGCAGGACCCAGCAACCCTGGTGTTGGGAAGACGATGCACTCATGTCGAATTTTGCATCTGCAGGGTGGATGCAGCAGGCAAAGAAGAGATGATGCCGGCAGGAGAGTGAAACATCAAAGAACAAGCAATAAACAAAAAGTTGAAGGCCTGTTGTGAGCTAGGCTGCAGACAGACTCGGAGTGGTGGAGATTGAGGTTACTAAGCTCTGGGGAACACCATTCTAGAGAGTGGCCATGGGGTTGGAGCTGGTTGAAGAACACTGCATGTTATCATGTAGGTTGTCCAAGGGGACAACGAATGCACCATACTGACCACCCTGGTCATGGGAATTGGGAGACAGGGTAGAAATCTATAAATCAGACAGCACAGTCGTCAATGAATGAAAGAAGATCGGGAGCTAGCAGAAACAAGGAAGGCTGGCGGGAACAGAGCCTGAGAGCTTGAACTACAAAGGGGCAAGGTTTTTTACTTTAAGATGTAAAATTAATCATCCAGAGGTGGCAATGGGGGATCTGGCAGAATTCTAAATGCCTGCTCCAAACAGGAATGAGAGAACCTCTCTATAATCCCAGTCATTCCTACTCCCCTGCTCCTGTGTAAAACATCACATTTCAGACCTTCCTCAGGGCTGCCGAGCCAGCATCATCACCAACATGCCTTATTTATAAAGCCCCATGGATCAAAGAGGTAAGACATGGTTTGAGAAATATCATCTCAGGGAATGGAGAGAGGTGGCCAGCAAACGCAGGAACCCCAACAAGTGGATTTCTAAAGTCTATGCTGGTTTCACAGAGATTGACACTTAAAAAATAGGGACAGCAAAAGACACAGGAGACCATGGAATTTTAGACCTGAGACCTTAGGCTTGTCTATAACAACTAAACCTGCACCCACGATAAGAATCCCTCTACTTCAGACAGACCCAGACCCAGAGAGGCCAGGAGCAGGGCTATCACGGAACTCACCGGAGGCAGGAACCTGGAATCCGTATCCCACTCCAGTCTGGCCCTCCGTCCATCTACAGCATTCCTAAATTCTTAAATAAGCGCTGTGAGATTCCCCCAAATCTTTTCCCAGATGCCTGACAAAATCTCCCAAATGGGAACATGAGAGAGTTTACACCTAAGAGTCTTAACTTTTCCCCATGAAATAGTCTGAAAAATCATTTAGATTTTCATGATTCCAATGAAGGGACAGTGATTCCCTCAAAATGACAGAAGTTGGGGTTGGATTAGATTATGTCCAAGGTCACCTTGAGCTGTATCTCATGACTCAATGGTCCTAACCCTCTGGGAACTTAGATTTAAATTGCCAAGCCAGGACATAATCACTGAAAAGTAACTGTACCCCAACACAAGTACACATTGGAGGGTTCTTAAGCTCCTCCCTCAGACCTCTTCCCTGTGACCCCTACTCCTCTTCCCAAACCCAGATCCCACTGGATGTGACCCTCCCACTCCTCAGAGACCTCTGTGCCCGCTCACCTACTCACTTGCTCTCCTCCTGCCTCCCAGGTCCCTGCTCCTCCTCCCCAACAGGGGGACCGCTGTCCTGCTGCCAGGGTGTTCTTCCTCTGACAGCCACATGCTGAGCTCATTGCAAAATAAAAAGGTATGTTCCTTGTTCAAACTGCCAGAAAAAATTATTTCCTTCCTTCTACGGTCTCTCATTGGCCCTGTCATGGTGTTAATGTCATGCTCTTTCAGTCATAGGGATACTCACCTCTGGGGTGAGTGCAGACCCCCATGGCACCTGGGGTTCCAGCCTACATTTGCATGCTGGGGACATGCATCTGTGCCCAGGCCCCCACCAGGTGGGAACAGTGGAGTGGAGTGAGTGACCAAGCATCCGTCCTGAGGTGACAGGAGGTGGAATGTAAGCAGAGGCTCAAAGCCCCTTGGACTTCACTTACAAAACAAATTCAAAGATTAAATTATTAAAAGTTTTAATATGGCAACTACAAAGCATTAAACCCTAATGGTGAGGCACTCCTGATCACAGGGCTCTGTGTGACTGCACCGGTCACTCCTTATCAGAGGTCTCCCCTGACCATTTTGTATAAAATAGCAGACCGCTCATTCACCTTCCAGCCCTCCATATCACCCTCACTTTCCTGGAGTTTTCTCAGTAGACTTTATCACTACCTGATATATACTTACTTATTTCTTAATTGTCTGCTGTCTCTCTCCTCTGCTGTAATGTAAGCTCTACAGCGGAAGGAGTTCATTCTGTTTATTGCTGTATCCCCACTGGCTACTAGTGCCAGACACATGGCAATGGCTGCACAAGAACTTGTTAGGTACATGAATGATGATTGTCATGATGCATAATAACTAGTACAGATAAAATATGTCACAGGATTTCAGAAAACAGAGAATTCTCCGTGGGCTAGTACCCCTGGAAACACAGAGGTTGTACAGCTTACATTTTAGAGAGAACAATTATAACCTACAATGACTGCTTTCTTCGATGTTTTGCAGGGAACTCTGGGTCACAGGCAAAGCCCTTGGTGGAGGAGACACCCTTCAGTGGAGGGGTGATTAGGACCTAGCCAGCCGAGTGTGCTGGGTTTGGGGTGGGGTGGGGCGAGGCTGTGCTTCAGGCTGAAGAGCTGGTACAAAGAGAAGCATTAAGGAGCGTAGATGGGATGTCGGGGGTTTAGTCTGGTGCTTTAAAACAAAAGAGGGGATCTAGATGCCTAACAAGAGTAGAAAAAACATCAAAGAAACTGGGAAGACATAAGGGAAAACTCGAAGCAGGAACACCCACATCCTTTTTGCAGGGCATGAGGAAGTTCATTTGGTTGAAGCAGAGAGCCTGTTTCTTTTAATAAGTCATCAAATGGAATTGAAATTTGGGAGCATCTCAAACCAGAATGTCTAATCTAATATATTTAGAAATTTATTACCACACAGGCATGCTTTTTATAAGCCCCAATTTTTTATCTACTAGGGAACAAAAAGCAACAAAGTTCATGGTGATAATTTCTCTATTTTTTTATAAGCCTCAGCTTGTTGACTTTAGAGTATTATATATACCCTTAAATCAAATATTTGTACATGTAAATTAATAAATGGATAATTTCTGAAATTGATATTTCATATTCTAATATACTTTTATGGATTGTCAAATTTGAGTATTAGTGACCAGATATTACTTATCAAAATTTTTACAACTGTTCCACAATGTATGGGATTTTAAAACTGTGAATACTAGAACTAACTAGAAATTTATGAAAGATGATATATTTCATTCAAATTGGATAAAACAGGTAAGATGATGGTTAAAAAAGCATTGTGAAATCTTTAAGTAAAAAATGATTGAATTAAATACATGGTTATAAAAAGTCAAAACTGTGACAAAAGACCGAGAAGAACATTATATGTTGATAAAGGGTCAATTCACCAAGAAGATACATGCCCCAGACATGTACCAAACATCAGAGCTCCATAGTATACAAAGCAAACATTGACAGAATTGAAGGGAAAAACAGACAGCTCTATAAAAACAGAAGGAGACTTCAGAACCCTACTTTCCACAATGGACAGAACAACCAAACAAGATCAGTAGGGAAACAGAGAACTTGAACAACCCTACAGACCAATTAAACTCAACAGACATACACAGAATATGCCACCCAAGAACAGCAGAATACATATACACTTTTCTCCAGTTCACATGGAACATCTCCAGGATATGTTAGGCAACAAAACAAGGCTTTAATAAATTTAGAAGACTGAAATCATACAAAGTATCTTTTCTACTCCCAATGGAAGGAAACTGGAAATCAACAACAGATAAATGGAAAATTCACAAATATGTAGAAATTAAACAACATACTCATAAATAGCCACTGGGTCAAAGAAGAAATCACAAGAGAAATAAGAAGATATCTTGAGACAAATGAAAATGAAAACACAACATAACAAACCTACGGGATGCAGCAAAAGCAGTGCTAAGAGGAAAATTTGTAGTTGCAAAAGCTTACATTAAAAGAGAAGATCTCAAATGACATGACCATATTGGCAATTTCATATAGTTGAACCTAGTAAAACTGGTTCATGATTATCTTGGACCTTGGCTTTTCTTTTTCATTTACCTTCTTAACTCTCTAAGCCCTTCATATCTCAGTAGGTTTTCCAGTGGCAGGAATGGGGAAAAAAGCAGCCTGGAGGATGACAAAGAAACAGCAGCAGCCAGAAGTACTGAGTTTGCCTCTGCCAGCATCTCTAGCCATATCTCTTGCCAAGATGTCACACAGGCCCTCACCCCAGCCAGACTGAACTCCCTAGGACAAAACCCCAACAGATTAAACTCCCAAAGATAGATCCCAACAGATTGGGCCCCTTGCACATGGAATTCATCACAGATTGAACCTCCCCCAAGACTGAAACCCTCACTGACTGGA
>NW_024347790.1:368022-537188 GCF_902729225.1 Pteropus medius | reverse complement strand
TGCACAATGCAAAAAAAAAAAAAACTAAACCAAAAAAAAAAACCCCACAATGTTGGTAAAACATTCACCTGTACCTTTGTTAATTGGAAAAATGATTTAGGACAGAAACATGATCATTGCTGTGATGAACTGAGATTGCTTTAGTGAATTCCTGTGATATTATTTAGTAAATATTTTTCCCCTCACAAACCACTAAAAAATACAGGGCATTTTCTAGTCTCCAGTTTCTGTTTTTAACGTACTTATTGAACCATAAGTGATAATTTTTCCAGGTAAACCAAACTATTCACATTAATATTCCCTACAAGATTTTTTCCTAGAAAATGTCACCATTGTATTGTATTATGCTGGGTCGCACACTGGCTTGGATAAATGATCCAACCTTTCTGCTCAGGTTCTTCACGTAAAATTGAAATAACAGTCGTTCCTAAGTTTGTTGTAAGAATTAAACGAGTGAATAAATAAATGTTAACTATTATTTCTTATATATGTAAATCACACTAGCTGAACAAATATTTATTAAGTGTCTATCATAATGGCAAGTACTGTTCTAGCAGAGAACAAAGCAGAGATAAATTTTATGATGGTGACAGGTGCCATAGAGAAAAATCAAGTTGGGGAAGGGGACAGGGAACGAATGTGTGTGGTGGGAGGTGGTAGGAAGAGTTGCTATCTCAAACAGGGGAGCTGGGGGAATGTCTCGATGCAAGGTGACATTTGGCAGAAATTCTAGTATTTCTCTCATTCTATGACAGCATTACGTAAGCTAAGAGAAAGTGTTCCAGGCAGAAAGAAGAGCAAAAACAAAGACCCCTGGGGGTGCAGGATATACATGTTTGAGGAACAGCAAGGAGGCCAGTCTGAATGAAATAATGAGAGAGGAGTGGGGGTGAGGCCAGGCAGGTTACCAGGGGGGCTGGACAAAGAGTGCTGTAACCTTTCACTCTGAGATGGAAAGCCAGTGGGAGTTTCCAACAGAAGCGTGACTAGCTCTAGCTAATACATTTAGAAAGAACAGTGCGGTGGGGGAAAGTTGGAGGCAGAAAGGTAAGTTCTATACACACGATGGTGTCCTGGCCCAGGGTAGTGGCTGGGGAGATGATAGAAGCTGGTTGGGTTCTGGGCATGGTCTCAAGTTGCTGACCACAGGGCTCGCCAGTGAATGGGATTATAGGCATAAGAGAAAAGATGAATTAGGAATTGCTATGAGTTTTTGTTAAAAAGCAACTGGAAGAAAAGAGTTGCCATTTGCTAAGATGAGACAGAGAGCAGGAGAAGCAGATCTGGTGGAAAATTCGGGGGTTTATTTTGGATCTGATAAATGAGCGATGCTTACTACACAGCCAAGTGGAGCAGCTGAACATAGATATGCAAGCCTGGATTCAAGCGTGGGGGGTGGTCCAGGCTGATGGTATAAATTCAGTTATCACATATAGAAATTTAACTCTTACTGAAAATATATAATTCGATAGGAAATATAATCTTTTTTAAAAAGTAATTCTGATGTGTCCTTTGAATTCTATCAGCCTGAAATGTATTTTACATTCTAAGTTGTTGCAGATGAGCAAGGGGAGGAGTTGAGGGCATGTCCTTTACCATTTAAAAATAAATGGGCTGATATTCCATAAGCAAAGTCGGATGAGAAATAAACTCTAAACAAATTGACTTCTCATCTGTAACTTATCTCAATGTCATACCAACCTCACATTATCTAAAGAAAAATGTTTTCCCCAAAATATCATTCTGAAAAAAATATATTTGTCCAAAAACCCAAATAAAATTTAAGTATACCTCTATAAACAATCAAGTCTCTTTTGCTATAGCAACATGGGAACAAATATGCTATAATACTCAGAATTGAAATAGCAATTAGCTAATAATAAAATTAGGGTACTGAGCATCCTCTATTATATTTGAGCATCAGTGACCAAGATGATGTTTTCTAGGAAATCAAAAACCTCCTAGGCACAAATAATTTGAAATACAGCACCCCCAAATGTTGTCTTCAAAATCCTCCCCAAGTATTTAGAAATTGAGGACTTTCTTACCTCTTCAAAAGAAAACCCCAAACCCACTTTCCACTGACCAGACAGAAGAGATATGGGGGGAGGGATCCTCAGGAACAAAAACTATTAAGACTTGTCAATAAAAACACAACTAAAAAAATAGCACTAAAGCCCACAAAATCCTCCAACCAAACCAAATATTTTCCCAATATTATATACTGATACATCAAGGGTTTTCTGTCATTACTTTTTTCTTTTTTTTTTCTTTTTCTTTCTTTCTTTCTTTTTTTTTTTTGCCATTGCTTTTTAGGAATCTTATTTAGATAACCAATGGAGGAGAGAAAGAAATAAGAGAGAAGCCAATTTGAATTTTCAAAGTATCTGACATGAAACATTTTAAATAAACATAACATGACATTAAAACACACTTCATATTTAGAACTAAACTATCAAACTTTTACTAAATAAAATTTCTTTAAGGTCCAATCAAAATTAATGTAAATTGCAGATGACATGATTGTTTATATAGAAAATGCTCAGATATCCACAAAACAACTACTATAATTAATAAGTAAATTTAGCAAGCTCAAAAGTTAATGCACAAAAATCAACTGCATTTTTATATAATAGCAGCAAGCCGCAGGAAAATAAAATAAAAAACCATTTATAGTAGATCAAAAAATTAAAATATTTCAGAATTCAATAAAGAGATGGATGACTGCACACTGAAAATATAAAGCATTAAGAGAAATGAAAGATCTAAATAAGTGAAGATATTAATCGTGTTTATGGATTAGAAGTCTCAACTTTTTAAGTTGTCAACTGTTCCCAAATTGTCATACAGATTCAGTACAATCCCAAACAAAATTCCACAAGCATTTTTTGAAGGAAGAAAGCAGATTCTATGATGTATATGAAAATGCAAACAATCTAGAATACCCAAAGCAATTTTAAGAAAAGAATAACAAAGTTAGAGGACTTACACTACCTGATTTCAAAGCTTATAAGAAAGCTATAATATGATATCAACAAAAGTTACAGAACAGAATAATGAGTCCAGAAATTAATCCAGCCATATATAGTCAACAGATTTTTGACAAAGGTGCCAAGGCAGTTAATTGGAAAAAGTAGTCTTCCCAACAAATGGTGCTGAAAATTGGTTATCACTATGGGGAGCCGGGGAGAAGGGGAGAATATCATCCTTACCTCACACCATTCATAAAAATTAAAGTTTATCTTGAAATAGACCTAAATGGAAATGCTGAAACTATAAAGCTTCTAGAAGAAAAAAACATTTGCAAACTTGGGGTAGGCAGACTGCGCACACAGGACACGAAAAGCACAAACCAGAAGAGAAGCCAAATTGATAAGGTGGACTTGTTCACCATTAAAACATTTTCTATTCTAAAGGTACCATTAAGAATTATGTGATGATTTCTTAGATATGACACCAAAAACATAAGTGACAAAAGAAAAAAATAAACTGTACTACATGAACATTAAAGACTTCAGTGTTGCGAATGACAGCATCAAGAAAGTGAAAGGACCACCCAGCCTAGGAGAAAATATGCGCCAATCATATGTCTAATAAGAGACTTGTATATAAAATATATAAAGAAGTCTTCCAGTTCAAAAATAAAAGAAAAATATCTCAATTTAAAACAGGGTAATTAAATAGATATGTCTCTAAAGAAGATATATGAGTGTCCAATAAGCACACGAAAAGATGTTCCACATCACTAGTCATCAAGAAAATGCGAATCAAACCACGTGATTCACACTTAGAATGGCTATCAACAAAGAGACAGATGAAATAAGTATTGGAGAGGATGTAGAGATGTTGTGATTCTTATACACTGCTCATGAAATTGTGAAATGGTGCAGTCACTGTGGAACAGAGTTTGGAAGTTCCTGAAAATATTAAATGTGGAGTTGCCATTTGACCCACAAACTACACTCCTGGGTATACACTCAAGGTAAATGAAAACTTATGTCCAGACAAAAATGTGTACCTGAATATGCCTAGCATTATTATTCACAACAGTCCAAAAGCAGAAATACCCTAACTGCCCATCACTGAAGAATGAATAAATAAACGGTGATATATCCATATAATGGAATATTATTTGGCAATAAAAAGGAATGAAGGACTGACATATGCTCCAAAATGGATAAACCTTGAAAATATTAAGCTAAATGAAAGAAGCCAGTCACAAAAGAACACATTCTATGATTCCATTTATATAAAATGTCTAGAATAGGCAAATCCATAGACACAGAAAGTAAGTGGCTACTGGGGGGTGGGGGAGGAAGAATTGAGAGTGACTGCTAATGGGTACAGGGTTTCTTTTATGGGGACAAAAATGTTCTAAAATTAGATTGTGTGATGATTTTACAACCCTGAGACTAATAAAAACCACTGCACTATACATTTTAAATGTGTAAATTGCATGGCATTGTGAATTATATCTCAATTAAGCTCTTTTTTAAAGGGCATCATTAAGAAAACAACAACAAAAACAAAGCAAGCTACAGAATGGAAGTAAATAGTCATATATATCTGACAAAGGACAGAATATATAAATAATACTTCCAATGCATAATACGACGATAAACAATCCAATAAGAACTGAGTAAAAAAATCTGATTGGACACTTTACCAAAGAAGATATACTAATGGCCCATCAGGATATAAAAGGGAAATCATCAGGGAAATGCAAATCAAAACCACTATGAGATACCACTACACTCCCAGTAAAATGGCCGAAACTGAAAAGACTGGAAGCGTCAAGTGTTGGCAAGAATGCAGAGAACATGAACTTACTACATATACTGCAGGTAAAAATGTAAAATATAAAATGGTAAAACCACTTTGGAAAACCGTCTGGTAGTTTCTTGAAAAGTTCAACACACCACTTACTATACAGCCCAGTTCTTTCCCTCCTAGGTCTTCATACATCCACACCATGGCTTATGCATGATATTGACAGCAGCTTTATTCATAATAGCCTCAAACTGGAAACAACCTAAATGCTTATCAACAGGTAAGTGAATAAAATGTGGACTATCCAGAACAACGAAATGCTGCTCAGCAATCAGAAGAAACGAACTACTGATCCATGCAACTACATGGATGAATGTCAACAATTATGAGTGAAAGAAGCCAGACACAAAAGTGTACATGCTATGTAATTCCATTTATACAATATTTTAGGAAATGCAAAGGAATCTCTACTGAGTGAACATGGACCACTGGGTAGCTGCGGTCAGAGGTGACGAAGGAAGTACTTCAGAAGGCCACAAGTAATCTTTTGGAGTGATGGAAATTTTCTGTTCTTGATTGTGGTGGTGGCTTTCTGGGTATGCGTCTTTCATATTCATCACTGATTTGCTCAGTTAAATAGGTGCAGATAATTGCATGTAAATTGTACCTCAATAAAGTTGATTTTAAAAATCTAATGAAAACCGATGAAAAACAGAATTCATACAAGTTAACAGTGTGTAATTAGTGTATCCAGTGCTTCTGTAAATGGTGCCTCTAAACTGCTTAACAGTGCACTTAAATAGGTTTTCCTTAGGTGCTTCAAACACTCATGCTTCTAGGTCTGGATTTTGTGATTAATTTGCCTGACAAACCTCGTACAGTGCCCCCTAAAACTTCATTTCAGCCCAATTCCTCTCTGTATTAATACAAATTCTGAATCAGTGTGATCTATATTAAGGAGGTTTTAGGATTATTGCAAAAGAGGAGAAAGCCATGACAGAAAAGCTGAGTGAGGGGTGAGGACAGCTGTGCAGACAGTATGACATCCAAACTTTGTTCTCAGGTTCGTTGTTTCAAATACTTTTATGCTCTCATGTCAAACGATCTTTACATAAACTTCTGCTAGTAAGTATACAGATGGTCCCCAACCTACGATGGTTCAACTTATAACTTTATCGCAGAGACATACTGATAAAATGATATGGGTGTCCATAAAGAAAATGAGTACTTATTATTTATGGCAGACCATTTCCCATGCATTTTTCTCATTTAATACTCACTATAACCCTCTAATGTAAACATTATTACAATCCCCACTTTTTTCCATAAAACTGATACTCAGAAAGGCCCAGTTATTTGCCCAAATTCACCCAGCTAGTAAGAGGCAGGGCTGAGATTTACATATTTGAAGGACTTTTAACTGATTTCTTTAGTGACAGTTTGCAAATGAGAACTAAAGCAAGTGAATACATATAGCTTTGGATTCATATTTTGCATCACCAATAAAAAAGCACACATTGACATTTTCTGGGGCTTTTTCTTGTCACCAAAATGTCATATTCTTTCTATTGGGCAGTCAATATTTGGTGGAAAATTGATTTGCCTGCTTCTTTAAGAGTAGACTGTATATGAAACAAAGTCACATGAGCTTCTAGGAGTGTCCCCAGAATGGGGAGAGCTATCGCTCTCCAGAAAGAACCAGAAACGTGGCAAACTGTAAAACGAACAGAAAAGCAAGAAACTAGGAAAGACTGTACTTAGGTAGTTTGGAGTTAGCATAGAATCAGCAAGTCAAAATTGCTTCAACTGCCAGGCTCATGGCTGACAATTAGACACAAATCTGTAAAACCGTTAATCACCATCTAAGACTATCGTTTGCCAGAGATGAATCATCCATAAGCTTCTGGTTTGGATATATTTTTAATGTTTATATAGAAATGTCATAACCTACTAAAATTTTTAAAGATAATGAAAGATTAAATAAATGCATTGAGGAACGTTTATTTGCATCCTAACATGATCTCCAGTTAATATGTTGGTTTAAATATTCACATGGAAATATAAAACATTTTAAAAAATTGTTAGCCTAACCTCAATTCTTCTAAATACCTTTAGCAAGTCAAAGTCTGAAAATCATCAATCATAATGAAATTTAAGTATATATTCTGACCTTCAACAAAAGTCCTCTTCGGTCACTCAGCTAAATAATATGGTGTTTCAGAATTTATTTACTCAGGTCATGGTTAAAGCATAATACTCTTACATAGTTTCCATCACTTAATTCTAATAAATCTAATCCTGGGCTGCTCCTAGGGATTATACCACTCAGAGTGAAGCATTTGTGTGAGTGGGGAGGACAGTTTCATTTTATACTTAAAAAAAAAAACACATGGTGAAGTCCAGTCTCTACTTGAATATTCAGCTTTCTTATTTCCTCCCTCTTCTGGTATTCTCTAGCATTACTAGAATGCAGAAATAACCTACTGGGGCAATAATGTCAAGGTCTGACTCTGGTTATACTTTTCTTATTTGGGCACGAATTCCCATTCAGTCACATGTGCATTTATCTGCCAGCAGAAGAGCAGAGGGAAGGGACAGAGCACACAGTTACCATCTGCCACTACCTCCCCCAGCCGCCCTAGAAATGCAGACAAGAGACAAGAGCAGAGTGTACTTGACAGTAGGCCCACAGAAGTGTTTTCAGGAAGCAACATTTGGACCTCACACATTAAAAAACGAAACAGCCATCCTCAATGCAGGCACCCTGCAATGGAAGCATCAGATCCCAATGCGAGGACTTGAGATTTTCAATCGGGCCCAGCAGCTGCAGGCTAGACCAAGTGAGGCCTGCAGACGCCTGTATTCGGCCAACTGTCTTTAGTTGGATATACACGTCTCTAATGTCTCACAGCCCTTTCCACTCCCTATTGTCATACCTGGCCCATTACATTAGTTCATTTCACCACTTGGCCCTTTAGGCATTTGAGTTTGCAACCCCTGGTCCATACTCATCAACCAAAAAAGATACTTACAGCTGCATGACCAGGTACAAGTGATTCGGGCTTTCATAAATGTCTTCCAGGGCAACGATGTTTTCATGCTTAATCCTGAAAGAAAAAAATAAAACACACACAGAGAATAATAAATACAATGAGACATGAAAACTTAAAAACAAATGTCACTGTAGCAGTTCTAAGCTTTACGAAAGGGCCCAAAATGGAGTCACTTGGGCTAACCAAGTCTCAATACCTAATCTAATAGCAGTTATAACTTCCCCCAGGGATGAATCGTAACTACAATTTTATGGTCGACACAGGAAGTAATCCGCTGCTCAGCCCACTTCTGTTCCCCAAAGATAAATTACCAAAGCCTGAATCGATCCACTTGTCCCCTTCTGCCTAGAAAAGTCTTGCATTTTGTACAGCTCCTCAGAGCTCCTTTGTACTTGATAGATGGGATGCTGCCTGACTCATGAATTGTTCAATAAAGCCAGTTAGATCTTCAAAAAGTTTACTCAGTTGAATTTGTTACTTAATATAAGATAGAATACAAACTCTTTAACATGACATTTAAGACTCTTCGCAGTCTTGCCTCCAAACCAGACCTACCTCCCAGTATCCCTCCCCTACTCTCTGTTCTTCATTCCTATATTGGAGGGCTCTATACCCTCCAATACAGCAATACTGGATTAACTACTGTCGATTCACGTTATCCCACCCTCTTTCTATTAATTCATATGAATCCCAGGACTAGGCCAATCCAGTCAAAATCCTATTATCTTACAGGCCCAATTCAAATGGCTGAGCCATTTCTTCTGTAGTCTCACAATATCATCACAGACTGGCCTGAATAGTTCATTGTATGCAAATCCATCCACATAACAGGCAGGATGTGCCAGGGGACAGTTTCATCTGTCATGCTCATGCCTCCAGCCTAGGCCAAGGAAAACCAGACTGAACCTTCACTGGGGTTCTAGTCACCACCACCACCAAATGTCAATTCGGTACTTCAAGTGAACTAGACGGGTATTGATCAAAATGTGGTTCCCAAACAGGCAGCACCAGCATCTCCTGAAAGCATGTTAGAAATGCAAATTCTCAGGCCCTACCCGTCAGAGTTAGAATTCTAGAGGACAGGGCCCAAGAATCTGTTTTAACAGAAGCATCGGATGACTGATATACACCACGTAGAGCTGGAGAGAGTCTGTGTTGGGCCAGTGCTTCTCAAACTTCAGTATGCACACGAATTACCTGAGGTTCTGGTCACACATTATGATTTAGTGGGTCTGGGGTGGGCCTGAGAGTCTGCGTTGTCTAACACATTCCCTAGAGATGCTGATTGTACTGTTCTAGGGACCACACTCAAAGTCCTAACTACAGAACCAAGGGAGAAGGAAACAGCCTGATACCAGCCCCGGAACTCCCCATCAAGAGCAGTTTCTGTTCAGAATGTAAGGTTTGATATTTATTTTCAGTATTCGAGGAGAATCATTTCATTACTCTATGAGGTAATTAGCTCTTCTGCAAGCTTTTCTCTGAAATCATTGTGGAAGCACCTAAAAGCCAGCATTTAATGAGCAGATTCTTGTGAACCCTTATAAGCAGGGACTACATGTATCTTACTCATTTTGTTTTCTCCTAGGACCTGCATCGATCTGCTTAACAAATGATTCCTGAATGAATGGAATTTAAAGGTTGTTGCTATTAAACAGCAGGAATCATCATTTAGCGATGGAAAACAGAGGCAATCTTTTTAAGTGTGAGATGTCTGCTCCTCAAAAAGAAGTTTATATGGTGGAACAAACCAGAATATTATCTTGTTTTTGAGCAGATGAAAGATGGGAACAAAACAGATAACTGAGAGTAACAATGCTTTGCTTTGATTCATTCATCTCATTAGTCAATGCGGTTGTTTGTAGGAGCTGAAATGATACGTTATATTAAATTCATATTTCACCTGATTCCAATGTGTAAGCCTAATCATTTGTTAACAGTGGTCACTGTGATACATGAGCAAAATAATATCACCAATATATTATATGGACAGAGTAAACTATGTCATCAAGGAAAGCAAGACAAATTAATTTGAGACTGCTGAGATGCTAGATGTTTGTGGAATTATCATTATTGGTTATAACTGAAAGAATATGACCACAAAAAGTGTAAGCATATGGATTTTTTTCCTTTTATTACTGTTTAAAATTTGCCAGTGGAATCAATCACATGGGCATAAATATTTTCTTTCAGTTGAGTTAAGTTGGGGGTTAATTAGGAGCTTATACTCACAAGAACATGAAAGGAATGAGGTTGATATGCAGGGTTGCCAGATAAAATGCAGGGCACCCAGTTATATTTAATTCTGGATAAACAATAAATACTTTTGTAGTATAAGTATGTCTCAAATATTGCATTGTTGTTTATCTGAAATTCAACTGTAACTGTATGCCCTGTGTTTTCACGTGCTTACTCTGGCCATGCTACTTACATGAATCACAGTCGATGAGCCTCTACACTGGGCTTAGGAATTTGTCCCTGCACCCAGCTGCCCTCAGACGTTGAGCCCAGAAGGCAGTCTGAGCCTTGGAGTACATCTATTAATACAGATTCAACTATATACAAAGAATCAACTATATACAAAGCGCTCGCCCAGCCAAAGTAGGAGACTCTAATACATTAAGAATATAATCCCTTCTTTGGATGTGGGGGATGGAGAAATTAGAGTCCATTTCCCCTGCCATGTTTTACATGACTTCTTAAGTGGCTGGAATGGTACATCTACTGACTATCCCTTTTAACGAATCAAGCTATCAAGACATTGTCATTTGCCTACCTTCTGCTATGTGACTGGAAGAATACAATAAAAAAATAAAATAAGGTTTTGCCTTCAACAAGCTCATCACCTAGATAGAGGAAACCATGAAGCAATTAGGAAAGAATTAAATGCTGAACTCTGTAGAATTGCCACTAAGTTTAGAGAAAGCAAGGCTTTCTGTCTGGGTCAGAATTACAGTGAAGACCTCAAGAAAATGATGGGAGTCGAGCTGGGTTGGGTAATGTCTGAATAGGCACATTTCAGAAATTTCAAAGAAATCCTAAAATGGCCTCTTAAATGTCCCTTAAGAAAAGTAGTTTAATTAACTTGTATATGTTAGAACATGATAGAAGGAAACATTATGGCCTCACACAGCTGTTCTCAGGTACTTTAATCCACCTTCAGATTCCCTAAGATATACAAACACTGAACTTTGAATTTTAACATTATTTTAATACCTAGGTTATCTTCACATAATGTCAATTCGGTACCCCAAGTGAACTAGACGGGTACTGCTCCATTCACACGTTTCTGAGGACCCACCAGGTACCAGACACAGTACTAGGAATCATAAGAGCAACATCTCAGCCCTCATGGAGCCCACACAGGTGAGCACCTGGCTGTACGTAGGACACTTCCCAGGCACTTTTTCTTGTATTTATCAGAAACCAGCCTCCTTCTTACTGCAGGGACTCCTGGGAGCAACACACAACAAATGCATGCCCTCTTCTTATATATCCTGTAAATATTTGACGAATATTTAATTCATCAAATATTTAGAGGATATATAAGAAGAGGGCATGCATTTGTTGTGCTTGGTCTTTTCCTCTTATCATCGACCAATCCTCCTCCCACATGGCTTATATGCCTCTCTTCATGTTATTGTCATTGTCTGTCCAGACTATGGTGTTCAGAACTGAAAGTAATGATCCAGGTGTAAAATACAGCATCAAGAATAGGGTATTAAATAATAGAATAGAACTATTAACCATCAGGAGTGGATATTATACTTTTGCAAATGAAGCCTGACATTAGGTTCATTTTTTTAAAGGCAGCTAGCTGTATAACTGTTAGCCTATAAAGAATATAAGCTCCATGGAGGTAGGGGTTTTTTACTATTTTGTTCACTACTACCTCCCAAATTTCAATGCATATTTGTTGAAGGAATGAAAGAGCAAAAGAATGAATGAATATGAAGCTTAAGGTCAATTAAATGACTAGATCATTTTTACCTCGATTTTTACCAAGCAATATCTCCTTTTTTACTGAGGCTTGATCTTTGAGCTTAAAATCTTCACCCTCATTAAATTTAATCTTTTGGGGTTCCATGCACTGCTTCAGATGATCAGGAATACTTTGCATTTTGATTCTCTCATCCATTATATTTACCATCCCTCTCAACATAAAGCATCTGCATATTTGGTTGGTACGTATCCATCTCACATGCCTTTATCCAAATTCCCAGCTAAGGTCATAAGTGGGAAGGTTGTATGTCAGAGCTCCATGGTATTCCACCAGAAGTCCCCATCAAGATAACCAAGATATTAATAAGCTGGATTCAATTGCTGTCGAGTTGCAAACCCAGCAGTACTATCATCTAGCCCATATTTTACAATCCTATCTACAAGAAGACAAATAGATTCTTTGCTAAAAGACCATTCTTCAGTTTTACACATCACATAATACTATTTAAAAGAAAAATAGATGTTTGAAAACGTTTGTTTTTCATAAAACCATGGTGGCTCCTAGCAACCACAACGGTCTTTACTAAATTGTCACAAACCATCCATCTGCTTGATTTATTGTTCCAGAACTTTGCTGTGCATTGAAGTCAAACTTCCTAGTCTATACATCTCATATCCTAAACATTTTGTTTGGAAAATTTATGAACATCTCTTATATTATTTTCTCAAATTTTGTTTCAATTGTGACTCTTTTGTAGTAAGTGAAATTTCCACAGTTCTCTGAGATATAACATATGTAAATCTAGTGATAAACTAATTTTATAACTTTCTTTAGGCCTTACTTACATAGCTGTTTTATATATACCATTTCTGAGTGGTAACTAGGTGTCAAGACTAAGTATTTTTAATGATTTCATTTAATATAACAATCCTACCAAGTAGGTACTATTCTCCCCATTTTTAAGAGGTCAACTAAGACTCCAAGAGGTTAAATATTCCAAAATCATACGATTAATAATTGAGTTGTTGAGATTCTAACTCCCAAGCCCACGATTGAGCACTTATGCTATAACTTCATATTAAGTTATAATAAGAATATAGAAGAACTTATATAAATTCAGTTATTTACATAAAAGGATAACACCTAAAGTCAAGGTATTAAATTTCAAAAACTAACAATATAATATCCACTCCTGTGGGTGCAGAGATTTGTTGAGCTATCCTGAAATTTAGCGCATACTCTCAAGATACTTTGTTGTAAACATCATAACAGATGAAATCCCAGTGGGTAAAAATAAATCAGAGGAAGAGACATTCGGAGGCAGAAACAATGTTTAGGAGTCCAGAAATTACAATTGGAAAGAGGCTTTCATCAACCCAGATCTACTAGTGTCAACAAAAGGGAGAATAAAGTGGACAGAGAAAAGAGTCAGGGATGTCCGCTACAAACAAATGGAAAACCAAATTTCTGTTAAACTTGCATAACTTTATAGCTGAATCCTGGCAGGTTAGCATTCACTCTTTCTAAAACATGGCCAAGAGGCCCTTTATAGATAAAATGTTCACACCTCAAAAGCAAACTTTTCTAAAATGTGTATTAATCCAAAGGAATAATGTCACTAAAAGCAACCTGAGGTAATAAAAAGAACCTCACTTAATTTTAATGACTTATCTACCAGGCCCAAAGCAAACATTAACCAATACATTTATGTCCAGAGGGTAAATGGTGTATGTGGCAACCTACACTAAAGTCTCTATAATCCCCACAAATGGACAAAAGAGGCGGATAGAGGTAAGTGGGCCCAGAGAGAAGAGAGGAAGGGAGAGGGGGAGAGGGGAAGAGGGAGGGGGAGAATTGAATGGAAAAACAGCATATGGGCATTGATATAGACTCCTGCCTGCATGGTAACTGATAGCCAAGCCAGAAAAACCCAGAAAGAGCCAGGAAACCATTTTAAAGTTATTCATGCAAAAAAGAAAAAAAAAAATCACTGCCAAATGTGCAAGTAGGCCCCATTCCAAAACCCCCAAGCTGGAGGGAACATCAGGATCCAATGACAGCTACATCATTTCTCCCTCCAGTCTAATTGTCCATGCTTCAAGGATCAACAAATTTTGAACGCTATGTAAAATGAGGAAAGACAGAAAAACTTAAAAGAGAAGAAGTGAGAGGGAAGTTCAGCATTTTTTACTTTTCCTCATCCTATCATGGTTCGCTGATCTGGGGGTGGGGTTGTGGGGTTGTAGCAACAATTTTGAGAATTATCAGAAGGAAAAGGCAATGAAACACCTTTCCTCTGTGTTGGCAATCTCTGGAAATGATTGCTTACCTACTCAGGTTAAAGAAGCCATTGAAAGATAAGAGATAGAAGGAAATATAATCAGAAGAGACAGACACGAGAAGACATTTTTGCAAGGATGGTGGAGGAACCATCTCTCCTTAGGTGCGCAAGACAGAAGTTATGTCAATCAGTGTGACCAGCTTCTGGTCCTCTCTCAAGCACTTCCGGGTTAATCATCTAGTCAGGGAAAGACTTCTCTCAAGAGAAAAGCAGACCCCTCTCAAGCAGAAAACATAAAGGACCAAGTCTTTCACTACCAACCACCCTCTTTTTCTAAATACACCAGAAAATTTAAATTTTATTCCCCCCAAAAAGATGCTGCGGTTTTCTGACATGGCAAATTGCCTTAAAAACATTTGACTAATATTCTGATGTCTTATAAACACTCCTGTTTATCTTTTTGAAATTAAAAAAGAATCATTTTCTCCTTTATTGAGTCAGATTATTCTTTTTCCTAAGCAGTACAGGAAATAATGCTGAGAAAATCGATATCGTCCATCACAAGGGAAAGTGACAGAGTTGAAATATTTGCCAGATGGTATTAAAAAATAATGCCTTTCTTTTTTTATAACAGGCACATTCACAGATGTTATTTCATTCTCACAGTAATTCTACAAAGTAGGCATTATTATTCCTATTTTATAGATCACTCCCAGTTTATAACCACTTATTTGCTCTCCCTAGCTCCCTCTGGTCTTTCTCTCTTTGTAACCATTCTCCACGTTGTTTCTTGAGCCATCATTCCATAACAAAGAATTGATCAAACTTCTTAGCTTGAAATCCTTCAATGGCTCCCTGTAGTCCAGAATAAAGTCCAAACAACTTGGCATGACATACAAGGTTCCCTGTTGCTAAGTCCTCAGCTATCCATCCCATCTCACCTTCCACTGCTGCCCCACACCAAAATTTTACTGGACATGGGCAGTTCTCTCACATCTGTGCACACCTTGTCTGGCCATATAGGTGTGCTCGACCCTCTCCTATCTTCTTACTAAACTACTCGTCCTCTGAAACTCATTCTACATCACCTCCACTGAGAACCCTTTGCTATTCCTTACCTCTCACAGTACTGATCCCCTCTCCCCAGGACACCTCACTTATTTTATCAGCCTGTTGTACATGCTGCATTGCATCCCAAGTGTCTGTGTGTATGCATATGTGTGTGCATACTTCGATGATTTCATATGCAGATTACTGAGTCTGGAAGGTTACACATCTAACTGATAATTAGTTACCACAGAAAGTGTGATAAGGTGGGAGGGGATTTTCACCTTCCAGTTCTCAGGGCTCTTCACCTGAACCACAGAAGAGAGAGAAATGATTTGAGTGACTATTTTCTCACTTCTCTCAAGCATACACCATTCTAGCTGCATCAGAGAGAAAGATAATTTAGCATATTCAGTGAAGATCTTAGGGCATCGGGGCTTGATTCTCTCACTGAACCCGAGTAGAGAAAGGTTGCTAGACTGTTGCATTGCCAAACTTTTACACTTTTTAAAAAGCTTTTGATCAAAATTATTAACACCTGACTCATCAAAATATATGCATAATGCTGGACACAAAGAAATATATACTGATTTGTTTAACTGCTCAGATATTAGATTAGGTTGGCTCTCAGCTCTGACATAGCTAACTGTAAGATTTGAACAAGTCATTAAATACTTTCTGACTGAATTTCATTTGTTGAATGAACATTAAAATATGCAGTCTTGTTATCTGTATCTATGTATGTGTATGTATATATGTGTGTGTATGTGTGTGTGTGTGTGTGTGTGTGTGTGTGTGTGTGTAGAGGTAAAATATATACAGGTATATATCTATCATATTACATATAAACAGCAATCTTGTCTATTAAGAATATAGGCCACCTCAGGAACAAACGACCAGAATCCAAAATCCAAAACTTCAAATCATCTCTCTACTACCAGCAGATGGAGCTATAATCAACATTAGACTAAGGAGCAGACCATGGTACCCAAAACAACTACATCTTAAAGTATGTAAGTCACTAAGCAGGGTCAGGCCTGGTTAGTACTTGGATGAGAGATCACCTAGGAATACTGGGTGCTGTAGGTGTTAAAAAAAAAAAAAGAAATATGTAAGTCAGTTTTTTTTTTTTTTAAGGATTAAGTAGCACGTGTGATACTTTCTCATGTGAAATGAGTTTTGCTTTGAATCTTTAAAAACAAACAACAAACAAAACCCTTGTGTACAGATGACCATATTTTCAAAAAAGTACCACAGACATCTTTAATACAATGTAGGGCACACAGGATGGGAGCCTGGCCAGCATGTGTGTGGTGGGAGGGCAGGCTAGAGCCTGTAATGATATCATTGGAGGGGCATCAACTAGGCTGGCTCTGTCTCTTTAGTATAGTGTGTTGGTCACATCACTTTCCAGGGTCTCAGTTTCTTCATCTAGAAGTTAACTAGTCAAGCAGGATACTCTGAGGTCCTTTGCAACTCTAACAATCAATGAATCTAAAATTATAATGAAGTAAAGGGTACAGAGGTATGTATGGGCCCCCAAAGCTTGAGTCTAAGCCAATATTGAGTGTTCCAGAAGAACACTTGCTGCACGGAAGCTGTTTACCACTGATGCTTCAACAGGCTCTTCTTCTGCATGGGTAAGTTTGTCAGTTAGATATGGAATAGAATTTCTTGAGAAAGGAAGCCATTACACAGAAGACTCTCTTTTCCTTCTCCTATAGCTTCTGCAATGCCCTAGACCATCAGAGAAATGACAAGGTGATTTGCTTATGTCTAGAACAGCTCCAGAAAATCCAGCCAAGATCTTGTCTTTAGTCCAAAGGAGAAATAAGTTAGGTCCAAATCCATGAGGAAAAACCCAGTGCTTGGCACATGCTGACACTCAGTGAATGCTCTAGAAGAATGAATAAATAAAGGAACAATTAATTCTGGCCCTTCTAAAATTTTCCAGCCCAAATACACTCAAAAGCTGGATACCTGAATCAAAAAAGGTTAGAAGATTTGACGCTGCATATTTCTTTCCTGCTCCTGTTACCACTTATGATAAGTTACCTGTGGGTCTCAAACTAGGCTATATGTTAGAATTACCAGAGAAGTTCTAAAATATACTGATACCGAACCTACCCCCTGGAGATTATATTTAATTGGCTGGAATGTGGCCTAGGCATTGGAATTTTTTTTTTAAAGCCTCCCTCCCAAGGGATTTAAACACGAAGTCTGAGAACCCCTGATAAGTTACTGGATTAATAAAAACCATAGATGCTGAGAAAGGTTTACTTTTAGATACCTGGGAGTCAGTAATTCCACAGCTTTAGCTCCATTTTAAATTTATCTTGGCCGAATACATACACTTCATAATAGGTCTGATAAAGGTAAGATTCATGGTGTCCTCGAGCTGAAGGTTCAAGGCTACTTGGCCCACAGATTAGTCCTCTCAGGAAAAAGAGTATGAACACTGAACAAATTTCAATGGGTTGACTGGAACATGAGCTTCTAATAATTCTTAGTAAGGCTTTGAAACACTAACATATTTAAGAACATGCTGTCATTTCCTTCTCTGGATTTTTTGATAACTTTTTGTCTACAGATAACACGTATGTCCCTGTATGTTTTCACATGAGAATAGATGCCTGCAGTGTTGGAGAACACCAAGGCAATTGCCTGCCTCAGCCCAGAGACGAAGTCCTTTAACTCTGATTTATTAGCTCCACTTATATGAAAACACAGTGTCCAAAGGCACCTTAGAAGGGGAATCTCAGAAAGTTTGTTCCAGATTCACTGTAGATCACAATGTGAATGAGAAGCCATGCCTGTATGAGGACCCAGTGCCGACTGCCTGGCCTGCCCTCTGCAGCCTCGCCACACGCTCTGATTCCCGGACTGAAGACGCTGGGCTTGAATTCAAGAAGCACCTGAGAGACTTCTGAACACCTGCATTTAGGTGATCATAAAGGAAAGGGGACCAAAACAATGCACTGGAATTGGTATCATTTCCCTTTTCCTTCCTACCACGAAGCTTTGTTTGCTGATTCCCACAATAAGCATGCCGTATTGCACAGCTTGAACCCAGGACTATGCCAAGCCAACAGGCACCCTAAATGGCAGGCTGAGCTGCATGGCCCTGGCACAGGCGTAGCCTTCATATCAACAGAGACCCCGGAGCACTAGTAAGGAAAGAGACACAGGCCTACTGCCCATGTTCCTGGATAAGGAAGCACCTGGAGTCAGGTGTGCAGGCAGCTCACTAAATCTGCTGGAATATTGTGGCGTTTGTTAATAAAGAGGGAAGCAAATTGTAAAAAAAAAGATGTGGTGAAAGATAAGGAAGAAAAATAGAGAAGGAGGTGAGTCTGCTTTGAAGCACTATCTAATATCGGCTCATTTTCAGACTTAAGAGGGTTGAATCTGTGGTGTAAAACATTCTTCACTGTTTTAGGAAAAGTCCCCGTGTTCAGAGATAATGCTGTAGAATCGAGCGTTCTTTCATTTCTGCACATCAGTAATTAATGCTATCACACAGTCTGTTCAGGTCAGACCCAGGCTTCAGAAAATCAGGTGCATTCAAATAGAAGGAAATAGTTTTCAAGCTTCTACATATTGGGAATTCATGAGGGCATTTGTGCCATATGTATGACATTCTTAAAAAGCAGATAATCTGATTGTAATAAGGGCAAATCCATATTCTTTATTGAGAAAGGAAGAGAAAGTTTATTTATAATTGAGATTAGAGCCATGATTATGAAGAAGAGCATGTTTTGCTTTGTCAATAATTTTTTAAAAGGAGGCATGTTATATACACATCACCTCTCCAAATACAGCTTTATGGAGACGGGTGTTAAATGCTGAGGCAGTTCTGAGTTTATCATGTCCTGCTAATAAATATGATATGATCATGATAACCCAAGGGATGTCAACCCTTAAGACACTTTCCAGGATGAGCTTCAGGGCTATGTGCAAATTCTCAGGAATGATACTACTAATAGACTGTAACTAATAAACTAGTTGCTATTCACCCAGTTTTCTATTCCAGAGTTTAAAAGGAAATTAGGAAAGTAATTGTGCCATAAGAGACAAGGGATCAAGAGATGGAAAAAATCCAACCACACGGACTGTCTCTGGGTAGCCAGGGTGGAGAGGGTGGCAGTGGCTGCGTTCCTATGCTTAAGCAAAGCAGCTGATGTGCCCAGGTGGTGGTCAAGGTCTGCAAGCTGAAATAAGGGAAGAGACGGGCCAGGCTGAGGTCATACAAAGGCCACCAGGTGCATTTTAGGGGACTCTGCCAGGAACAGAGATTTTTTTCCCTCCAAGCATCAGAGCATACTGGTCCAATGACTAGACTTCACTGAGGTCACTTTTGACCAGAGTTTTTCAATCTGGTTTCTCCTAAATCCTCAAGGAAACCAGGTTCTCAATAAATATTTTAGAAATTTTCATGAAATACAACTGCACAGGCCCAGCTGTGATAGATACCACATGTGAAATCACAGTGGAGACCACCAGCACGTCCATGGTGTTCACCCAGTCATAGGATTTGTAATAAAAAGTTAAAAAATTAAACTTATAAATTCACTCTGATAAAATACTACATTTCCTACCTGTTTATGTATTAGGGTTCTATATGGGAATTTATTTTTTAAAAGCATTCTGCTACTAAGAAAAAAAAAACACACAAAAGAGTAGTAAAAGGGAAGGAAAAAGAAAACCATTGCAATAAATAATATAGAACTGAATAAAAAGGTTTCTTCCCTACTTCACCTAGAGAAGACTAGTATTATTAATATATTTTCAGATACAAAGGGAGTATCTGTCCTCAGGAAGTTATTCCCAAAGGTGCTAATGTACTTCTTCCTAAATCTATGGCCTCTTAAGAGTTTTTTTTTTAATTATATTAAAAACAAGAAAAAGCCAACAATGCAACAACAGAGACAGGTAAGGGGCAAGGAGATATATGCATACGTGCATACACATATTCGCATACATATATCCATACACATGTGCATGCATGCTTACGCACATACATACATACAATCTTGGGGCCACTCTCCTTAAGCCCAATCTGAAGTCATACGGTTGCCAGGTCCCCAGCATTGGAGCTGCTACTTTATCAGAGGCTGGGGGCAGCCAGCACTGTGCAATACGCTCTGCAGACAGAGAAGCTGGCAGAATGATTTATCTCAGGGAAAGGATGCCAAGAATCCCTGAGGAGTAAAGAAACTGAGAGAATAAGGGCCTGGGTGGAGGAGGGAGCAAAGAGCGGTGCCTTCTGAAAGCACGCACAAAACAGAGTCAGGATTACTTCTCAGTCTCATGATGGAAAATCAGGAGGCAGCTGAAGCCCATGTGGACGCATGCTGGTTAATTCAGGATCCTTGGGAGAAACAAACTCTCATGTGGGAATGAAGACTGGCAGTTCTAGGATCTTGCAGTACGGGCGTGGAGTTAGATGAACCATCTGGTGGTTTTTCCTCTCATCTTTTCTTCCCTCTCTGTCTTTTCTTGGGAAATGAGGCGTGGGGCTGGAGGTGGATTTAGCATCCAGAGGTCTGAAGTGGTTTGATGAATAAATACATAAAAGTTCTACTTAATAAGACAGCCTGTCAGATGTCACAATGGAACACTGCACGAGAATGCCACCAACTGCACTGCAGACCAAAGCAGGTGGGGGGAGAAACAGGAGAGAAGGGAAAAGCATGACCTTCTACCGTCACCATCGCTCTTGCTCAGTTCACTGCATGTAAGTGCCCTTGGAGGGGTATCACATTATTTGCAGAATGCTGCATAAAACTCACAGACAAAGACTTCATAAAACACCGAGAGAGTACCTACCAGTGCCAGACAAGAGGCAAGGCAGTGGGACATAAAGATAAATAAAACATGGTCTCATGGTTCCTGGAACCAAGCGGCTCCCTGACCAGTGTGTGAAGACAGCCGTGTATGTAAACATCATGATACAGCACATCAAACGTCCTGCTGGGGGGCCAGACACGGGCTCTGGAAGTGCAGCCTGCTTCAAGCCTACTCTGCACTCAGGCAGGGCTGCACCCAGGTGACACACGCTCTGGGTGTTGGCACATTTGCCAGATACAGAAAGATAAGGAAAAGAGCATGACAGAGATAGAGAATTGCATTTGCTAAGATACAGAAGAGTGAGGTATGCTGCATTAGGACACTGGATACTCAGGTGGATGGGGGTCCTGGGAAACAAATCGTTGAGGGAAGATTGGGGAATATCATGAGAAGATTTGTTGCCAAGTTCAATATTGTGAGTTTTATGCTAAAGGAATTACGAAGCAGCATGCAAGTGTAAAAATCCAGCTATAAAAAAAGTATAGTGTTTCGTTTTGCAGCGATATTTAAATTAAGCAATGTGAAGCAGTTCCTTACAAACTGTGCTTGAGATCCTAACCCTCTCTTTCCTACTAATGGTGTAACTTTAAACATAAAATTTCACTTTACTCCATGTTTAATTTCCCAAGCGGGAAAGTTCATATGCACTTTTCTTTTTTGTCATGAACAAGTAGGAAAAGTCAATTTGACCGTAGGGTAAATGTCTAGGTTTCCCTGCGGATTGAGACTAACACAGGAGCTCTCAGTAGGTAGCGATGGAAAGATGTCACGTTCATGACTCTATTCACCTCTAAAGGAAAAGGGGATTGTGAGAAAGAAATCAATCTCTCTCATTTTCTGGGGTTTTGTTCTTCAGACTTTTCCTACATCTCCAGAATTGTAATGCCATTGACTGAATACTTCTGCTGCTTTCAGAAAATACACTGTACCTATTGGGAAAATCTTTTCATCCTTGTCAACCACAAACACTTTGGGTGCAGAAAATGCCTGCTACCTGATGGAATTCTAACGATGCAGAAACGCACCCAAGTTTTCATGGGCTCCTAGCACACAGTCTCTGGACATTTTTCTGGCCTCTCTTTCCCTTCAGAGAGGTATCTACCTGCTCTCTTTTCTTCTTAACTGTCATCCAAACTCGGTACCTAATAATAATACAGAATAAAAGTAAAGGCAGTGTACTTCATTGCTGATTCTTCATATTACTGTGTATTCAAACTTGGCAAAGCACAGATCTTAAGACATACTGAACAGACAGGGTCTCCCAATCCAACACTAGCCCCTCATTTCCAAATATCTGGGGAAAGACTCTTTGACGTGGTGTTTAAATGAAGAGAATAAGACTCAGGTCCATCAGGTGGAGTGGTGGTGAAAGCCAACTGATCATCGAGACCCCGTGCGTCATATTTAAGGCATGCACATTGCCAGCTCTTCCCCAAACCTTCTAAAAGGTGTTTTAGAAGGCTGGTGGAACCTGGAAACCATGAATATTTCTTAACGTTTCTGGCAATTCTGATGATTAGTCAAATTTGGGAACCAGGGTTCTAACCAGCCATCCATTTAAAGATGAGAAAATTAAGTAACTGCCCACAATCCCTCAGCTGGTTATGATAACAGTATGTCGCAGAATCCAATTTCTTTATGGTCTGTGAAGAAGCAACCTTTGCATAGCCTAAGTTACAAATCTCTTAAAATGAATAAACCGGAATCTTATTTAAAGTGGAGATGGGAGCTGGAAGAAGCTCACGCACCTGTCACTCAGCGCACTTGTCACTCAGCGCACACCCTTGACACCGACAGGAAGAGATGTACCCGCACTTCCGTCAGGAAGTGACACTACTTCACTACCTCAGCGGGAGGAAGAGTCCTCTTCGCCTAGTAACGGCTCAGCCAATAGGAGACCGCCATGACTCAGCCAATGAGGAGCCTCTATACTTCCAACTCCCAGTCTCCTCCAATGGACTCTTAGTTTAAAAGAGTCTCTCCCAAGTCCATAAAAGAGTCTTCCCTCCTTCGTTTCCTTGGACTTGTCCACGGTTTGCCCCTAGACTTCACGCCTTGCATTGGGATTCTTTGTTCTTCTCAAATAAACCCCTTTTGCTAGAGAAATAGCGACCTGTTAAATAGACTGTCCTATTTGTTAAAGGTCAACAAATTAAAACAACAAGCTCTTAAATAATGTTCTGCCTCCTACCAGGTTTGAATTTTGAATTCTCGGACTCCCCTCAAAATGGTGGCATGGGGAGGATTTCTCGGGTCAAAGTAGAGGGCACACACACCAGATGGGAATATTTCCTTGGCCCTGTGTCCTGGACCCTGCAGACACCTCTCCCCATGAGAGGGGCACAGGGCTAGAAGGGAATCCGGTGAACCAGGGGCTCCTTGTAGCCAGGTTCAAAAAGAACTGCTCCTGGAGGACAGAACATGCCACAGTGAAAGTCAGTCTCCTTCCCACTTTATGTATTCATATGTGTAGGTATGTATATACAGTTTTACAGAGACAGTTTTTCTACTAAGCACTGGCATACAGAAAATTGGAAAGGGAACTGTTATATGTTTCTAAAGTAAAAGAATCCAACATGACAAAGGATAACTTCTAAAGTATTAAATAGAATAATTTCTCACAACTCAATTGGACTTTTTTCTTTTCTTGTTCAGTCTCATATTTTTTGGATTAACTATCATTTACTTAGAGCTTTCTATGTCCAGACACTAGGCTAATCATATTTCATTTCAATACCTATTTGAATAACTGAAAAATGTTAAGGGAGAGGCCTATTATCTTTCTTTTACAGAAAAGGAAACTGAGATTCAAGGGGCTGAGTAACTGACCGAAAGTTAGTTATGCAGCACATCCTGGATTCAAACCCACAACTGTCTCATTCCTAAGTTCAATTACAGTAACTGCCTTTGAAATAAAAGTATGAATATATTTCTCTGATTTCTTTAAATTTTCCAGAGAAAGAGAAGTTTTGCTATTTATGTAACATAACATTAGCTACATAACAAGATTTTAAAAAATTTCTACTTTAATTGTGGTCATAGAAGGTTATTTAGAGCAGGGGTCCCCAACCCCAGGGGCCACAGACAGGTACCAGTCAGTGGCCTGTTAGGAACCAGGCTGCACAGCAGGAGACGAACAGCCGTCTGGCAAGCGAGGGAAGCTTCATCTGTATTTGCAGTTGCTCCCCAGTGCTAGCATCACCGCCTCAGATCATCGGCATAATATTCCCATAGGAGCACTGGTCCCTAGTGCCAAAAAGGTTCAAGACCGCCGATTTAGAGCTACACAAGTCAGACATGAACTTCTAAAATTAAAGAATATTAAAAATTTTCACTAATATTTCAAGAAATTACTATCCTAAAAGCTTTGAAAATAAAATCTTTAAAATCAATTTCAAGAATGCTTTACATTTCAGAAATCATCTCCCATACTAAGACTCAAGTTTTTGTCCAGTTTTTGTCTGGATAAAAATAATTGACAATAAACAAAAAGTTATTCTTTTCAAAGAAACTTATTTTTCTGTTTAGTGGAGGATACTAAACAGAAGCTATTTTCAATGTTTCGATTACTTTTAGAAAATTAGGCATGTGTAAGAAATGACAGAAATTATTCAAATAAAATCGGGTAGCCTCATAATGAAAAAGGACAAATCAACTTTAACATGTTTTCTAGAAATATTTATAACACAGGCAGCATTTTTTAGATGAACTGCTCATAAGTTAATTTTTAGGCACTCAGATGGCATGGTGGATACCAGATCACTTCTCATCAGCCATGAAAAACCCTTCCTTCTTTAAGTTCCTGATTTTCACTGAGTTGGCATCACTCACACACAGCTTGTGCTTTGGGGGTAAGTTAACTCTACCCCTGGCAGTAAGACTGGGGCAGTAGGCTCAGGCCTTGAACAGGAAGCAATTGTTCTAGAAGCTGCCGACAGCCATCCTGTGACCACAATAAGGAACTAACCATGGAATGAAGCTGTGGAGAGCAGAGCAAAGAAATGGGCAGAAACCAAGGTCTTGGTCTCAATACTGTCTTGCTGAATCAAACCAGATGTAAGCCCGCCCTATTGTCAGATGATCAAATGCATCAACCAACATCCCCCCTTGACTGACCTTTGTTTTCTGTTGCTTACAATCAAATGCCTCCTATAGTCCAACAAGTGAAGAAGTACATATATTTCTAAGTTGTTCCAACTAAGTGTAAACAAAAATAGAGGTATAGTTCATATCTAAGGTTAGAAATAAATTTGAAAATAATAGTGTTAGCTCAATAATT
Organism: Pteropus medius; assembly: GCF_902729225.1. Classification (NCBI taxonomy): domain Eukaryota; kingdom Metazoa; phylum Chordata; class Mammalia; order Chiroptera; family Pteropodidae; genus Pteropus; species Pteropus medius. The sequence goes on along the minus strand of NW_024347790.1, from coordinate 511,965 downwards.
ATTAATGCTGACTAAAAATATTAGGGGTTATATGATTGCTTGTGTCAGACAGAAAGTATGCGAAAATGTTAACTTCTTTGCACTTCATGAAAATGTTCAACCACTTAAAATGTGAAAAGAACAAGTAAGGTAGAGGAGGGTACAAACATTGGAAAAATTCTGAAAAACCCAAGACACATGGTAAAGGTCAGATGCTAAGAAAACGACAGCCTTGTAGAAGAAAAGGAATGAATTTAAACCATTTGTGAAGATTATTTAACCTTAAAACAATCCCACTTGGATTTCTACATATTAGAAATCTAATCTTAATATATGAAATTTCTATGCAAGCAATTTGACACATATTTCCATTTTCTTCAGAGATAAAGAAGAGATCCATGGAATGCAGCCTTAAAGGACTATCAACATGAAATTAATGTTAACTTGTAATGACTTATGAAAAAATAATGTAGGAAGTCATTTCTCTGTGGAGTTATACGAGATGCGAATCAGAGCTTCTACTTCCAGTAGTGAAATGTATAATTTATTACAAAAAGCCTAGAGCCCCTTCAGAATCAGGGGGAAGCCTCCGAAGTTGAGGTTACTGGAAATTCCAGGGGAAGCTCCAAAGCCCAGATGGCTCAGAAGAGCCAGGAACTCTGAGGAAAAGGTGAAGGAAACTAAGCACTAAGGTGGGAGCCACCACCAAGGAGGGGGACGAGGCAAGTCAATTTCTGGGAAGAAAGGTCATAGAGGTTTCCAGTAATGAGGCAAAGGCTTTGGGTAAGGAAATATTAAATTCGATGGCATATTAAGATGCCGAGTTATCTGATTTGTCACAAATGTTAAAAGAATTGAATTTCAGTGTCAAAAGTTTAGTCACTTGGCACAATCCTCACGTTTGGCTTGTATTATTGTTTTGACTGACACTGATGGAAAAAAGAGACATTTAGTTTTGTCAGAAAATGCACAAAAAGGTAACTCTGTCCTGTTTTATTTACTCAGGCAGTTCTAGGAGAAGGGACAACTAGATGAGAGGCTAGTGGGGACTTTTATACTCCAGGGAAGGTCAGCACACACCAGACTGCATGAGAAGAATATGTAGTTTGGCCAGAATAAGTTATCTCTAGTTTTTACAGCCATTTAGGAAAAAAAGAAAAGTTATGTAACTCACTCTTCCAAGACTACTTTTGACTCCTCATTTTTTTGTATGTCTTACCTGAAATGTACTATGAAATACTTTTTAATTTTTTCATGGAATATTCCCCTACAGTCACTGGAAATGACTACAGAACATTCTTCTGTATTGTCAAGATCCAATCATAACTAAAAACCTTAAAATAAATTCAACAGTGGGTGGTAAAATGAAATTAAAGGCATTAAAAAAACAGCTGGGGTATATTTAATTTATTATGTCCTTTAATATCGGTAGAATTATTTTTGAATCTAGTTTCTGGCCATATGCAAATTTAATAAGCATGCCTTCCATGCTTATTTTTTATACAAGAGATCTTCTTTTTTATACAAGATCTCTTTATTTATTTGTTTGTTCGTTTGTTTGTTTGTTTACAGTATTGGAAAAAGTATGTTCTGAGCCAACCCTGAGGAAAATTCCTACAAATTTCCTTTCAGGTTTATAATGATCCAGCAGCCTCAGGGCATGGCTACTCAGCCAGTCATCTACCATTTAAGTGTGGTATTATGTAGTTCATACTTTTCCATCTCATCTATAAGAAACTCATTAATTCATTCCACAATCATTTATTGAACACTTAGTATGTGCCAGACCCTTAAAGTGCCGAACTAAATGACTCTCAGCCCTGGCCTCAAGGAAGTCACATTCCAGTCCATCAGTGGGCCAGGAAACAATTACAACACACTGTGATAGGTACAGCATCTTGGAGCACATAAAATTTCATCAGTGTCAAAACTTCACGTAAAATTCAATATTGACTCAAAGTGATTCCTGTTTCTTTAAGGTGTTCACAACCCATCTCTTCCATGATACATTTTAGAATGTGTCTAAGAACAACTGATTCCCTATAGTCATAAGTTTAAATGTTTCTATTAATTAAGTTTTCACTTATTTTTTTAAAGGTCAAAAGAGTTTATCAAAACTGTATCGTAAGCCGAAGGATATCTACGATAACAGATAAATTATTCCTTAAAATCACTTTGAAAGAAAGAATTTACCTAGAATAATCAGTTTAGAACAGAGATTCCTAATCTTTTTCATGTCACCACACAGTGAAAAAACAATAATATGTATAGAGTGTGTGGAAATAAAGACTTACAGACCACCCCCAGCAGACCCAGGTGCAGCATGACACGCGGCGAAGCACACAGGAAAGCTTTGGTCAGGAATATTCTCCAAGGATGTGTAAAAAAAATGTGCTAAATGTTCTTTTTACCAATTACAGAGAGATGCAAATAGCCTGATTAGATCTCACACACCAAAAGACGTTTTTAATCTGTTTATCCATTTCTCAAATCCTTATGCTTTCCACAGAGAAAATAAAGTAGCACTTGTTTCTGAAATTTTGTAGCTGATTTGTCCAATAGGCTTATTTGCCCAATAAGCTCCCCAAATGAGGCTCAGTTGGTACAACACACACTCATGTGTGTAAAGCTCCGTGCTAGCTTAGGGAGACAGAGTGTACCGGTCCCAATCAACAGTGAGGAGAACCGAGAGGCTCATTAACCTGCCAAATACCACAGAGCTGGGTTTTTCTGATTCTAAAATCCTTTCACTTTGTACCAAGCTGCTGGCAAAACCTGTAACGGAGACAAAGCCTTGCCTAATTAAATGGGGTGAGGCAAGCTGACAGCAAACAAAATCTCAAATTGGGAGAAACATTCTCAGGAGCAAAGCAAATGAAGAGTTTTCTAGGAGTAGAAATTGCTGGGTCTGAGAACACACATTCTTCTTGGTGAGAGGAAGGAGCTGTTCTGCAGAATAATAATAAGGACATCTGTCGGTTTCTATCATGCAAAAGGGGAGTTTCGCAGAACATTATATTGCAGGGTTTTTTTCTCTCATTAAAGTCACAGAGTCTGAGGTACCAGTGCTATCAAAAATCATCAGTTATTCCAGCGGACCTACCCAGAGGGTTTTCATGTAAAATTTCAGGTGTACAGAGTCTCTATTTGAAGACCGGGGCATGGATAGAATCTCCAAATAAGGAATATACATTCACAAATCATCTGATAGTAAAATAATAATCTTTCCTCAGGGAGCATTGTAATGAGAAGTACCTAAGGGCTTAAATGATCTGGTAATGAATGCAACAGTATGCAAATCAGTGTAACTAAAATAATAAACAGATGGACACTGAAAAACAAAATGTTAATTACAAGTAAATAAACACTAGATCTCCGTTAAAACAAGATTTCACAGGAGTATGTCCTAGAGAAAATGGTAATGAAAAGTCTCCTGCGGTTTCATTGGAGTGCAGGGATGAGCTGGATGAACTAACAGTTTAAGCCCTTTCTGGTTCTGATCCAATCTCTCAAAAAGCTTTTTCTGCATTTGTGTAAAGCCAAAAAAAAACAAAATAAAATAAAAGAGAGAGACTTATTCTTCTGACGCTGAAAAGTCCTGCATATTGCTGTCATCTGCATTAATTTATACATTCAGCACATAAAGACCGAGTACCTTGCATGTCCCAGGAAGGAGCTATGTGTTGGAGCTAAAGAGGGAACCAGAGGGGTGAGGCCCCTGCCCTCGTGAAGAGGACGGTCCAGAGAAGATGGAGAAAGACAACAGACGACCAGATCGTCTCTGGTCGTAATAAACACTGGGACGGAAGGGGCAGGACAAAAGGGGCAGTAATGGAGATGACAAGGGCCAGAGAAGGCGCCTCTGAGGGGCTTTTCCCACTGTAGCAGAGAGAAGGTCGAGAGTCCCACTTTCTTCCCTCCTACTCTTCTTCCAGATTCACAGATTTGATGACTCAAAATGAGGAGCAGGCAGAGAGCGCTGCACAGCCAGCGCGGGATGGAGCTCGCCCATTCCATCGGCAGACGTTCATCGAGCTCTGAGGACATCGCTATGCACAAACCCTTCGGGTGGCCTGAGGAGACTCTAGGAGGCAAGCTGTTCTGTCGCTGTGTGTGCGTTACATGTTAACACGGGTCCTGGGCTCACGCAGGAAGGGAACCTGACCAGGTTTAGCGGCTCAGAGATTTCCTGAGGGAAATGAGTGGGGCAGATGAAGTACAGGCAGGCTTTACTCAAGTCAAGTGGGTGGGGGACAAAGGGGAAGGAGTCCTCCAGGCAGAGAGAAGGGCCTTCGCAAAAGGCCTGAGGTGACAGAGGGCACAGTGCGCAACCAACAGCACGGGGTTCGGCACGGTCGGCTATAAAGGGTGGGGGTCGCGATGGGGCAGGCTGGGTGTGCATGGACAACGAAAGGCAGGAGCAAGGGCTAGAGCACGGAGAGCAAGCAGGCCCGGAGACTGGACTTTACTCAGATGGCAGTGCAGAGCCATCGAAAGTCAATCTGAGGAGGGGCATCTGATGAAAGCTTTGGATCTGTGATCAAGAAAAACAATAAGTTGGCTGGGAGCTCAGCCTCCACCAATCCCCACCTCTTTGCAGTGAGCTTCCAGTGACACAATGGTGGAGGTGCTACTGTGGAGATGTGTGTGTCTGGGGGGAGGGGGGGGGCAAGAGGGAGAGACGAGATGGGGGCAGATGCAGAGATGGAGGGAGGAAGGGGGTGGCTGACGCAAACTCAGCAGCACCCTCTTCCCCTCCCTGAGGCCTTATTACCACGAGGACCTGCAGAACCCCGCCCAACCTCCCCCCCAGTCTGCCGCCTGTGGTCACTGGAGCACAGGCTGCGGGGAAGGATTGGGGCGGGGAGGCGGAGGGATATTACGAGCTGCCAGGTTGGGGTGCTGGGGTGGCCGGCCTTCCTCTGCTCTCTAAGGTTAGAAGCCAGCTTGAGCCTTTGTGATGTCTCCCCTCTTATCTGCATGTCAGACTGGAGAGAGACCATGTTTCCTTCCCTCTTCCACCATATGTTCCATGTTCCCATCTGAGCCATACGCCTTAATATAGCACCGTGGCTCAGAAAGGGGAAAGGAGAGAGGGTGCTTTACTGCTAACTCCTGAGCACATTCTCTCGCAGACTGTTTTTTCCAAGAATAAAAAAAGATTGCTAGCGTTTGCACGATTTTATGCGGCTGGCCTCCCTCCCCCAACACGAGGCACCTGTTCACGGGCAAATCCACGCACACCGACACCGGGATCTCCCTGGCCCTTCTGCAGTATTCACATCTCCTCTACCTACCCCCACACCCCGGCCGCAGGTGCTGATGGTAAGAAAACACGTGTCCTGTGCCTATGTGTCTTCAAAAAAGCGAGATGCAAACGCCGTCACCGACGGGCAGGAAGGGATCTGTTACAGATCCGCCTTTCTGAGTTAAAACCCAAAACACGGCTTTGTAGAAGGAGGACCGTTTAGACAGAAGTGTACACGGCTGTTGTATTTTAGGGATATATGTCTAGAAATCTTCTTCAAAAAGAAAGTATGGCTTTGATTTTCAGTTGCTTTTCGGATGCATATCGTGTTGGTGCTCAGATGTACTGATTAGGAAATGTGCCCGGTATCCTGAGAAAATGGGATCCGTGTCCTGATCGGTGCTGAGAACAATGACTGACAGAGGCGAGATGCCAAAATCAAGATTTCAAACTGAACGTCACTGTGGAACAGCAGAAAGAACCTCGGCTTCGGAGGAGGCCGAGTTTGAATTCTTATTCCAACATCTATAGGCTGCATAACTTTAAACAAGGTGCTTACCCCCTCTCAACCTGGTTTCTCGTCAGTAAAAACACTGTATGTAATGTTCCCTTTCTAAGATTATGGTGAGAATTAAATCAAATACAAATCTGATTACATATCAAATATATGTTATGAATATATATATATATAGCTTATGTAAAATATCTGGTATAGTGCTTTGGCTAAATAAAATGCACCTGTTATCAAGAAAAGCTCCAAAAACTCCAAGGTCTTTTCTCAAGATGAAAAGAATTCTGGAGATGGATGGTGGTGATGGCCGCGCAACAGTGCGATATATTTAATGCCACTGAATTTTACTCTTGAAAATGGTTAAGATGGCAAATTTTATGTTATATTTCACCACAATTAATAAAAATGCTCCAAGGACTATTCAGAAAGCCTTTAAAATGTCTGGATGAAGAAATTCACAGCAATCAAGAGGGAGATTTCTTCCACTTTAAAGAAGTTGGTTTTCTTCAAGCCTACTGGATGGTTTCTCATTCCTGAAATACGCATTTTCAATAGTGAATTGTTACTAATAAAATGTTCAATGGAGCATCCTTTAAATATAAAATGAAACACTGGGTTTTGGCAGGAATCACGTTTCAGAAGAGAAAGAAAAGAATTAATCATTGTAAGAAAAAAGCCCTAGTTCTACAGATCATTGCTCTGCTTCTAACTTAGGTTTAATGTTTATAAATAAAATCAGTTTTGCCACATTAAAATGTATACGTCTCATTTCTACTGGCGATGGACATATTTACAGCACTACATGCCAACAGATGTGAAATGCAGACTGGCCTCCTCCATACCGGGGAAGGTCCCTGTCCCCCCCAACCCCCCCACCCCCATCAGCGGTGGATTTCACCCTCCACCCACCCAGACTGCAGTCCTTGAGGGTAGGACCTCGTCCCCATGCTCCTGCACAAGGCCACGGGCTCAGAGGACACTCGATAAACAACCGATGAGTAAACAGAACTTTAAATTTAATCTACTCCAAGTGGTGAAATCTGAACAACTTTATGCTCACTCAAATGTTTCACTGATTACAGTTATCAAACAGAAACCTTAGCAGGGCTGCGGGTTTCTCCTGAGAGAAGTGGAAGTGGGATGAAAGTCACAGATCATCGTTCTCAGTGCCGCTGTCCACCACGGCCGGATCGGGCCATTCCCGGGCAGCCAGGAGCTGGGGTGTGCAGGTTCTCCATATGCAGTCCATAGAGAGGCCTCCCCAGCCCCCTAAACCTAACTCCTCCAGCACTCGCCCCCACACCATTCTACCCTATCTTATATCCTTCACAGCACATGTCAACTTCTGAAATTATCTGGGTTTCTTCTACTCCCCCCTCCTCCCCCTCCGATGTACACTCCATCAAAATGGATACTGTCTGTCTTGGTTCCTATTATATCCTATCTCCTAGCACAGCATGTGGCATGTGCTGAATGAATGAATGAAGAAATGAATGTACAACTGAACAAAACAAATCCTAATCTTCTGCTTATGCTGTCACCTAAACCCCACTGAACATAGACAAAATCCTGGCTACCATCATGACCTTGAAATGTCTAGCTTATGTTACGACGAGGTCCCCCCTGGGGAACCCTCTAGGTGGCAGGCAAAGTGGCAGGGAATGGGCTGATAGGAGGAACAACTGCACCAGACACTAGTTGTACTGACATGAAACAACATTGTAGGAAAGTCGAAAATCGTGGTGACACTCAGTGGGGAAGGTACAGCTGCCAGCTCCAGAGGGCTGGCCAGAGTGCCTCCTACACAGAACTACAGAACAAAAGGGATGTGCTGTGCCAGCTGGACAGGGGACAAGAGTTCCTTGGTCCCCACACCATGAGCTACGTGATGAGCCTTGAAATCTCTCATCCCAAGTTCTGTCCCTGTAGAACCAGGGCCTGAAGGACAACTGGTAGGACAATAGGCTGGTCACTGTTGGGCTGACTTATGGCTGAAAAGAGGTGCTGAAGAGTACATGGGGACATCTGTCTGAATCAAGTGTTGCCTCGTCTTTTGCTATTGCTTCTCATAGGAGGTGTCACCTGACAAAGAAGATGGGTTTTCTTGGTTATATTTTACTTTTTCTCTCGCATGAATCGCTGCACATTCTATGTTGTGCGGTTTAGGAAGAATGAGGTACAGGTGATAACGGGGACGCTAACGCACGAGATGCTGTCAGGAGATGTGCCAGCAGCGTGGAAGACAACCATTTCCAACCATGACGGGCTTGGAAGTCACTCTTCAAGAAACAAACACAAAGCTCCTGTGAGTGGAAACAGAAGTGTGATCAGCCAGCCATGCAGAATCTGGGAAGAGACATCCAGGCGGAGCCACACGACACCCTCGCCAGTGTGCCCAGCTTCCCCTGGTCCCCGCGGCGGCGCCACTGAGAGCCCAGAAGAAATCCTCTGCCCAAGGTCATGTTCTCCAAAGCCTGAGAAATGGTCTTACTGCGCAGACTTCAAACTTACCCAGCTCGTGGCGCAGGGAGTCAAGTGACTGTGAAAGGTCAGAGCGTCCCCGATGGGAGCCTGTGCCTAACCTTTTCAGAGGAATAAAGCTCTGATTTTCACACGGTCCTTGGGACCAAGTTTCTGCAATCACCCTGAGTGGTCTGATTAGGTGTCTAATGATGCTTATTGTTCATGAGCTCATTATACCGGTCGCTCTATACCGCTACCATTGAAGTTGACCTTCTCCAGTTTAATCTTCTGTGGGGATGGACGTCACTAGCCAGAGACCTGTTATTTGGGAATCAAGTGTTGCCTCGTCTTTTGCTATTGCTTCTCATAGGAAAAAATTACAAACCTCTCAATTGCATTAGTCTTCTCCCGTAAGACCGCGAATGCATTCTTTTACCTATTTTCTCGTTCCTCTTTGGTACCTCTCTTAATTTCCCCCACATTCTCAAACCAAAGTGTGGTAGCCAAACTGAGTATGTCACACTAGGGATGGGACCAACTGCAAAAAAAGGAAGGACTTCTTGTCTCCTGCTCAGCTCCTAGCACACACGTTACTGCCTTCTTGCTGTCAGGGCAGGGCACAACTGACTCTCCATGGGACAGTCTGCAGGGGCCTTGCTAGAGAAGACCCACAAATTGGGAGACACCCCATCTTTCACGCCAACCATCAGATAGCCCAATGAGCCATCAGAAGGTCTGGATTCCAGGCCCCAAACCAACTGGAGTTTCATTTCCTTCATCCCTAAAATGAGAATAACTACACCTGACTGACTTGGTGCAGACTGCTGTGAGGTTCGAATATACGGGGAAGCACTTAAGTCAGATGCCTTCAATAGCTTCCCTGTGCAATTAGGATACAATCCAGTCTCCGTCAGATGGCCTGCAAGGCCACACAGGATCTGGTCCTACTAGCCCTTTTGGACATTCCGCTTGCTCTGCTCCAGCCGTGTGGGTCATCTTGTTCTTCCCCAACTGTTCGAGGTTATTCCCCACTTAGGACTTTCACTTTCCTAGTTCCCCTGCCTGGAAGTCTCTTCCCAGATTCTGCATGGCTGGCTCATCGCACTTCTGTTTCTGCTCAAAAATGCAACATTCTCTGATCTCCCATCTAAAACAGTCACATGTAAAACGAGAAAGTAACTGAGGGCAGGTACTTTCAAGAAGGAGGTGAATTTGGCTACAAAGTCTGCAAACCACAGAGAAGCCTGAAATAGAGTTAAGTGTGACCTTGACCAAATCAGGACCTTATCCATCAACCAGAAGGTCAGGGGCATCAACCAGGACAGGAAAGTACCCATTTAGCTATACTGGCAATAACCAACCTTGGTAGAGTGTTTTCGAGTTTTTACTCATTTACTCGTTCATTGCACTAATATTTACGGAGTACTTCCTGCATGTTGGGGTTGGGGATAGAAACCAAAGCAGTCTCTGCTCTCACAGTGTTTGTATCTTCCTGGGTAAACTTTCAGAAAGTGGCCAATGCACATCCTCAAGCCACTCTCTCCCATCACGTGATTTTATTTTCTTCACGGCATACGATCTGAACTGTTCCTAATCCTGAATGGTGGCCTCTAAACAATAATGAACAATGTCATCACTTTCAAAGCCACAGTCACTGGACTGAAACTTTTTTTTATAAAGACTCACCACCCTCCTTAAAGAACCTACTCCCAGATCCTTTGCCAAGTTTAATGACAAATACTGTGCACACACACACATCGCTGTGCAAACAGCAGTACGTGGCATCAGAGGGTCTCTGCTGATCTCTAGACTTCGATCACTATACGCTTTCAAACCAAAGTCTTGACTGCACCTTGTTATGTTTGTTTATGTTTTAATGTAACGAATCATCAAGTGCTGAGAAAGAATCTGAGGATTATAGGGTTTCTCCTCTCAAGGAATTTTCACTTTCATGGGGATCTGGGGGTCCCTGCTTCATACCCAGTGCTGCATCTTCTTGGTCATCCCTCCCTCATCCGCTAGTCCTGCGTGTAACCTCTGAAGACGCCACTGCCTCTCACCTTGTAACAGCCTTTGTAAAGTGCTGCACTGTGTTGCAGAGGAAGTGGGTCCAAGAGAAGGTCAAAGAAGGGAGATATGGAGGGATGCTCAGGCCATTAGGGAAAGCACACTGGTAAGATGAGGCAAGGGCAGCTCGCTAGGCAGAATGCTAAGGAAAGAAGAGAAGGGGCCTACACATGGTCGTGCTGTATGTGGATGTGGGGGTGGGGACTGGCGAGGGTTCCCCAGGAAAAGCAGAGAGAGGGTCCAGAGGCAGAAACGAGCTCACCAGTGAGGAGAAGATGTTGCAGGGAGAAGAAGGGGATTATGGTTAGGGAAGAGGGAGCCAGGTGATCAATGGCTTCAAATATCAAGGTGAGGAATTCTGGCTTACTTGTTAGAATGCTGTATCCTTAGGGTTGGAAGGAACTTCAGAGGTTACCAAGGCCAAACTATACCCAAAAGCAAGATAAAAGCCTACTTAGGGCGCTTGAATGCCCCTCTGTCCTGAGTCCCTCTGAGCTCAGGGTCTGAGGAACAGGTCACCAGTACGCGGTGATGCAGCCCTGTCTCTACTGTCCACACTGCGGAACTCATAACCATCTCCACGGACGTCCACCTCCTTCCGTACCTGGAGCGCATGCTTTACTTCAGATCACACCACCGACCAGTTCAATGGCGTCCCAGAGAATGGAACATCATAACAAAACCAGGAACTCTAATATGTATTTTTTTAATGTTCAGATATTGTAAGAGCTATCGTTTGGCACTTTTCTGCAAGATATGGTGGAGGCTGAAACAAAACCAGAGGGAGAGAATGTCCCCATCTGTAATGACTATAATCAAGCTCTTCCCACACAACGAGCTCTTCGCTTAACAGCCGCCCAGAAGGCCTCTCACTCCGCTCCCCGTGTGATGTTCTGACAACCCCCACGGGGAACAGCACACAAGAGTTCTGGAAGAAAGGACAAACCTTTAGCTCTGTTTCTTTTCTGGTTTTACTTTGTATGTATATGTAGATGTGTTTATTATCATCTTGGGCTTTCAACACCTTGGAACTAGATGTTTCCACAACATCTAGAGTACAAAGTTTATTGTATAAAGTTATGGTTTTTGAAAGCGGAATACAATAAATCCCCTGGAAAATTAAAAGGGTAATATTTGTTGTATGCTTTTTTTTTTAAGCTAACAAAAAGAACTCAGCATCCAATAAAAACATTCTCTTTCTTTTAAGTGTGGACCTTTATTGCCTTGTCATTTCACAGCGCTTTATAGAACCAACCGAATGTATGGTATTGTGAGGCCAGGAAGGTGTGTTGACACCTTCGTGTATGACACAACATGTTTCCTTTCCCGAGGTTAACTGCACTGCAGAGCAACAGCCTAACACCAGTACTGCTCAAAATGAAGTAGAAAGCTTTCACAAATACAAATTCCAGGAACTTGCTCCATTTCTGACTCATTAAACCATTCCGGTTTATGGCTTAATGAGTCAGAATCTCTGCAAGGGAGCCTGCAGATTTTCCTCAGTGACACTTATGGTTAAGAAGTATTTCTCAAGACAAAGAAACTACTTTCTAACTGCGACTTTTAGGCTTTAATAAGCGCTGTGAAGACAATGCAAGATATGAAAACATTCCAATATTCCTGGAAAGGAACCAGCATAGGTTTTTTTTTTTTTCAGAACAGAGAAGATCGGTTCACTCCAAAGAGGAAGAAAGAGCCCAGACTCTCAGAAAGAAGGCAGGAGACCGGGACCATATAAGGCCTTTCTGTCAGGGTCAGGATGAGTCCACACTAGCTAAACTGTGTTTCATTTCTTCCAACAAAAGCTGCCCAAGGCTTGTGCCTCAGTCTATCTCTTTAATGACAGGTGGTGAGAACAGTCCATGACAGTATATGCTGAGTAACTCACTGCACGTGCCCTAAGTCAAATGAGTAAGAGGAACGTGGAGATGCGGACCCCATATTCTATAATCGGTGTTTAAGATACAAAGGGCTAAAAGAGCAGCAATCAAGGCTGTTTTCCTGGAGATAAGGCAGGAAAAGGTAAACTGGGGAACAATTCTGAAGGCTCTGAAAGCCGGGGCAAAGTATCTGAACATCTCACAACTGACAAGTGTGTAACTACCAAAAATTTTTGATTGTACAGAAGCCAACATCAAGCAGAAAAGCACAGCAATGAAGGGCATGGACTTGGAGCCAGACTGCCTGGATGGAGAAATAAACTGTGGGACATCCAGACACTGGAATATTATTCAGAAGAAATAAGCTATAAGCCACGAAAAGACTTAGAGGAATCTTAACTACATGTTAAGTGAAAGAAGCCAATTTGGGATGGCTATATACTATTATGACTCCAACTATATGACATTCTGGAAATGGCCAAAGTATAGAGACAGTCAAAAAGATTAGGGGTTGGAAGAGGGAAGGGAAACACGGGACTTTTAGAACACTGAAACTATTCTGTATGATACTGTAATGGTGGTTACCTGTCATTACACATTTGGTGAAATCCATAGAATGCACAATACAAAGAGTGAACTCTAATGTAAACTATAAACTTTAGCTAATTTTAATGTATCAATATTGGCTAAATTGTAACAGCTGTATCACACTAACACAAGATGTTAATAAAAGGGGAAGCTGAGGGTGAGGGTGTATGGGAACTCTGTGTACTTGGCACTCAGTTATTCCGAAAACCTAAAACTGCTAAGGAAAGAAGGAAGGAAAGAAGGGAGGAAGGAAGGAGAAGGGGAGAAAGGGAAAGAAGAAGAAGGAAAGAAGAGAAGGAAGGAGCTAAAAAAAAAAATCAACAATGAGCCATGACTACATATGCACTGAAATGACTAAAATTAAAAATACTGACAACCCCAAATACTGATGAGAAACTAGCGTTCTCTTACATCTCTGGAGGGAATGAAAATGGTACAATCATTTTGGAAAACAGTTAAAACACCACCTGCCAAATTATCCAGCAAGGCCCCTCCTCGATATTTACCCAAGAGAAATGAAGAGATGCACAAAGACTTGAATACGAATGTTTGTAACAGCTTTACCATAATAGCCCCAACCTGAAAAAAACTTAAATCTTCACCAACAGGTGAACAAATAAACACTTGTGCTACATTTACACAGTGAAATACTAGCCAGAAGTGGATTAGAACAAATACAGCAGCCTGAGTATGGCTCAATAACATTGTGTTGAGTGAAAGGTACCAACGAAAGGAGTACATATCGTAAGATTCCACTTGCAGGAAGTTCTAGAACAGGCAAATGTAATGTATAGTGACAAAAATTCAGATCAGGGGTTGCCTGGGACAGAGGGTAGAGGGAATTAACCAGGAAGGGACACTGGGAATTCTTTGAGGCTACGGAAATATCCTATATCTTGACTGGTCTGATTATCTGGAATTGTAACCAGTCAAAAACTCATAGAATCATACACTTAAAATGGATGTATTTTATTATATAAAAATTAAATTCTCAAAGAGGTCATTAAAATTAAAAAAGTAAACAAGATAATTATTGAATCCAAGGAAAACAAAAAAGATACAAGAAAGAAAATGTAATCCAATTTTTATGTAATCATCATGTATATCTTATGATTTTGCTGTGAATAATATTCACATAAACTCATAATGTAAGCACTGATCTTTGATTTCATGAATTGGATGTGTGTGTGTGTGTGTGTGTGTTTGGGGGGGTGACATACATGTGTTTGTGGGATCAGATAAAAAAGCTAAATTATCTTGTTAGTCGATGTCAATAGATGATGCTCTATAACAGATGAATCAAGGAATAGTAGCAGAAACATGCTGAGAAATTTGGCGGTAAATACCAGAAGAAAGAATTTAAGGAGTTCAAAGTGTATCTGTTTGGGGAGAGAACTGAAGAGTCAGGAAGGAGTGGAGCAAATGACTGTTCATTTTAAGTGTAGTCTTACTATTTGATTTTTAAAACTATGTATAAGTATCTTGCTTTGATAAAAGTAAAGTTAAATTTTTATAAGAGACATATGAGAATGTTCATGATATGTCGTTAAGTGCAGAAAGGTAGTTTTGGTGTAATATGAGTAGGACACAGGTTTCATTTAAAATAAAATAAAAGTGAAAACTAACCATATATGTATATGAATTTATGAATATAAAGAAAAGTGAAGAATGATAAACAAATTTTAACATTAGCTACCTCATGGGGAGGAATTAAAGATAATAGAGGTGATATTGTAGATTATTAACTTCTACGTACATTTCTGTGTCACTTGACGTATTACAATGAATGTATACTAATTTTCCTATTAAAAAATCAACATAACAGCAAAAATTGAATACAGGGGATTAAGCTGGATCCTACAGGTCTAATATTTTAAGAATGTATGATTCCTGCTTAACCTCTACAAAGTCCCAGCTTCCATGATTTACTGTAATGTGACATTTATCCCAGACATGCCCATAGGTAATCTTGGCTGATCTTTTAAAACGTCAGGTGAAGACATCCTTGGAGTCTACTATAATCTCACTGACCCTATACAAGCATTTAAAAAGCAAGGCCTTCACAGATTTCCATGAGGCAAAACCACAGAGTTGAGGCAGAGCATACACAAGCACACAGGGAGACGTGGGGAGAAAGGAAGGAAAGTTCTGGCAGCCAGGGACACTGGGCATGGTCCTGGATACTTTACCTGGTATGCCACAAGCATAAAAGGAATATGATGAAGACATTAAGGCCTAAAGAAGTTCAAGGTAAGTGGGAAGGAATCATCTCTGTACTCTCTCCTCCCAGCAGAATTCATTCACTAACAGCTGAATTGGCCTCACCTAGGCCAACAAGAGCTTTGGTTTTCTAAGTGAGACAGGTTCCCCTGTATAAAAGGAAGGGGGCAGATGGTGGGAGGCACTTTTTTGGCCCACTTTGGGTTCCTCATCACTAAAGCAAGGAAGAGTCCAGCCTGCAGGGCCTGGCACCCTCCTGCTCTTTCTAACACACCCTGCTCCTACTTCCTCTCCTCTACTTTCTTAGCTTGTCAACACACAAATTTTCTAACCAACTCAAGTTTGACTGATTCTATAAATGCCTCCCTGACCACTCCAGCCACACTCCTCTCTCCTTTCTTTCTCCTTCCAGAGGGCCAAGAGCAGACTGGTTAAGTACAAAGGCCCAAGTACCAAACTGCTGGGGTTCAAAATCCACTCTCCACCTTCACTTGCAGGAAAAAAGAGATAGATATACTCTTCCCTGTCCCTCCTGCTAAGTGCAACTGAATACCCTGGATATCAGATATGAAACAGACATAAGAAGATGCTGCAAAGTGAAGGGAAGAAGGCAGACCGGCAGCCAGGGACACTGGGCACCTTGGGATCTGAGGAACAATACGATGGTAAGCTCCCTGGGTTTCCTTTATGCCTCATATATCCCAGATATGGAGCTAGAAAAGGTGACAACCCGGAAATGCCAATGGGTGCAGACAAAAAATGCCCCAACTAAAGCCTGCTTTCGCTCAAGCTAAAAGACCAGAAAAGGGGCAAGCTAGCATGAAAAAACTTTTAGACAATAACCACTTGACTTCAGCCAAACAGCACAGAAAAAAAGTTGTGACCCATCATCACCCACACCAGCAAAGGCTGAGTAGGAGTCTGGACTTCCACCCTTGCAGGGCTGCACTACACTGTCCAGATACCTGCGCCAGGTGGTGTCAGAGAAGGCCCTGTAGGCAGCTGAGACCTTTGCTGGCTAGTAACAAGGTGTGTGCCCTCTACTTCCTGTGGTGCCAGCGGAGACCACTACACTTCTCCCCATACCTGGCAATGGGTGCAGCCAACCCTCAGGTATCAACAGAGGCCTAGTGGGGAACCTCAACTTCTACCTCCACCTGGCAGAAATTATGCAGCACCTACTCCTTTCTTCTGCGAAAGCAGTGTGAGCAAAGCCATCAAAATTAGAAGACTTAAGTGAGGTCCAGAGGCTCATAAGAAAATATAAAAACGTCCAACAAAAACTCAACAAAAAACTTCTGGAACTAATAAGTGAGTTCAGTATGGTCTCAGGATATAAAAAAAATTTGCAAAAATCAGCTGTAGTCTTATATGCTAGCAGTGAACAAGAGAACCAATATTTAAAATACAATACTATTTATAATCTCTAAAAAAAAGAGAAATACTTAGGTGTAAATGTAATAAAATGTGAAGATTTGTATAATAAAAACTACACAATTCTGATTAAAAGAATGGAGAGAC
Organism: Pteropus medius; assembly: GCF_902729225.1. Lineage (NCBI taxonomy): Eukaryota > Metazoa > Chordata > Mammalia > Chiroptera > Pteropodidae > Pteropus > Pteropus medius. The sequence goes on along the minus strand of NW_024347790.1, from coordinate 495,488 downwards.
ATACCATGTTTATGGATAGGCAAACTCAACTAGTAAAGATGTCAATTCTCCCCAAACTGATATACAAATTAACACAGTGCCTATCAAAATTACAGCAAGATTTTTTTTATTGATATAAACAACATTAATCTACAATTTATATGCAAGGCAGCAAAGAAACTAGGATTTAGTTCAAAATAATTTTGAAAAAGAAGAATAAAGTGGAAAGAATAACACTACTTGATTTTAAGACTTACCATCAAGGTACAGTAATCAAAATAGTATCTAGGTACTGACAGGTCAATAAACACATAGGGCAAAGGAACAGAATAGAGAATGCAGAAATAAATCCAAACCTACACGCCCAACTGATTTCTGAGGAAGGTGCAAAAGCAATTCTGTGGAGTAAGATGGTCTTTTAAACACAATGCTGGACCAATTGGAGCAAAAGGCAAAAAACTGAAGCAATAGGCAACAACAACAACCAAAAAGCCTTGTCCTAAGTCTCAACTTATATAAAATTTAATTCAAAATGCATCATAGTTAAAAGTAAAAGTTAAAATTTAAAAACTTTAAGGAGGGTAAAAACATATTTAAAAATCTTCAGGCTCTAAGTTTAGGCAAAGTGTTCTTAGACCTGACATCAAAGCATGATCTATTAATTTTAAAAAAAGATAAATTAGATGTCATCAAAATGAAAAACTTTTGCTTTGTGAAAGACCCTATTAAGAGAATGATACCACTGTTAAGAGTAAGATACCACTACACACCTACCAATAAACGATAACTCTTCCTATTACTACTCGTGGACTGTCTATATTGTTACTTTCTTCCCACATAAATTTTGACACTTCTTGAGAATAGAGTCCTGTTTTTTCCCTCACAAATCCTTCTCAACGCCAAGCAGAATGTGATGCACATAGAAAGCGCTCAATAAATACTTACTGCAAAATAAAACAACCTAGCAGTCCTTAATAAGATTAAGTGCACATATGCCTTCTCCTGAATATGAGGCCCCAGCAATTCCCCCACACACCCATGAAGGTGTTTGTACAAGGGCCTTCATTATGATACTCTTTATGGGGGCAGAAGAGCAGGGCCCTCAGACGTCCAACACTAGGGAGATGGAGAGTAAAATGGGGTGGAAGCAACTAAAAATAATGAACTAGAATGAAATAGAGCAGCATGGCCGGATGTGAGAAACAGTATGAACTGAAAATGGTAAGAAAGAGAATGGAATCTATAGAAGAATACCATTCACGTAAATTAAAAATTCTCTCTCTGTCTCTCTCCCTCCCCCCACCGCTCGCTCGCGCGCGCGCTCTCTCTCTCTCTCTCTCTCTCTCTCACACACACACACACACACATACACGCACACACACACACAAATTTTAGGAGGATGCTCGCATATTCAAAGAGATAAACAAATTCATTAAGTTGAGGCATTCCACCCTAGCCAACAATGGAGAGGTAGGAGTTAAAAAGTTCAAATTGTCATTTCAAAATAAATATAAACTGCTCTAATCCAATAATTGATGTTATGCAACTAAATTAATGGTTTGGAAAACACATATGATTTCATGTTCCATTTCGAAAAGGCACCACAGGATTTCAAGGATTTGCCAGTGGGAAACAGCATTTCAGTGACACTAGCATTTTTGTCTTTTTTGACTGTTCGGTATTTTTATCGCTGGTGAATCAGAGACATGTGGTCTGGAGGAAGGAAAATAACGCAGCAGGTATCTTAGCATCCAGAAAAACTGGAGGAAGGGTGTGCTCACCACTCAGGGTCCCTGACATTTGGTCCCCAGGGTCAGAATCCAGATGCAGGCGGGACAGAAAATTACTTCTTTCCTCAAAGTTAATAAACAGCCCTACTAGAAGCAGGAAATACAAATTGCCATGCTGTGGGGTTCCTCATTTTCTGGCCATTGCAGCACCCAAGTCTGCCTATCAACTAGTGGCTTAATCTCCTATTCCAGTGACAGGCCGGTGCTAATTAACATATTCCAAGGGGAATAAAGGTCACTGGTAATATTTAACATGAATGATACCAACATCAGCGGGAATTTCTGGTATGTGGGATTATGAATGTTTTTCCTCTTTTTGCTCATATACTTTTTCTAATTTGTCTTCTATGAACACACATTGCTTTGGTCATTGTGAAAAAATAAAACATTTTCAAATAAAATAATAGCACCAGTTAATCAGTTAGAAGGCTTAATGCACTAGTAACTTCATACAAAGTAAAAGTATTTTCAGCTAATAATTTTATTCCAAATGCCATTGGCCAACTGTGTCCTGGAGGGAGGAAAAAAATCTACCACGCCTTGCTTAGGAGAAGCTCACGAAGTGCTTAGATGATGACAACGAGACAAATAATGAGAAAGCAATCTCGAAACTAAATTGCCTGCCTCCACCTTCCGCTAGCCACTCGACAAACACACAGGCTATTTACTTCACGAATGCCGCTGAAGTGGGTGTTCTATGACTCAGTGGTTTTGCGTGTGGACTCGGGGGGTGTTGGAGGGAGGACACACTGCCTGGGCTCCCTCCCAGGCTCTTCCACTCCCTCCCTATGGGGCCTCTGACCCTCTGTCCTTTGGATTTTTCTGTGAAGGGTGGGTAAAAACAGTAGCTACTTGAGAGACTGATGTGAGGATTAAATGAGCTAATTCATATGAAGGTTTCAGAACAGTGTCTAGAGAACTGGAAGCATCATTAAGGGTTAGCTACCGTAATTACTTATTGAGATAATTAAAGTTTTGTTATTCACTCGATTTTGAAACATCATATAAGAAATACAATATTTAAGTTCTTTCTACTTAATACTATCTATGGCTCCCCAATTACCTGAGATCATCTCACCCTGTCCCATTCTGCCTCTTCCCACCCTCCAGGTAGACCCTTCACTCACCTCAAGTACCTTTTTGGGCTCTCAGGCTTCCTACAAGCCATTCCTGCTCAGAAACCCACCTCATCCTCCCTCTCAGCTGCTTCTACCAACCTTGTAACTCTCTCAAACCCCACTTCCCCTGAGAGCCCCATGTATGGGCGCCCATTGCATTGATGGCTGAGTCAGAAGTACATCTACCTCACTGCACTGTGTTCTAATTATTTGAACACTGGTCTTTCTTTTGGCCGATTCTTCCTGGTCAGCAGTTCTTGACACCACAGTGGTATGGCTGGCACTCAGAGAACCAGGGGACATGACACAGACCTGTCTTCCTGTATTCCAACAGTGAGTGGTCCTACGGCACTTCCACGTCAGCTTCTGCATAGCGAGTGAGTTGTGTGGATGTGAGATGCAGACAAGTGGGGAGCTAGCTAGCCACCTTGGTGCAGGTGGCACGGAGGGTCCCAGTGGTTTCTCACAGACCTCATTACGCAAGCTCAGTTAAAACTTACAAAGAGGCCTGGCTCCGAAGTCAGCCAGAAAGGCAAAAATTATGTATAAAGCAGTCAAAATTTCCCTTGAAAATTCTTGAAATTCCCATAAAGTATGATACAGACATTTTTATGTATGCAACCCAATACAGTGACACATATTTAGAACTCTGTAATATATAAAACTATGGTGATTACATAATAGAGAACACTACCTGCCAAATACAACTTTACAGTATTTTTAATCACATAAAAGAGAGATGCAGATGGTTTTCAGTTAAATGTGTGTATAATGTGGATCCGCAGTTTAATATTTTTGTCCATCATCTGAAACCAGTTTGCATGTAACAGCGAAAACAAAGCTGGGGCATAATAACATTTATTGGACACTTGCTACATGCCCAACTCTGTGCTTACAAGTATTAATGAATTCAAGTTTCACAACCCAATGAGGTAAGCATTATGATGATGCCATTTTATAGATGAAGAAACTGAGACAGGTCAAGAAAATTGCTCGGGGTGATACACTGCCAAGTGGAGAAACGTATGAGAGAACCATGCCCCACACTGTCTCCCTTAGGTTAAAATGTAACCAGGTAAAAAAGTAGAGTATGGAGCAGCTGTAAAGTGACAGAGATTGTGAGCAGGGGCGGGAGATCTTGTGGGGTTTGAAAAACTGAACTAGGGCAAAAATGTGATGCGGCTGTCAAAATAAAAATGTAAATGTGATTCTTAGGTCACTTCAAGGCTTGGTCCAGAACTAGCCAGGAAAAGGTCCCATGGTACATTTGCTGTCAATATCAGTTCACACCTAAAGTAATGGTAGGTAGTTAGCTCTAATAATAATACAGGACCGAAGACACTAGAAGGGGACAAGCAGGGTGTGGAAATAATGTGTGACGGGGGAAGAAAAGGATGAAGGAAATGCGTGTGAGAAGGGGAGCAGTATTCTCGCGATTCTGGACTCAGACTCCCACTGACTGGGCAAGTCACAGTCTCCATTTTACCTCTCAGCTTTCATCTCCGTAAAACGGGACTATCATTGCTTGCCTTGAAAATTTTTTGCAAAGATTAAATGAGGTGATACATTAAGTTCTAAGCATAACACCTGACCTATAGTAAGGACTATAGTACTATATTAGCTTTCGCCATCAGCATTATCACATAGTACCAATGGGAGAACTTTACAAAGCCAGAGATTCAAACATAAGAAAGAACCTCCAAATACAGGCATACCTCGGAAAAACTGGGTTTGGTTCTAGACCACCGCAACAAAGTGAGCGTTGCAATGATGCGAGTCGTTACCTTTATGCTGGCGGCGGGTCTTGACTTCGATATTTAAAAAAAGAAAATGTGCATCAAGCACAATAAAACGAGGCATGCCTGTAATTAAAATGTCCTAAAATACAAAGGATGCTGCCTCGTAAGGCAGTGGCTGGAAGTCCTGTCCACGCTTGGACAGATGCCCCCACTGGAGGGCGTTGCCTGGTGGGTAGTCAGGGACCCGCTCATTTCATGTTTTTATGAACCAGTGATTCCACGGCATCAGAAGGAGAGGCACATATCCAAACCAAAAAGAAAAATGTAATAAATAAAAGTTATGCCTTTAGCTTCAGTTCAGTCCAGGCAAGATGCCCTTAAATCTCACCATGCCCCTAGCTTTTCATGTTATTTAATTTTATTATTATTTTTTTAATAATCAAGACACAGCTGGTCAATTTGGAAGAAAGCTAAGTGATCAATACCAACAAGAAAAAATTCCCTCTGACCCTCAAGAACCATATGGCTGAAGTGTCAAAAAGGATTCCAAAGTTTCAAGATAAAAAAGGTTGCCGTTTACAAGGCTACTTTTCACGTTGTAGATGAAGAAAATGCGAACGGGATGCTGAACAGCACGGCACTGTGTCCCATCATGGTGATGGCTGTGACAATACTACCAAGCAGGCTGTCGTCAGCACCAGCCGCCCACGTTAGGGAGCCATCTATCACACTTAGACACCAATTGGGAGTGCAGAATTCTGGATATGGATTCCGAAAACTGCTGTTTGTGGAAACAGCCTTTTTAAAGTTTCCTCAAGCCTTGAGGTTGCTGGAGGGATGGCTCAGGATGCTGGAAATTGAGTCCCGGGAAAAGGCTGGGGTTACCTATCCATGAACTGTGGGGAAAAGTGGATGTTTGGATGTTGGCGATACTGATCCTCTTCCTGCCAACCACCAGGGACAGCGGCATCTGTAGCTCACACCATCTGGTCGAGTCTTGAGACAGAAATGGGACACTCACTCTATTTACTAATCGTGTCCTCTGCAGATACCACCTCCAAAAATGAAGGGCTGTTGTGTATGCGCCTTAAAGGGCTCAGGTGTCAAGACTAAACTATGTAATTTGAGGGTTTTTTTTTTTTTTTTAGGTGGCAATACTAACAATAAAAAGTCTCTACAAGAATTTTCTACTGCCAGCAAAATCATGGACATTTTAGGTGTTCTGGAAATCACACAGCCCTACGTTTCATGCTACAGTGAAAATGCTATTGCTCAAAGAACAACAGTGAGCGCCCGAGCTGCACCAGGAGAGGAACATGCTGCTTCGATGCCCTTGGCAGGAGAACCCCCGTTCTCTCTCCGCAAACGTCTTGGTCCTCTGCTGTCTCTCGCTCCTGATCCAGTGAATTTTCCGATACAGCTAGGGCACCATTAAACCCACCATTAAAAGTCGGTCTGAGGTAACAGACGTATGAATAAGCTGGGGCCATCAAACCTTCCCTTCGCCTACTAAGTGGACCTGAACTCTTGTGTTGGCTGGTCGGAACACACTCTGCCCGGAAATGTGTTAGAGACAGACCAGCCTATTCTTTATGCTCAAACTCCCTTTGTGTGATATTCCATTATCATGCTTAGCATTGAGAAAGGCTGGTTTCAGTTCATTCATATTAAGAGCACATTTTTTCTGAGAGGCAGATGACAGAAGAGGGGTCTGCTGAGAATGGGAAAAAGAAAGTACCTGAGAATCGGGACTGTGCCTAGAGAGCAGGGGTCAGGGCCAATGTCGGCATCGAGACTTGCTGAGGGCAACCGTACTGAGGACGGCATATATGTTACCGCACTGTTTCCATCAATGCTACAGAAAATTTATGAACTTGAAACTTAAAGCCATCTGCCTATCCCTGCTTTGTCACCTGGCCATTCTGCCATGACTGCTGAGGTCAGGCCTGTGAGCATCTCTTCCCAAGCTAGATTCAGTGACCTCAAATTGGTGGCTTTCAATCAGCTGTATTGGGAGTATTTACACCACAGAAATGATTAAATGTTACAAGAGAGCCAGCTGTTGACATGTGGAGTGCACCACCGGCTGCTTTTCCTACCACCTGACTGAAATGGCCCTTTTGGAGGCACAAATGACTTTATACTTGCTAAATCCAATGGACACTGTCTGGGCTCTATTTTTCTTGAATTCTCCAGAGTGTTGACAGTTGATCATTTCCTCTTTCTTGAACCTCCTCTCATCCTAGCTTCTGGGCCTCTCTGCTGACCCTTCCTCTGGTTCTAAGCATATTTTCTCATGCTCTAAAATAGTGGTCCTCAACCTTTTTGGCACCAGGGACCGGTGTTCCTGTGAGAATCTAATGCCTGATGACCTGAAGTGGAGCTGAGGCGGTGATGCTAGTGCTGGGGAGCAGCTGCAAATACAGATGAAGCTTCGCTCGCTTACCGCTCACCTCCTGCTGTGTGGCCCAGTTCCTAACAGGCCACAGACCAGACTGGTACCTGCTGCGGCCTGGGGGTTGGGGACCCCTGCTCTACAAGCTTCCCTTCCCTGACCAGGCCCTGAAACCTTCGTGTTCCCACAGTTCTCTCCTGGATCACTGCAACATGTCCTTTACGCAACAGCCAGGTCATTACTGCCTCTTGGAAGACATCACTCTCCCACCTAGTCTGAGTTAGGCCCATTTCAAGAACACTCCTGTCCTCACCTCCATCACAGAGGAACGTCTGTGTAATGTGTGACCCTCTGCTAGAGGGTAAGGACCTGGAAGACAAGGACTTGGAGTTACAGCAACAACAATAAAAATAATAATGACCAACAGCTGTTACTAGCACTTCAGCTCTACCAGGCACATGCTAAATGCTTTGCACAGATTATACCATTTGCTCTTTACACCAACCCTACGATTTCTCCCATGAGACACTTGACACTTGCAGAGTTGATATAATTCGCCTAAGACTACATAGACCTATATGAACCCCACAGGGCAAGCACTGAAGCCAACGCACTTAACCATGGCCCTGCGACACCTTTTCTAGTTGGTGTACCCCAATAATTTGATTCAACATAAGTGGGAGGAAAAAAAGAGAGGGGAAGAGAGGCAAGGTGATCTTGTAAAAGTAGGCGTTCTTCGACCTCAATATAAGCTCTTGTTTATTACATCTGTTGAATAAGTGAAACAGCTCCTAACCCAACTGACTCTTTAAATCTCTCTGGTCTGTAGTGGTGGCTCTTTACAACTGCCATTTTTTTCAGGCCCATGGGGCTGGATTTTGTATTACAAAACGTATTCTGTGGCTCCCTCTTGTCAATGCAGTATGGAAGAGAAAATGCTACTTATAACTTGCCGATCTTACATCTCTTCACACAAAGAGCAAAATCACTTTAAACAATGGAAATCGGTTATTGGTTCCACTGGCCTCTATATAATTTCCCCAGGGGATCTGTTTTGTTTTGTTACTGAACCTCACATTCCTAAAATATGAAATAGTAAGTGCCCTCTGGGTTTGCACTCCTGTTAGTTTTAAAAGTGAAGTATCTTGTGTTTGTGTAGGAAAGTGCCACGACCATTGGAGCAACCTGCACAGCTGGTGTTTGCTTCAGATCCGCAAGGTAACCGAGGGTGCCAGGCGTTGGCTTGAAGGTCTCTGCTCTGCGTTGGCAGTGGAGGCTCTGAGTGCTCAGGGACACGGAGGGAATGTGCACAGCTCAGGGGAGACGGTCCTGGGAAATTAACAAGCCATTCAATGGCCTAGGAGGTGTCTGCATTCCTCTCATTACAAAACCCACCGTGCATCTCAAGAGTAATTTGCCCTTTATGGTGACGCTGAGGGATAGTTTATTAGAAGGTTATTGTATATAGTCAGCCCTGGGTTACCTTCAGTAATGAGGGAATGAGACATGCTGGGGATAAAGGTGTACCTGGCTTTAAAGCAGGAAGGAAGGGAGGGAGAGAGGGAGGAAGGAAGGAAAGGAGAGAGAGGGAGAGGGAGAAAGGAAGGGAAGGAGGGGGTAGGAGGCAGAGAGGAAGGGAGTGGTGGGGAGAAAAGAGGAAGCAGAGGAGGGGAGAGAGATACCGGAAACTCACCCTGCTCAGAAGTCGCCCACCCCCACTCTCCCCCTCCAATCAAGTCTTAAGTCGACGAGGTCCCTGAAATGGTCCCCAGAGTGTAATTCACCAGGGATTTGGCTGCATTCCCTTCTTTTAAGAAGACAGTGACCACACACACAATTCCTCATGCGATGCCACCCCATTTCGGGGAGGCTCATTCCTTCCTGCACGTCACTGAGGACGGAGGTTTGCTGTTCTCCCAACTAACTAGGAGGACCCGGCCCACAGACCGGTCTAGTTCCTGCATTATGCAGAGGGAACACTGAGTCTCAGATGTCATGTTTGTGACATGACCGAGGACGTGTCTCTTATGGATGACAGCTCTTCTGTCACCATTGCCACCCGCGCATTCACCACTACCTGCTAGGAGCTCCCTAAGCCCTCCTAGGCTTCAAGGAGTCACTATATAATGTCCCTTTTTTCTCCTACTGAGTTTAGAAACAATGGAAACATGATTCAGCAAGACTAACACTGAGGCTGGCGCTGAAAATGTGAACCATTTTCCCGGTAAGCCAACTGGAGAACTTGGCTTTAAACCTGATCCCAGAATTCAGGAGCCCAGCCCACCAACCCCTGGCCCCTAAAAACAGCTACAGGTCTCTGCTGGGGAAGGATCAGATCCTACTCCTCGGGCAGGTAGCTGCCCCTGAGGCAGCGAGGGGCCCGCTGGAGGCGAAGCTCAGGCCCCTCGCCCAGGCTGGCCATCGCTGAGCAGCTGCTCGCGCACAGGGACGGGGTGTGGTTCCATTTCAAATACATTTCCTCATACCGGCCTTGCGAAGACTCTACGAGGTGAAACCTCCAGATCCCCATTTCTCCACATTTCCATTGGACCATGGAGGTGGGGCCATCGTCCAAGGTCACCCAGGCAAGGACAGCACTGCCCCAGGGGCAAAACTAAGGCCACGGCAAGTGAATGATTTGGCCAAACACTGCACATGGGCAGTAGAAGGAAAAGCCTACTAACTATGGCATTATTCTCTGATCAATCACACAGATCTTTTCCTTAGTGTAAATATCATCAATCCCCTAACTCTCTATCATCCAAGGAGAAAAACAAACCTTGACTGTATCGTTAAGGATTTAATTTGCAAAGAGGTTCTGCTGACATCAGAAACATTCCAAACATCTATCTATGTGCTTGCTCTTTGTGTATGCTCTACCACAGCAGTCAGGGTGACCTGGGCCGAAAAATAGTGGAGGAGGTCGATCCACACCACAAAGCCTTCGAATTCCCCATTTTAAGCTCCCTCTGCTCTCCCTAAGATCATCAGTTCATGAGGCTTCACACAGTTGGCTCCGTCGGTATATGAGTTACCAGAAGAGCAAATGATTTTACATGGAAGGGGAAAACAAATAAGTGAATAAACAATGCACAGAAAACAGCAACTAACACAAATAGGTAATATTTCCTGAGCACGCACCACGAGTCGAGCACTGTTGCTGATGTTTTACGGGCATTCATTCATTTATTCTCACACTACTCTTCGAGATGAGCGCTATTATTAGCCTCTTTGTACAAATGGCGAAGCCGAGGCACTGAGATGCAAACTAATCTGATCACTCAGTTTGTGAGTCGCTTGAAGCTTGAATGCACGTCAGGCAAACCTCAGACCCAGCCCTTGACCACCGTTACGTCGCCCGACCACCAGATATGTGCGCCGCACCAGCCTGTAAAGGGGAAGACAATCTCTTCCCTTAACGCTTGCCCCGCTCTTCCTCTGGGAAAGGAGGGTGCGAAATGTACATTTGTTTTCTCTCTTCGATGAGTAAACAGCAAGGTTCTACAGTACTGATGAGTTTCAGATATTTCTTCTTCCCTTTGTCAGTGGTCAGCTGGAAAATCAAGAACTAGCCCAGCCAAAAGGCACATGAAAAGGTACGCAACACCACTAGTCATCAGGGAAGCATCAAATCGGAACCACAATGAGACACCACCTCACGCCTGTCAAAACAGCCATCATCGAAAAGACAGGAGAGGACGTGCTGGGGAGGACGTGGGAAAGGGAACCTCTGTGCAGTCGGTGGGGATGTAAACGGTGCAGCCGCTGTGGAAAACGGTATGGAGGCGCCTCAAAAATTAAAAGTACAACTGACATATGAGTTAGCAATTCCACTTCTGGGTATTTATCCAAAGGAACTGAAATCAGGGTCTCAAAGAGCTATGTGTCCCGCCACGTTCACTGCAGCATCATTCACGATACCCGAGACCTGGAAACAGCCTAAGCGTCTGCCAGGGGATGGATGGACAAAGATGATGCGGTGTGTGCATACAATGGAATATTAATTATTCCGCCATAAAAAAGGAAATCCTGCCATTTGCAACACATGGATTAACCTTAAGGCCATGATGCTAAGTGAAATAAGACAAATACCATATAATCTCACATACATATGGAATCTAAAAAGGCCCAGCTCATAGAAACGGAAACTAGAATGGTGATGGCCAGGAGCTGGGGGGTAAAAAGGGAAGATATTGGCCAAAGGTACAAAATTCCACTTATAAGATAGAATTCTACCTAATGCACAGCAGGGTGATACAGTTAACAGGCTGTGTCGTGTACTAGAAACATCAGCAACAACGAAACGCACGCTCTGTGAGGTGAAGCATGTATGAACTAACCTCACTGCTCTGGTCACTTTACAGCATATACGTGTATCAAATCATCAGGTTGTACACTTTCAACTTACACGTTATACGTCAATTATATCTCAATAAAGCAGGAAATAACGGGGAACTGGCCCATTCTCAGAGTAAATGAGTGTTGGCTATATGGGGAGGCGAGTATGAATCTGCGCCACAGGGACAGAATGGGACTTAAATATCTGCCACTTCCTTGCTGGGGGACCACAGGTAAGATGAGCCTCAGGTTCCTCATCTACAGAAGGCGTATGATGACAGCTAAGTCCCAGCTCTAATACTGACTAAAAGAAGTCACAGATCCACAGCGCTTGGTGTGATGCCTGACAGGCCACACACAGGGATCAGTAAACGGGGACGTTATCACACGAGCCGCAGGAGTGGAACAGAAGTGAGCGTCCTCTGGGCAGGCTGGGGTCCAGGAGCAGAACGGGGACCTGACAGAGAGGATGTTTCCCCTACTCGGAATCATCAAGAGGCCATGCGTGGAAGCCCCTGCCTTCCACTCAGAGCCTGGCCCCATGGGGACGTCCGTGCTTCCCACAACCACCCGGCAGGTCTGGGAGCGAAGGCCTCATCTACCCAGTCTCCTGTCTCAGGAACCTCAGCGCGAGCTCGGCCGAGCGTGTGCAGGGGCGCGGGCAGGGCAGGACAGCGTGGGGAAGAGCTGGGCCTGTTCTCCATGAACTGCCTGGCAACTTGGTCTCTCTGGGACCCCGGTTAGTGAGGGACCGTGGAGTAGGGAGGAAGTAGTGTGGGGTCAAAGGCCCTGGGGCTGAGATCTAGCGGCCCCTCCCCTGCAGGCCCTTGGTCAGCCACGGGGATCAGTAAACAACCTCTATGCTCAGCTGTGAAATGAGGGTAACGCATCTGCTTTTGCTCACAGGAAAGAGCTGTCCTGGTTGCTTTCCACTCCGAGCTGGGTGGCGGAGGCCCAGACAGAGGGAGAGCATTTCCGTTTGCCCTATTCTCCAACCTCAGTCTGCTCCCAGCAGTCAGGACACCAGTGACCCGTGTAACGCCCAGTTCTGCCCTGTGGCCTCCGCCCCCTGCACCCACTCAAAGCCCCACAGACTGTGTGAGCACAGCTGCTGGCCAGGCTCCTCCAGGCCCTGGCCCTGGGGAGAGGCTGTTTACTTTTGGTTTCCCAATAACTCCTGTTTCCAAGAGCTCCCGGCCAAAGGGAGAGGGAGGGAGGCGGCCACAAACGGCCTCGTCCAAGGGCAGCCCAGGGAGGAGGCAGAACTGTGGTCCACATGGGCTGTGTGCTCTAGGGCTGGCCGTGGCACATCTGCCACCCCCTCTCTTGTGCTCCACCTTCACCAGCTCACTCCTGAGAACTCCCCTCTTTTGAACCATTCCTCGGAAGGCAGTGAACAGGAATCGTAGTGCAGAATTTTTTCCTGGGACACAGAATAGGGGATGGAGAAGAGCCCTATGGGTCAGAGTGGACCCCTCTGTGGCCTAGAATCGGGTTCTAGGAAGGAGAGGGCAGCCAGGGAAAAGCCCGCTGACAGGTAGGCAGGGGGACCAGACATCAGTGCAAACACTGCCTACTGCCCAGGGCCAGCTCTGGCCAAGCCGTGTCTGTCTGCCTGCCTGTCTCACACACACACACACACACACACGCACATGCACACGCACACACACAGGCTCTCCCCGCCCTCTCTCCCCGCATGAGAATAGGACCCATGCGGCTAGCAGGGAGGGACGCTGGCCTAGGAGCCGGGAGACCTGGGTTCTAGTTCCAGCTCTGTCACATCCTAGTCTTCTGCCTTTCATCTGCCATCTGCACTGGGTCAGTATTTCCCAAAGCGTGATTCCATGGTAGCCTGAAGTCCAGGAAAAAGGATTCCATGATTGACTAACTTTGTAAACACCTGGCAATACCAGCACAGGCGCCCCTCTCCCATTCCTGGAGATCCGCTTTCCAACTGGGAATCACACCCTCCACTTTCTCTGTACCCCAGACACTTAACAGATGACCAATACGGTTAACTGGCACGTGAAACATTTAAAGCAGTCCCCAGAAATGCTCAGAGTATCACTTGCAAGTTAGAGGTAATAAATTCCTATTCTTAGGAATGGGTCAACTGGAAATAAGTAAGACGGACCCTCAAGTTCCCGAGACTCTTTGGATAGCATCGAATAAGCGCCTTCGGAAAGTCCTCCAGAGAAACTAAGCACACTGATCACGTCTCGGAAGAGGCAGACATTCAGTTTTCTGTGTGCCAACACTGTCAGACACTTTTGTTAACTAGCCAAAGATTTACTGTATGTTATATAATTTATCTGATTACTTATCAATGTCTGTTATCTTCAAAGATACTGGCACTCATACTACTTCCTCTGCTCAACTTTTACCAGCCCCAGGATTTTGGCCTGAATTGTTTGCACAACGTTCATCTAATCGCATAGCCTATATTGCTACATTTGTTCACCCTGAGAAACGGCTGTGTACAGACACTTGGCTTGGTTGGGTGCTAAGGATTCCAAGACACGTGAGAAATGATCCCCGGCCTCAGGAGGTTCGCCTTCAACCTGAGAAGGCAGATAGGTAAATAAGTATTTACGGTGGAAAGGGATCACGACCTCCATGATAAAGGTGCTTACGGACGCTTGGGGGAGTCCAGGGAGTGCAGGCTCTGCCTGCAGCCTGGGGGCCAGCTGCACCCAATGGCCACATGGGGCTGCTGTGAAGCAGGAATGGGTGTTTTGGGCAGGCGAGGGCCTTCTAGGCACAGGCAGGCCCATGCTGCGCGTAGGGCAGCTACAGGGAATTCACTGGGAAATATCAAGCAAGCAGGTAGAAATGAGAGTGTGTGGTCCGCAGGTGAGATCGAGGCTGAGGCCACAGCGCTGCTCTGTGATCACTGTCCTTGACACCTGGATTTCCACACAGATGGGCAGGACATGCAAGTTCACGGTCTCCACACGTCTGCAGGCCCACTGCTCATCATGGAGCCTAAACGGATGATGCGGAGACTACACAAACCAGATGTTCACCGAGTGTTCAAAACGTATGCATCACTTTTTATTATGACATGTTTAAAAGTCAAAAAAAAAGTCAGAGGAGGCATTTCTGGAGTATCCGGGAATTCACAACACAAACGGGCCTACTGACCGGGAGGGCAGAGGCCGCTGCTCGTCTAACTCAGACAGCGCTGAGCCCTGCTGGGATGGCCACCTTCTCCTGCAGAACACGGAGTTTGTCACCCAGGGGTCTTTCTTTCAATGGGGGTTGTTTTCATGCCTTTTCTGGGATGGAAAAGTAACTCGTGAATGAGATGCCCATAATCGGGGGTCTGGCTATGAAAGTAAGTGAAGAGGAGGTTGTGGGTGGAGGTGACAAATGACCTCATAATGATTTACCATCAATTATTTTACTGCAATTAGACTTTGCTTTGGGTAAAGAACCAATCAGATAAAAACCAACCAACCAACAACAAAAAAAAACCCACAGTAGTTTGCAAGGAAGTACGGGAAAGCAGACAGAATCATCAAGAGAAGCTTTGCAAATCATGAGCTAGGCATTCCCCAAGCTCTGGAAGATTCTGAAATCCCCCCTCTTATGAGTGGGCTCAGAGTGGGGCCCTTGCCACAGAATCCCAGTCCCCATCATGGGTGAGGGACTTCTTCCTATTCTCTTCCAAATGAGCTCCCAGTCCACAGGTACGTCATGCACACCAGGTGAGCTTAAGTGGGGTAACATGGTCAGGGGATTCTGGGTAAGAAGAAAGACCTTCTAATGACTTGAAGTTGTGTGTACAACCTGTATCTTTAAGGACCGATGTGAGACTTCCATGTCACTCCACACACCTGCCAGGTCAGGGACTTACATGAGATTTAGAGAGTGGCAGAGCCCATGTCATTCCCATGTCTATTCAGATAAGGAATGGTCAGAACTGAATGGAACAAAATTTGTCATAAAGAAAAACTTGCTCACACTATTTACAGAACATAAAATGCTTGTGGTTAGAAGTTCAGGCCACGAAAGACTGATAAAGGATTAATGAACTCTAAACAAACAGCTTATGTGGTTAAGTAAATCAGAGGGAAACATTCTTCCTTTATTATTGGACATTTTGGTTGCTGAAAGGGAGAGACTCGACCACATGTCACCAGATCAACATCTGCGAAACAAAGGAGCTTAGAGTTTCCTTTGAATTAAAACACAGGTTCCTTGTTTTATTTCTCTCTATATATACTTTGAAATGTGAGTGGATTGCAGAGAGAAGATACTTTCCAAGTTTCGCCTTGAATTACACATAGCATTTGAGTTAAAATGCAGGGTCTGTCATTTCTGAAGTTGCCCTGAGCTGAGGTCTCAAGGGGAATATTTAATCAGAACTGGAGGCGCCAGCCCAGCTTCCTGCTTGAGCAGCCGGAAACTGTGGTCACATCTACTTTAGTGAGCATCTCTCTTCCTTTTTTTCTTCCAAATTAAATATTTTTACAGTTTTCTATTGTTCTAAATTTTCTTACAAATTAAGTCCACTTGTGTATAACAGGCTTTTTCGACCTGATGTGTGTATGCATGTGTCCTCTAGTTGACAGTAAGGGATGAATAGTCTTTAGGCTTCATCTCCTCTCCAGAGCCTGACAAGGGGAAGCCCCCCACCCCGCCCCCGCGAGGCACCCGTCTGGCAACTGTGTCAACACTAGAGGCAGGGACACTGTGTCTCAAATGCCAAGAGCTCATGGGTGCTCATGAAAACGCTACTCTCTCTTAACTGGAGAGAGAAAGCCAAAGTGGCAGGCTTGCTCTCCACCGCTTCTGATACTGTTCCTGTCTTCATCACAGAATGAGCTTGTCATGAAAGGGACTCTTCACGTAATAAGCTTGTCGCAAAAGGGAAGGAACACTGAAGCGCCGTAGAGCAAAAAGGTTGGGTCTTGTCTTACTTTGCATATGCCCTGGTCAAGATGAATTCACCTTGGAGGCAATGCATAACCTACTCCCGTGATGCCAACTGGCCATGACGAAGTCGTAAAATCTCCCAGGACCTAGTAGGCCACGTGCTTATGTAGTCTCTACATCCCCACACCACCTCCTGAAGGATCCAGAAAACCAGAACCTAGAGGCAGCAGCACCTTGCTTGAGTTGCCTGAATCTCCCCCACCAACTCTCAAAATAGGGCAAGGGTAGGGAGGTTCTTCTATTTCCAACACTCTAACCCAAAATCTGACCCACAATTTTACAACTCAAGGAAACAGAACGACTGGGCCGTGTAATCCAAAAAAGATGCCAAGTCACCATTGCTGCTCAGTAAATCATGATGATAAACACTTATTATCAGCCATAGAAACACGTGGACCCAGGCAATCCCCAGACACATCTATCACCCTCCCTAATTCATGGGGAGACTGCATCCCCTTTCTCAGTTCTATGAATATCTGCACATTCTTTTGAAGTACTAAACAGTAATTGTATACGTTACGTTTTTGCTTGATGTCAAAGCAGTTGTCCTCTCTACCCTCTCTTAAGTCGACTCCCACCCCAAAGGCGGAGATTACATCACATCACACATATTGAGATACTTTGCAGACCTAATAAAAATAGATTTGCTGTATGCAAGCATCACATATATAGCAGATAGCATGTCATTATACGCTGCTCGTTCAACAATTGATCTGCCTCGGTTTAATTCTGCTTCCAACCAAGCTGGGGTGGTCTCTGGACTGCAGAATTCCACTAGAAACCTAACTGCAAAGAGAGGTTCAGGAACTCATCAGTAGACCCTTCCCCCTCCCCTCAGACTGTCCCCCTTGCCTTCGGTCCCACAGCCCAGAAGGTAGTGCACAGATCACGTGCACTCAGGGTCGCACTATGACAGTAAGCATTTATCAGACTACGGCAAAGTAACAAAGAGCATCCAGGGGGTTAATTTCCCAGAGGGTGTTCTAAATCTGCAGGAAGTAGACTAGCCCAAAACACAGTTTCTTTTGAAAGCAAGTCCTAAGATATGTGAAAGAGGGCCTGACGCATAGTAGGTACTCAGTAAATACTAATTCAAACTACTCTGGATCTCTAGGTCCTTTGTTCTTTTTGGTGCCCTGTTCCGATAAAACACAAATTGGTGGGTCTTGGGAGCTCTTCATGGGCAAAATATCTGCATCATTCACATTTTATCACGCTGGAGAGCAGCTGTAGGAAATGAAACAAGCCCAGGCCGAGGTGGGAGCCCACACGCAATCACATGCTTTGAGTAGATGCCCTGCCATGACGGTCTACCACTGAGGCACATGAATAATGGAAAAGCAATCGAATATCTTTAAGGATTTTCATTTTCACAGCAGGGACCAGCTACTGTGGGTTCAGCTACTGCTTTCGTGTGGCGACACTAAAAATCAAAGCATGTACAAGGTCTTTCTGAAGCTAATAAGTGATTATCCTTCACCAAAGAATGTGACCAGAGTGCCTGCATGGGAAGACGTTCTGTAACTCACAAGTTCATGTGTTTTACAGCATTGTCTATCGCAATGTAAGCTCTTCAATGACTGGACTGTGCATGCAGCATCTGGCACAGTAACATATATTCCTGGTGCTAGCAAATTTTGGTGCTACTGTTTGATAACGATGCCGACACCAACATTATGTCCAGGCAACTGTTCCATGTGTTTTGTTTGACAGAACACACCTCCCAGATATCTGGTTAGAGCACAGACACAGCTACCCAGCTTCCATCAGCAAATAAGAAGCTTCCTTCATCTTTAGATAGTGAATAGCTGATGGTAGATGGTGGATACAGTCCTATGGGCAGCCCAGGAGAACTGGCCAAGGATATGAATGAAGCAAGAATCTAAAGTGGGAATGGCTACAACTTACAAGACGGAGCTGGCTTCCTCCACACAGCAGCACTGAGAGAACACCTGAGCCACAGATGTGTCTCTCTCAGAAGAAAGGCTGGACGTTTAGGTCTTGAATCTCCCCCTTCTGCCACAGCTGCTTCGGAGCCACCCCCTCATTTACTGAACCACCTCCCAGAAAGGGAGTTCCTGCTCCCTTGGAGGGGTAAACCCATCTGTGGGAGGAGGCTTTCAACCCCGAAGGCCAACGACCATGAGTTAGCAGAGCTGTGGACTGCAGCACGCTGCCTGGTGAATGCCCTGGCCTTAATTCCTGGAAGTTCAAAGTGAAGTTTCCTGAGCTAGAACACAGCTAGAACGTCACAGCTGAGCTCGGTTCTCAAGGGGGCGACAGATGTTCCTCCAACCATGGAGGGCATTACAGATTTAGCTCAACACTCCGCATTCAAGGAATTAAGAGCAGTCACCACAGAACTCACGTGTGATCGGCAAGCATGTTGTTTTTAGTTTGTTTGTTTTTTCCAAAGAGACACCAATCTCCCACTGCTTGCACCTAGCAAGGGGAGTAGTGCTAAGCTTCCCTGTGAGGCTATGAATCCCTACAGAGCAGGAGCTGTGTATTTATAATTCAACACCGCCACTCACAGGGACATTGTGGGGGCCCAAGAAATGGTGAATGAATTCAACCCAAACTCCACAAACAGCCTTACCTAAGCGTTTATCTTCAACATCCTTAGTTTACCAGAGTACTCAAAAAAAAAAACAACTCTGCTTTCCTCTACCTCTGAGGAAGTTAATAGAGACAGATAAAACAGCCACAATGCAGAAAAAGAAAACAAAAATGCCAAGTCTGAAAAAAATGTGGGTGGGGCAGAGGGCCTGGAGGGCGGGGCCAGCGATTGATCTGAAACTCATCTCAGGGTCTCCAGAGAACGAGCGATTTAAATTTCAGACATTACCATGGGATTTCAGCAACAGAATCACCGAGGGTAATGATCCACACATCTTCGTTTTAAACACACTCCCCTCTTGTTTCCTAAGTTTGAGCAACGCTCACCTACAGGCTACAGACGGAAGCTGTACCTGGAGACACCAAGACGCAAGGTCAAGATGCCACTCCCACTCCCACCCTAGTCCCCAGTCCTCCCTGCATATGTGCCCAGGCCAGGACCAGGTAGGAGGATGGCTGGAAGGGGGCAGAGGTGAGGTGATCTGGTGGTAGAGGCAGAACCTCATAGGAGCCAAGGCAACAAGCCCCCAGCACATGCTCATCGGACTTGACTTGCAAAACACAAATGCAAAGACAGCATGCTTAAGAATTTCAAAGTGGTCCTGTATTTATCGCGTACCACGGTTGCAGAGATCCCAGGCAACAGACCCGAGCTCATGAATCCTAATCAGGAGGCAGGGCTGATTCCACGGCCAGGAGCATCTCAGTGCTGCCCCATATCTGCTCACGCTCCATGTTCCTGATCCTTCTCCACCTTCTGACTGTGGGAAAGGGCATCTTCCTGGAATGGTTTTGAGAATCATTCACAGAAGTTCAGCTGCTGCTACAGCCTTTCTAACGACTGTGTCAGCACCTGAATCTCTCTGTTATGGGCTATTTGTGTCCCCCCAAATAAGCTGAAGCCTTAACCACCAATGTGATGGTATCTGGAGGTGGGGCCTTTGGGAGGTGATTAGGTTTAGATGAGGTTATGAGGGTGGGACCCCATGATGAGATTAGTGCCTTTATAAGAAGAAGAAGAGACTAGAGTTCTCTCTCTGTCTCTCCACCATGTGGGGAGATGGTGAGAAGGCTGTCATCTGCAAGCCAGGAAGAAAGCCCTCATCAGACACTGAATCTGCTGGCACCTTGATCTTGAACTTCCAGCCTCCAAAACCATAAATGCCTGTTGTTAAAGCCCCCCAATCTAGAGTATTTTGTTACAGCAGACTCGGATGACTGAGATACTTTGTATCACTCACTCTGTATTTAAACAGGAGCTTCTGCTTTCTGCAACTGAACTCTGACCCCTACACAATAAGCCCTCACTTAACTTCATGGATACGTTCTTGGAAGCTATAACTTTAAGTGAAACGATATATAATGAAACCAATTACACCACTGCCTGATAAAAAGAAGAGTTAAGCCCCTAAGGCATATTTCTGGCCACAAAAATATCACCAAACCTCTAAATAAAGACACTAAGCACTTCTAATATTAAACATTGAAATAAATGTGAGCTACACATACATTTAAGAAAGATAAAGAAAAACAAGTAAGAGAATGATTTTCCAACTCGCTTATTCCAATTCAGTGTCACAGGTAGCCACAGCCTCACCCAGCAGCTCAAGACACAAGGCGGAGACCCACCGTGGACAGGATATCCTTCCATCAAAGGGCACATCACGCACACCGCACACTCAGACTGGGACAACTGAGACATGACGGCTCAGCGCACGGGCACATCTTTGGGATGTGAGAGGAAACCGTGTCCCCAGAGGAAACCTACATAGACGTGGGAAGAACGCGCCAATCCACACAGACAGTGGCCCCCACTGGGAATCAGTATTTTCTTCCCATCGACGTTATATAATAAAATAGCATTGAACAAAATGACACTATTTGAGGACGTGCTGTACCCATTCCCCTCCCTTAGCCCTGGTCCCCTGCATGGCTACGGAGCGGCTGCTCGGCCTCAGTGGACCACATCCTGGCACCTCCTGAACACTGCAGGCTGGGGCAGAAGAGAACCACAGGTCCGTCCGCCTGGAAACAGGTTTTTACCAGGAAAGCACGTGTCTAACAAAGCTATGCACTTCCCAAGAAGACAAACTGCTTGTCCCCTAAACATTTCTACATCTGAGACACTGGGAAATGCCTGAGTTCACTGACTCCTGGACAATTTACCAGAGGAAATGAGAAGGGCAGAAAGGCAGAGCCCATCACCATCGACTCTGATGGCGGGTGGTTCCACATCCCCTGCAGCTCATGACCCTGTGGACGTAGAGAGTGCTGGCAGCCCCAACTGCAAGGCAAGAAAAATACAGCTGAGATCAGCATGTCCCAAGATGTCACTTTGAAATTAGTTGCCTATAAAAATAAGGATCACACCTATAGACTTAAGCGTGGTTGAGCAAAACAAACTTGTTTGGTTATCAAAGAAATTACTACATCTTGAAATGCTTTGGGTAGGGTTGCTAGGTGGTGGCTGCTGTTTTCATCCTTCCCTTAAATCACATTAATGACAATTTTACACAGCCAAGTGTTCCTCCCTGCAATATGAATGCCATCAGGCTCATAACATGAGTTCATCTCTCATCATGACACACATATAACTTTACTCCCATGTTTTAATTAGAGAAGGAGGGGTCACGAAGTCCCATCTGGCACAGCAACTGTCTGACCAAAGTAATTACCAGCTGAGTGGCCCAAGTCTGGGAAGACAGATGAATCTTAGAGGAACTAGATTTGGGAAGAGGAGAAAATAAAGGCCAAAAAAGACCACAGAGGATTTTATTTTAAAGAAATATTCAGAGTTAAAAGATAAATAAAAGTTCTGGCAAACAGATTGAGGGTAGTGGTAGAAGGCAGAAGGCAGAACCCAACGCCTATTGCGTTTCCACCTCATTCACTGATTCATTTATTAAATAAAGATTTATTGAGTGTCTGCTATGTGCCCAGCACTATGCTTGCCCTGTAGACACAGAAATGAACACCAATCAGGCCTTGGATTTAACAAGCTTCAGTCCAGAGGGAGATACATAATAAACAATCACATGATCATAGTGTGCAGAAAACTCACAGTGTTCTGAAACAGGGGTTGGTAAACTATAGCCAGAGGCCCACCACTTGTTTCTGCAAATAAAGTTTTATTGGAACTCAGCCTACCCACTCACCTCCATGTTGTCTAGGGCCCTTGCATTACAGCAGACTTCATAGTCACCTGCATGCCCTGCAAAGTCTAAAATATTTACTAATGGGCACTCTTCAGGAAACGTTTACTGACACCCTCCTCCCCCAGTCTAAGAGAATAAAATGGGGGCCCTAACTTAGACTAGAGTTTAGAAGGGCTTCCTGGAGGAAGTGACAGTTAAGAGGCATCTGAAAGACAAGGAGAAATGAGCCAGGCAGAAAGAAAAGAGAGAGGTCTCAAGCAGAAGGAACTATGGGGGTCAAGGCCAGAGGCGGAAAAGAGCTTGGCGTGTTTGAGGACTGTGAGGGGTGAAGCGAACGCGACGGAGAGGCAGCAGCAGCTCCAGAGTTTTCACCCACTGCAGCGGCAGCAGCCACGGGAGTAACCGCAGCAGCCGGCAGACACGGTGATTACTATGGGCCAGGCTGTGCTCTAAGCACCTTACACACATTAACTCCTTACTTCTTAAAGGGCCTTACGGGTCCAACATGTTCGGAAATGCAGAGTGTTTCACTGCACATTTGCACGGCACTTCACTTAATATTGAGAAAATGTCAACTGGTCACATCAGAGAATTGAGGGGTGGGACTGGGCTGACAGACTCTTAGGAGGTCTCGATCCCTGTCCCCACATCCCTTCAAGTACCACCTGTGCAGAGGGAAGTGACACAAAAGATGGTTCCTAAAACAAGATAATTTCATCCCTTTAAGTTCATTACACATTGACATTCAAAAGAAAGATACCTCTGGCTGGTAAATTATGTACATTATTGGTGATTTCAGACCTTAAATCTATACTGATGAATACCAGAGAATAAGAAAATCCTGATTTTCAAAATAAGAAAAGGATAGATGATGCCTGAGATTACCCCTGTTATGAAATTCTAGGGA
Source organism: Pteropus medius (assembly GCF_902729225.1). NCBI lineage: Eukaryota > Metazoa > Chordata > Mammalia > Chiroptera > Pteropodidae > Pteropus > Pteropus medius. The sequence continues at coordinate 472,507 of NW_024347790.1, read as the reverse complement.
GATTATTAAATGGAAGTTTTATGAACACTCAGAAAACACTGAGGCGGTGACAGGGGGCCACTCCAACCTCCCGTCCTGTCTCGGCCGGGTTACTGGGTTGACAGATCAGAAGAATGCCACTGACAGAAGGCATGTTGACCTCAGCCAGGAGAGCGACCAAGACTTTTTCAGATATTCTTTTGATAAAGAAGAGACAAAGGAGCTTAAAAAAAAAATAACCCGCTATGCAGATGTGCAGCTGTCTGCACAAACATAACCAGAGAGAACACTGAAGTCAGCAGGGCTGGTCCTTGTGGGTCTTCCTCCGAGTGAGTGAAGCCCGCCCAACTCAGAGAAAGCAAAGACTATCTATCTGGAGTTTGCGCGAGCGAGGGAGTCAGCCACCATCACTTGCATCTGGCTGAAACTCAAAGCAGGCGGACAGGTAGGAAGCTTTGTAGTAAAACAAAGGCAGGGCTTCAGGGATGCTCTGATTGGCGGCTGCTGGCGAGGGGAAGCTATAGCTGGGCTAACTAGAAGCGAACATGCTCTGTGGTTGGTCTGGAAAGCATAATGGGCTTTACCAGGCTGGTCCTAAATTGGAAACAAAGGCAAAAAATAGGGCAGTGTCAGTAATTGATCAAGTCCTGGCCATTCTGGGCCATCTGCCACAGGGGTTACTGTTTGGATCCCTGGACTGGCTGCTAAGGTTATGGGTCAGAGTTCTAGAGTTATGTATGGTCAGGCCACTGTCCATGTGTATAATGAGCCTCCTGGGACCACACACAAACTTCATTTCCTTAACATAGTTTTTCTGATTCGAGCTGGTTGTGCCCAGATAATGGCATTATGATTTGCTTTTTCCCACCATACCTTTGTACACCTGCTCCTTTAATCATTAAGCCTTAGGACGGAAGATTTATTGAGCCTCAGGTCTATAATCGTGGGGACAATAAGTTTCAGTTACACTAAGGATAACATCTTAGCCTTAGATGTGTTTCAGCTCCAGGCTCACTGAGGCAGAACAACTACCTCACTGGCCACGGGACCAGGCCACGGGACCAGCCAGGATGGCGCCAGGCTGATTCCAGAACCGAACACAATGACCAATTACCTCAGCGCCGTCCAATCGTTCAATCAGTAGCACACACGCCTCAAACTCCCTTAGTTTCCATGACGACTGACTTTTCCCTATATAATCTGTACTTCCGAGATGTGGGGTGGGGGACTGGCAGGTTGTTAAGAGCATGAGCTCGCCTGTGTCTCCGGGACTTGCAACACCCTGAAATAAATCCTTACTCTACAGCAAACCTGCACATATATTTCCTTTGACTTGCACGCAGGCAAACGAACCCATTTGGTTCCGGTAACAATCTCATCCAGCACCACTCTGTGTCCAACAGGTGAGAACTCACAGAGTGTTCAGGCTGGCTTCCTTGTAAGTGGCATGAAGAAATTTTAGAAAGTAGAGAAAACCAAGCAATTAATTAGCCCCAAATTCAGAGGTGATAAAAGTAAAAATCAATGAAATAGCTTCCCCAAGGAAAGCCAGGGGCATAAAGATTGATGAAATTTAAATTTAAGTAGCTAAAACAATTGTCAGCAATGTTAGTTTATGTGTGTGAGTAAGGTGGATGGCTGATTCATCTACTGCTAGCTCTGTGACCTTGGACAAGTCACTCGATCTTTATCAGCGGTAATTTCTCATCTGTAAAATCAATAGGTTAGATTGAAATCTCTCAGGTCCTTTATGGCTGTCAAATCTTACACTTCTATGACTCTAGTCTTTTATTCTCCATGCGGCAGCTTTAGGTCTGCCAGGCTAGATATATTAAATCATTAGGAGCTGAATTTGAAAAACAAAACAAATCACACCCGTGTTTTGTAAAAGTGTATTCATTCAACAGTTATGTAACAGGAACTATGAATAAAGCACTCTCCTAGGAGCCATGGGAGAAAAAAACAAGAGAAAAGAGACGCAGAGCTAAAGGACTATAGTTGAGAAGTTACAATATGCAGGCAATTAGGCAAGAAACAGTATTCGGTGCCCTAAAATGATACAGAAAGTGTTAAAAGAAAATGGCAAACACTATGGATACTCTGAACGACTTCCCTAAAGGTTATAAAAAGAATGATCGGCTAGTGTTTATATTTCTTAGCTTATTGTAATTTGCAAAGAATTTGCATTTGCTTGAAGTTTCATGTGCTCCCGTTCTTTTCCCCCTCGGCTTTAGGGTTTCGCACATCAGTGATACATACCAATCACGCCTCTACTGCAAAGGGCACTTAAAAGGAGGGGTTTTGCCAGAATACCGGCAACTCGACATTTTACAGGATGTTATGGCCACAGAAAACCCAGTCACAGAAATTACTAAATGACTTCAATGATGGGGCACAAATGTTCCATGAGGCTGATTTTCTTTAAAGTCCCCGTTCCTAGGAAGTGGTAAATGCTGAAAATTGCCATTTCCTGCTGCCCTCCACCCATATCTGAAGCTCTCCCGTGTTGGAGGGGAGGATTTTTAAAAGATGCAGTCTCATAACACTAGAATGCCTTATATTTTCACTGGCAAAAAAAGGGGGCTACGGAAGATTTTTCACTTGTCTCTTCCTGGCTAGGATGCCTGATCGTTAATGTTTGCAGTTCTGTGGCCACCATTCGAAAATGCTTCCATTTTCTCCAGTTCAAGAGGAACATGAAAATCACAAAACGCAAAGTGCTTTCTGCCCAGGAAGCACAGTTGGTGCCTGCAGGCATGCTTTTCAAACTGCATCTAGCCCCAGTAAACAAAGTCAGCCTTTCTTAAAGACCAAACAATTCTGCCTTACATTTTACAGTCTGTTCCCTATGAAAAAACACATACGAAAGGAGGCACTTTAAATTGATACAACTCTTTCAAGTTTAATGCAGAGCATCAGTTCCTTCTTGAACAGCAGTTGAGAATGGCAAATTGGTTGTTATTTTGGGGGATGCCCAGCTCAATGAGAAGGCTTTCTTTCTCTATTACTTCCTCTCCAGGGTGAGAGAGCTGAGCAGTGCATGGGCGGTGGAGGCAGGGTGGGGGGAGAGGGGAGGGGTGCTGCGTGCTGGTAACAGGAAGTTCTGGGAGAGCAATGGCCCCTGGTTTGTAATTACCAAAAACAAGCACCCAAATACTGACTCAATATTTACTAACTCTGAGGAGGGATTTAGAGGTCCCACCCCATATTTATTTACCCTAATTTATCGTAAATTTCCAAGCAATTAGCAGGCATTTTTGAGAGTAAGGTTTCTCTTTGTTTTTCTGCTAACTCTCCTGGGTGTGCCTCCTATTTAAATGCAGTGACTAAAAGCCCTTGGGGATGATGCTAAGTGTGCAGTCAGGGTGCAGAATCATTCTTCTTAACAGCTCACCATCTCCAGGTGGTCAAACCAGCTATGAGAATCTCCCCACCAGTCACTGCGGCACTCAGAGGGTAGAGCTCTGTGCCTGGCAAGCTGTCACCCATATATAAAATATTAAGGCACAAAGGGCAGCGCAGTCCCCAAATACCCTGCCAACTGTAGTAAGTAATGAACTGCCCACATTTTTTCTTTCCCTTTGGAATATTCACATACATTCTACTGAGTTGCTATAAACTAACTCATTTCAATAAAACTTTAATATTCATGTTCTACAAAGCTGCATGTAAATATATCCCTTGGGAGAAAAACAACTAAGAACGTCACTGTTTAAAGAGCTTGAAGGCACAATCTTCAATAATTCAGCATGGCTGACCCTGAGACAACATGGGTTTGAACTGCGTGGGTCCACTTATATACGACTGTTTTTCAACAAATACCGTAAATGTATTTTCTCTTCCGGATAATTTTCTCAACATCTTCCTCCCTCTAGCTTACTCTAGTGTAAGAATACAGTAAATGATACATACAATATATACAATGTGTTAACTGACTGTTTATCAATACCGCTTCCAGTCAACAGTAGGCTGTTAGTAGTGAAGTTTTGGGGGAGTAAAAAGCTGTATGTGGATTTCTGACAGGGCACAGGGGTCAGTGCCCGCAGCCCCCACGGTGTTCATGGGTCAGCGGCACAGCCATCCCTCATTTCTCTCAGGTTTACTGGCGGCAAGGTCATACATCTACAAAAAAATCTACAGAGATGCTAAGGCAAACCCAAAGATTCTCTCTTGAGCATCAAGAAAAAGAGAGTGAAAATACTTGTCTAAAATGACATGTAAAGATGAACTGTTATATTACAGGGAGGAAGGGGATTCTGCAGCAGCCTCCACTGGGCATCCCACCTGCCCACGTCTGGGGGACTCTCACCTTTCCTGTCCTTTCCTCTATGTTGGTGACTCTGGCCCCAGGTTCTCAACCCTGGCTCCACATTGTTTTTTAATACTCACGTCTGGACCTCAGTCCCAGGGGATCTAACTTAATTGATCTGGAATAGGCCCCGGTGGTTTTAATATGCAGCCAGAGTCCAGAGCCACAGGCTGTAATCAAAGCTGACATGTCACTGCCATCTATCACGTGATGCTGCATACATGTAGACAACCAGAAAGCTCCGAATCTCCGAGAACTGTGTATACAAGATGTTATTAAGGGGCTCCAAACTGTTGTTTGTGCCTGCGTATTTTGGAAATCAGCGTGTATTTTAGGAAACTGGTTGTGGGCTGGCTGTGTTCCTTATTAATTTTAGGTTATTTACCATCACAACCTCTTTCAACGCTGCACAGAAGTCTGTTTTCCTTTAAAAGGAAATGAGACCATAAAATCAGAGCACGGTACTCAGAGGTCATGTCCAAGTAGACAACTTACAACCTAGGAGAAAACTAAAGCCAAGAGTGAATAAAATGAAAATCGCTAATGGTAAGATGCTCCACATGAGAGAGAACCAAGAAATCGGAACCATGGTCCAGATTTTCTTGTTGGAGATAGGGTGAAGGCTGGTCTCTGCTCGCAGGTCGCTATCTAGCTAGCAGCCTCTCTGTGACTCACATTCCTTATCAGTAAAACAAGAAAACTGACTTAGGACGGCAGTTCTCAAAAGCTCTTCTTGGGACCAGTGTCAGACAAGTTCTCACCTGTCAGGGATGAAATCAGAAAATAAGCCTATGGGAAAGGGAGAGTTTGGGAGTTTTGCTTTTATTTTTTTGATTAAAAAACTGTTCTTTATTTTGAAATTCCAACTTTTCCTGCATTTTTTATGATGTTAAATTTATTTTTTTATGAAATAATTTTCACAATAGATTTATAGTTGGTTCAGATGTGTGTCTACAGCACAGCTGCTCAATAAATACTTCCCAAAAGTTTTGAATACATTTTGAGTCCATTTTTTAACCAGGAAGATAATGTCCTTTGGCACACAGCAAATGATTAGTACTTCGAAGAAGAGGGATACCTTTGCTTTATCCACAGTATATTTCAACGGCTATGTCACATCAATGTGTCCTTCGCCCACTGCAGGGTGGGCCTTGAGGGAATGGTGGAGTCTGTGGGAACTCACAAAATCTCATATTCTGAAGTGCTGCATCCATGAGGCCATTTGGCCGAGCAGTGGCCTTGGCAAAACCCCTCGTTTCAAAGGCTGAAAGGAGCTGATAGCATTGGTGGTTCACCTGTCACAGCTGACCCTCAGTTAAAACTCAAGCCAGACATGGCTCGGCACATTACATTCATCGAGGAGGAAATGCCCTTTTGAGCGGGACAGAGGCTGCTGCCCTGAGGCCACTGGCAAGCCTCAGAATGACCCAGGTGGCAGGTCACTGAAGACCAGCCGTAGCGGTCCAGGCTGACTTGCAGGGTCCTTGCAGGCTCTGCATTTGAGAAACAACTGCAGAAACTGTCTCTGCTGAAAACGTGAAACCTGTGTCCAAGTACTGACAGCCGCTCTCCATAATGTTCTGATTACTCTAAATCTGGATACTACAATCGCACTCACGCAGTCCTTAGAAAGATTAAAAGCTCAGAGCGGAAACGCCACCTAAATGTGAGGGCCCAAAGCACAGAGTGTGTTAGGAACGCAGAGATACTCAAACCCTCTCAGCTGTTGGCAACATCAGATAAAATCTAAGGTCCTACTGGAAAACAACATCATCCTTGCTGCTTGTTTTAAAACATATCTGATTGCGAATGGGATAAGCTATCTTAACAATGGCAAGGATATCCTAGGAAGACCAGGTGCTATAGGTGTAAAAATTAAAAAAAATAAGGGATTGTAAGCTGACAAGGTCTTTGCAACCTGTGAGGTTGCCAAGGGTTGCCTCGCCTAAAAAAACAAACAAACAAACAAAAACAATGGCAAGTATCAAACTGTACACTTGCCAGAACAATTTATCTTATATTACATGCAAAGGAAAAGCCAACTCCTATCACTGGAGCCACCCCATCAAAGAGTCCCCGAGAAATCAGCCCGTTTGACCCCCATAGGCAGAGCTACACCAGTCCCAGTACGGGCTGTATGTCCTAACCTCACCAGACAAGAGACTACATTCCCTCATTCCAATATCAGATAACCTTCCCCCGACAAGGAACTGTTTTTATCCAACTTAAATTTCATCTGTGACTTCTGAAGGAGTTCAGAACATGCTGCCCCAAAGTGTGCCATTCCGGCACACAGGATACTCTGAGTTAAGGACATGTTGAATATTTTGAGTTAAAAACAGCAAATACAAGAAAAACACTCTGACCTTCCCTCTTTTTCTCAAAAGCAAGAGATGAAATTCCTCCCGATACCAGAAGGAAAGTAACATCCTTATCATCGAGGACAAGAAGGTGAGACCCAGAGAATTCTATATAAACAGACCTGTTGCCTCTCTTTGTTCAACCTAAAATAAAAACGAGTAGGTTTCACCATTCTTTGGGTCTTCGTTCCTTAAGAAGGCCTCTGTGCACAAAAAACTTGTATTAACTAAATTTATATGCTTGTCTCCTATTGATCCCTCTTCTGTCAATTTAATTCTCAGGCCCAGCCCAAAAGAACCCTAAAAGGGTAAAAGTAAAAGTTAGCCTCCCTACACTTGTGTCTTCAGGCCCTATGTCCTGGTCCTCACCCAGCCAATGACGAGTGGTGAGCTGTGGTGGTTTAATGTCTCCGGAACTCATTATCTTCAATGTGAAATAAAAGAGATGGATTACCATGTCTACGTGTTATGATTCTAAATCTTCAAGGACTTACAAAGAAAAGGCACAGTGCCCCCCAGAGTGCTGGCCACACAAATACATTAATAAATGTATGTTAACGATGCCAGTGGCCAAATTTCTCCAGGTAAAATAATACCAGTTGCTTCTGGCTCTCCTCCCAGAACCTAATTTCCAAGCTCTGGCCATTCTCGTGGCTCCCTGTGGAGCCCTCCCTGAGCCTCTCCCCGGCTTCTCGGCCAGTAACTAGAACAGCAGCACACGGCGCTTCGTGACTTGCTTTTCTCTGTCTCTCTAGTGAGGTTTAAATAACATAGTCATTCAGTTATGAATTACATTCTATTTTCAAGTACAAAGTACAACTCAAACTGGTTGACAAGACTTGTTGGAACAGTAAGGCTTCTATACACCAAGAACATCTCCCACCGTCATGGGAAACAGTTCTCAGAGGAGTTAATCTATAGCTAATGCGACACTTCTAGGGTCGCTAGCTTTGTACACCGAATACTGTGACCTGGGAGAGGGGCTGCCAGCCCCAGCAGGCTCCCATCTTTCACTGAAGAGATATATATACATATAGATATATAGGTATACATTTATATACGTATATGTATATCTATATGTATATATACATATACACACATACATACACACATATGTATATACATACATATATACATATATATACATACATACATACATATATTGTTTGACTGCATTGGTACAGTCTAGATTTCCAATTCAGTTGGTCAAATTACTTACACAGTAGTAGCCTTAGGAATTACCTAGAGACGAGAGAGGCCGGGCCTGCGCAGCCAGGCTTGGGAGCCTAAACCTTCCGGGTTCCCTGCACCGGAGATTCTGGTTCTGCCCAGACACCTTATGAGGTTTCATGGGCAGCCTTTATCTTCTCGGAAGAGATGAGGTCACTAGATTTTCTGCTCAAGGACAAATGCCCAAGGAGACGCAGAGGGAAGAGAGAGCAGACATCTTCAGAAATGATTCCACCTGAGCGCAGGCAACAGGAGGTTTGTAGGCCCCTCTGAAACTCAGTCACTCTCCAAACTTCTGACTTACCTTGGTGGGAACTATGGGGACAGATTCAGAGAACAGGACCCAGCACAGCCTTAAGAAGTATGCACAAGGACAGAAGGTGAGGCAGCCCAGGGTCCTCCGTGATGGTGGCAGCATCCTCGAGAATGGAGAGCAGATTCTGGCTGGACGGATCAGGAAAGGTTTCATGTCTGAGTAACATTAGAGGTGGCCTTGGAAGATGGATAAGATTTCCGACAGGTAGAGAACAGGGTGAAGGGGTGTAAGGAACTACCAAAACGAAGAGACGGAGAGAGAGAAGCACAGTATATGGAGGGAGAAGAGTTCTTGTTTGCTCCAGTGGGATGAGGTGGATGTGTCATGAAAGACACAAGAGGAAATAGACTGATACCCAAAACTGGAGGCCTTGAAAGCGGGCTGAATGGTTTGACCAGGGGAGAGCCACTCTTTAATCGAGAGGGAAGATCAGAGAGTGCCGTAAGGTTAGCTGGCTTTAGAGATGCGTGACAGATGAGAAGAGGTAGAGAATGAAGGCCGCTGCGACTGTCCAGGTAGAAAGTGACGAGGGCGCAGCACAGGCGAGCAGAGAAGGATGAGAAAGGAAGAGGCAGACACAGGGAGATCACGCAGGGCCTTGTGGCCACGGGCCCAGGAGGTGGAACCAGGAGAGGCGTGCTCTCTCTCACCTAGCTTCAGCCGCGGGGCTGTGCCCTGTTCACACCACGTCCTTCCACCCCTCGAGCTGCTCCTCTGTCTTCTAAGGACTCCCCTCTCCACCACACCCACCCGGCCAACCTCTGCTTCTTCTTCAGGGCTTGGGTCACAAGACAGTTCCTCAGTGAAAGTCCCTTTCCCTGGGTCGTGCCCCTTCCTGTGCTCTCAGAGCAGCCGGCACTTATCAAAGCACTGCTGTCTTCCACCTGTGCCTCTGGGTCCCACCCTAAACTGCAAATGCAAGGCTCATGCCTTACTCATCTCTGTGTCCCCCACAGTCACAAAGTGCACACGTGTGACTGAAGCACAGCCATCAGTAGAGGGTAGCGGTTTAAATTCTGGTCTCTACAGTTGGACTGATTTGGTTCAAGTCCAACCTCTGCCACTTACCGCCTAGGTGGCCTTGTAGAAGTTACCTAACCTCTATGGCATTCCAGTTCCTCATCTATTAAACGTGGACAATCACAATACCTTCCTAAGAGCTGCTGTGATGGTATAGGATAGCACATTGATAGAGACAGGCCTTAGGGGTTGATCAATGAGTATTGGCTAATATTGTTATTAGCATTCAATCAAGATTTATTGAGTGATGGGGAGATGGATAAATAGATGGATAAGTGAAGATTCCATGTTTTCTTAATCAAGGGGAATTGATACTTTGAAAAGGCGATGACGTTTGGCAGCTCAAAATTAACTGATGATCTTAGAGGAAACAGCATTAGCACCATGATGGTTGTAAAGGGGTTGGTGAATGAGTCAATGCATGAGGAAGCACAGCGACAGATGCGCAAACACTATTTAAAGAAGTTTACTTGTGAGAGAAGGTAAGGGGAAGGAAAGGGAGGGAAAGGCAGGAAGAAAACAAGGAGCATTCTGAAATCCTCAAACCCTGCAGGGAGAAAACCACAGTTCAGGAAATCAGAACTTGAGAGGAAATACTGCCAAGAATATGAAGTGTTTGCTTCACCTGATCCATCTTAAAAATCCAGTCTGTAATTATGACCTACCTCAGAGGCCCGAATTTTTGTCCTAATGAGTGCAATCTATCTTGACACTGCTAACCATAATACACCGTCATAATATCCAGTCCTCTCATCTGTGTCCATGTAAAACAGCCCTGAGTAATGATCAGAACTCCCCGTTTCCAGCAGGCGCCCTCCCTGCTGCCCTGCACAATGCCTCCGCGGCAGCGCACTGCTCACCCGCAGGCATCACTCACTGACACGAGTGTCATTTTCTCTTCCAGTGCTGCAGGCCTGTGGCCTGATTGCTTTCAGGCCTGGCCTCATTTTTCTCAGGCCTCTGGGGTCATATTAATTAATTCTGTCATTAGATAGCCTGCTGGAAGGAAAGAAAGATGTCCAATGAACAGCACCATGTCCTGCCACGTTCTTCACTCCTCCATATCTGATGATGGTCCCAGCGCATTCCCCATCACTCAGACTCGAAATCTCACTCCCGTCATCCCTTACCTCCCAGGACCTGCAGAGTCTCATGGAGTCCTCTCAGTGTCTCAGGTGAGGGCTGTAGGGTTGCTTAGGGCCCCTCTGCTCTGGCCGGGACTGGCATGATCACAGACCAGGCGGTCTCTCAGTCTCCTGTGACATGGCTCTCATCCACCTTCACCCTGCTGCCACCTCAGGGTGAAGAGTCACCCTTACTCTTCCCGACCCTCCGCTATGCGACGTTCCTCAGTGGTCACCCCACTGCCTCGCAGATGAAGTACACACCCTTCAGCCTCACAGGAAGCATCTCTGTGCTCGGTCCTGCTTGCCTGCACCTTCTCACTTGCATCTTCTCAATCACCCCGCCGCACGTCCAAACTCGGCCCCCACTTTTCATCTCTGTCTGTCCATAACTGTTCTAGCTGTTCTACCCACCGGCATATTTCTCCTTCTCCACGCCTTCATCCCAGAAAAGCCTACCCATCCTTCCAGGTCACCCCAATGCCAAGATGCTCAGGCTACTTTTATGCACACTTTTTGGGTGTTTCCGGAAGGCTCCCTGTCTCAAAGATCAGCTCCCTGAGGTGTGGACAGGGTTGTGTTCGTTTTGAAAGTGTGTATACAGTGACCAATGAGCTTCAGAAATAACATCTATTAATTAAGCTCAAAATATTGCCAGTTTCTTTCTAGGTTGTTTAGTCATTGAAACTTTAGAGATATTAATAGTATCTTTTCACGATAGGCCTGTCCCTATCAATGTGCTATCCTATACCATCACAGCAACTCTGAGGAAGGTATTGTGATCATTCATCCATATTTAATAGATGAGGAACCGGAACACCATAGAGGTTAGGTAACTTCTACAAGGCCACCCAGGCGGTAAGTGACAGGAGAGACAAACTTCAACCAGAGTTTGTTTTAAACAATACGGGTATGTGCGTGGCGTACAATTCCCACATTTCCCTCTATAGTCTGCACTGTAAAAGAGTATTACGTGTCCCATCCAAGAAGAACTGACAAACCAAACTGGAAATTCTGGGCCCATTCCATAAAAGGGATTTAACATATTTTATTGAAACTATTTTTTTTTTTAAAGTTTTTAGTTTTTTAGTGCCAATTTCCATCTTCGAAATGAATATGAATTTGCCACTCTCAAAACATTTTTCGTAGGATACATGTGCTTATGTTTTCAAAATACTTGAAGATTCTACTCATTCAAGGAAATAAAGTATTTTGATATTTTTTAAGAGAGAAGGAGAATACGTATTACGTTCCTCAATCTTCCCTCTTGTGAAATTGGTGTAACTCAATTTGATGCAAACATATGAAGCACCTACTATGTGGCAGGGACTTAGCCAGGCACTAGAAAGACATTTGGAGCTCGGAGATCATCCCTCTTCCCCAGGAGTTTCCAATGCAGCAGGAATGAAAGACTAGGAAATGGGCCATTACTCTCTATTGTGGTAAGTGTTGCAAGGGGGCGAAATGCCAGATGCTGCGGGAGCACACAGAAGGGCAGCTGAATCCTCAGCGTTTCCTCGATCAGTGCTTCTCAAAGGTAAGGGTGCACATCAGCCACCTGGGGTTCTGGCAGCGCTTCCAAGTTCAGCGGGTCCGGGGCTGGGCCCAAGACTCTGCGTTTCTAACGCCCTCCCTGGAGGTGCTGCAGTGGCTGCTCTGTGGGCCACACTCTGAACAGCAAAGGGCCCAGAAGAAGATACTCCAACTGAGGCCGGACCCATGCAGAGGAAGTGTGCTCTGGGCAGCGGGGTGGACATGAACTCGGCCAGGGAGAGACCACAGTGCTAACCACGCCTTTCCATGTTTATCTTCAAGAGGTTAAGTGAAAGGAGGCAAAAAAGAATTAAAGGCTAGAAAAAAATCAACAGTCTTGGAAGAATGATGCATTCTTCTTAAATAGATTTAAGAGTAATTAGAAGAAGACAAGTCTAAATTATTTAAAAGTCTGAGCTATAGAATGTTTTTTAAGGAAGCTGAGTTATTTCAAGTATTTTTAGACTCTTAAATCTACAGCTACCCAGGGGCACTGTCACATCTATTTAGGTGAAAAGGTAAAACTGCCAGCATTTCGCACACTGGTTTCAAGAACTTTAAAATATTCATTTCCTAGGTAAATTTTATAATACCTTCGTGTGTTTTTTTATATTCTATCATATGCTTACCACACAATTTTTAAGAGCATTAGAAAAGATAAATTCACTAGATCTGCACCCTAAGTAAACGAAGTTCAAAATAACAAGATTTTATATAATAAATGTAGTAGATGATACCATTCAAAAAAGACACAATGAAAACGATCTAAATGACATATTGATATTATGCGTTATTTCATTTAAAAAAAATTACGCCTATGCAAGTAAGTAAATGCAGCTTATTACTGCAAAAGGAAATTAAATGTCCACACTAATTGAACTGTAAAGTACAGAGAATACAGGAGTCTGAAATACATACTCAGAAGTCTCGCTGCCATCTGTTCATCTGACTCAGCAACAATATTGTGAACGTTCAGCCATAAGTAGTTTCTTCAGAATAAAGTTTCATTCAGAAGTTTGTACTATACTGGTCGACACTGTACTCATTTTAAAAAAAAAAAAATCCCCAAAAAACTCATGCTAAATTATTTTTAAAGAGGGATATTATCTTTGTGGAAAAGTTACATTGACTAATAATAACAGATTTACTAATTTAATAATTGTCCCCAAACTACCTAAATAAGCTATAGCATCCATGACTGCATAATGAAATACTGTGTCACGTAATTATGTTTTAGAAAACAAAAACTATTTGTCATATTCTTCCAAGAGACGATATCAATGAGCAACTTTTTCTTCTGCTTGAGTGAGGTATAAGTGACCATAAGCAACCTTATTCAGGGATACTGCTGGTGAGTCACATCCAGCTTACTGACCTGTTCCTACAATCTCCTGCAAGGTCTTAAGACATGAAGCACTCCGGTGGCTGTATCAACTGGCTCTGTCTTAGAGGGGTCCTACCAGGATTAAACAAACCACAAACACAGCAACAACAACACACCAGGCATGCACGGCTAGGGAATGGTGTTTGGAGTTGTGGAGACACAATTCAAACAAACCAAGTCAACTCCAACCAAAAAAGCGTTCATTTTAAAGAAACGGCTGCATTACCACTTTGCTCCCCAGCATGGAGGCTCACTAGAAAGAATATCTAATGCTTTAATGAAAACTCTTTTCTGGAAGTTTACTTTTATACCCAGAAAAAGTTACATAGTACATGTATAAAAATTTGCCACTGAAGACAATCCCACGGCTTCTTGAACAGGTGGGTTTAGTCCGCAGATAGTACCTTTTCTTAGTGGTTAACTCAGCCTCTGCTTATTCCGCACATGGTACCTTTTTCTGGTGGTTAACTCAGCCTCTGCTCAGTGGCTCCCCTACCTTGGCCACCCTCAGGATGACCCAGTGTCCCTCAAACCCACAAAGGCAGCCCTCCCTTTGTTTCTAGAACATCCCAGAAAGGTGCAGAGAGAGCAGAGGATCAAACAGGGCCAGGAAGAACAGGAGGCAGGGCTCCGATGTTCGACAGGCCTCCCTAGTCTGCGGCTGGGAAGGAGGAGTGAAAAGGTCTTCTTGGATTATGGTTGCTCCCTAGAGTAGCGCTTGCCATGTTTTCCACATTACTCCAGTCTATAGCTGGCTCCTTCCTACAGTACCAGTACCTCAAAAGTGGTACCTCCATTCTATTGACAAGAAACTCACACAAGGACCAGCGTCATCAAACACACCTGAAGGGGAACGAGCATCCTGATAGTTCATCTTTAACAGAAGCTCTGAGTGAGGCTGGCCTCTGAGCTCCTTTCTGGTGAATTCCAGAGAACCAGAGGCAGCTTGGGCAGAGCACGACAGCAATCACAACCCATAGCAACACTGCATCCCCAGGAGAAGGGGGAGGGAGGAAAGAACAGCATGTCTAATTGAAATCACCAGGGGAATTTCAGAAACTAGATTCAATATTCCATCCTGGAACCTGGCCAAGTGACGTGGGCAGCCTTCACTCCCTGCCATACATACCACGGGTCTTACAAACATGAGGCAGAGTTATTTTCTTGCAATCTCCTAAGGGACGCTGTACAAGAGAGCCAGCGCGGTAATGTGAAAAGAATTCTAAATTAGGAGGTTAGCAACCATGGTTCTGGCTACACGTCTGCCAGAGTTAGCTCTGTGACCTTGGGCCAGTCACTTAACCTCTCTAGATATGGTTCTTCAACTGGAAGTCAAGAGACTGGACCAAGATCTCCAAGCTCCTTCTCCTGTTCCAATGCTCTGTGACTCTAATGTTAGAAGAAGCAGACAGTGGGAGAGACAAGGAGAGCAGCAGTCGTCATAGTTTTTTTCAGTAAGAAAAACAGTAAAACTGATATATTCTTGATAACTCTGCAGCTACATTGGGTCATGCCCTGCAGATCTCTCTCCACCAGATGAGGGCCGGCCACCTCACTGCTGCCGGCACTGCTTCCCCGGCCAGCAGGGCTTCCCTGGGCTCCAAAGGGCACCCCATGGTGGGGTAATACTTGTGTGATTGAGTTCTGGGAAGGCAGCTTCTCCCTGTTCCCACTGTGTGACCAGATGTCCCCATTCACGTAATCATATAAACAGCAAACATCTGGAGAGCCCACACTATGTGCCAGGCATTATTCTAAGTGCCTTGCATGCATTGATTCTTTAATCCCTACAAATATGTGAGGCAAGCAGTAATATCACCCCCTTTTTCCTGACAGTGGAGGCAGTGTTGAAATAATTTGCCCAAGGTTGTCACACAGCTTTGAAGTGATGTAGTCAGATGAAAACTTAGGCAGGCCGGTTCTCAGGTCTTCTCCAACATGTTTAGACTGCCTCTCCAATGGTACTGCAGAACAGACAGTTAGAGATTTATTCTTTCACCACTGATGGGCACCCCCTGCATGCAGTGCGCTCTGCCTACATCAAGACCACGCAGCCCTGTCTTCAAAGGACAAAATGGAGACACCAGGGGGTGCAAATCGTGGGGGAGACAGCCCTGGGTCTGCCTTCCTACTGCACCTGTTACTGCTTAGGAGGCCTCCGGAAATGTCGTACATACGTCCTCGTTTCTCATTTGCAAAATGTGGACAATAATATCCACTTCACAGCTTTATTGTAAAGAGTACGTAAAACAATGCTCACGGAAGCATTGTTTCTAAATAATGACAAGGTGAGAATATCCGTATTTAAAATCTCAAAGGACAGATAAAAATTGCTCTAGATTTCCAGTGACTAAGTTGGGACAAAAGGCTGAATGAATTCTGATTTTAGAGTTATCAGTCTATTAATGTAATTAATTGACAATCTACTTCAATTAATCTATTGATAACTATTATCTGGTAAAATTGATTGACATCTATTTCTTACTATTTGTTGGGAGTCACAGGGTTTCGGATTCCTATCAGTTAAATCTAGAATGTCCAAAGTTCCAACAGAAGGGAAGGCTGGGTACCCTGAAAGGTGGGAAGAGAGAAGCTTCTGCTGCTCCTCCGGCTCCACCACTCACTCCGACGACCCTGTGCCTCAGTTTCTCCTTCCATAAAATGGAGACCACGGTTTCTGTTCTTACCTCTCCTGTATTGCTATTCTGAGCTCTTAGCATAGAACAACGAGAGTGGTAATTATTTGCATAATTCCTAACACCTAAAACATTTTAAACTTTTCACATGCCTTATTATTTATTTAGGTAATTAGACAGCAGTTTTTTGATAGCCATGAGGTTGTATTTACTGAAGAAAGCAAAAAGAATTTTTTGCTCTTTAGGGGAAAGATATAAAAAAACTGAAATGTATTTAAACCATGTGTATTTATATACGTATGCGTATCTGTACATACGTGTACGTATGCATTGTGTATAACACATGCACATATATATGTATGAGTGTACGTAGCACATCGGTTCTGTAGTCTTCAACAAGAATGAAAACACCAAATCTGTCACACTACTGCATTCGTTTATAAATATCCTTATAGATGTTTGGATCCCCCAGTGACATCTACCACATGTCTCAATCATACAGTCAAAACCATTTTAAAAATATTTATGAAAGAAAAATGTGAAAGCTAAAAATGGATCCATTTTATCAAATTCCATGCAACTACTATTTTAGAAAGAATTTCTTTAATTGTATAGTTCCTTAAAACTTCAGACTAGTCCCCTAAGATTTGACCTTAACTTTAAGTCTATTTGGAGGAAAAAAGTCAAGTTATGCAGCCTTAAAATAGCAACTGCTTAAACCACCCAAATGATAACCGTGGACCTTCAAGTATGTAAATAAAATTTATTCACCAAATTATATATAGTTTAAACTCGATAATGAGTCATAAATAAAACTTCACTGAAATCATTTACCTACCCACATCAATAATGCCAAAACCATGGAGAAAACAGAACAGACACAACCTAAAGTTTAACAGAAAAGAAAGAGAATTCTTTGGTGTATTTTTATTTCTTTTTCTGTTATTGTCAACCTGGTCCATCTCAGGACTCCCTATACTTAATCTTCCACGTTGTGTGATCCTCCAATCTAAGCTGTTCTGACTTTTTAGCACTATTGGGCTACACGAAACATACACTTCTGTTAGAATCATTTTGGTGAAATTTGTGTAAGTCATCAGCTAAGTAAGCTTACAGGAGGAGTGGAAAACATTTGCCATGATACATTATTAGAGGAATTTAAACCCCCAGCTAATCCACACAAGGGCTGAATTCCCCAAGTGCATAGGCAGATTAGAAGACAGGGAGAGAGCACACAGAATTAAGCATGCAAATAACTGGCACTCTCTTCAGACGTGTGATAAAACACACTGTTTCCTCAACCACTCTAAATATCTACAGGCACGTATATAGCATAAAAGGTGATAGGAACTGCCAGACGAGATTTAAGTGCTCTGTTGCCATAGGAGAATCATCTTCCCCTCACATCTGCCTCCTCTTCCAGAATGCCCCATATTGGCTAAGGGACCTGCCATCCTCTGAGTCACCAAAGCCAGAGAGAACTGGAAGTCAGCACAGATTTCTCCTTTACCCTGATGCCTCTTTGCTTAGACAGTGCCCAAGCCCAGTGTCTCTAACCTCCGTACTATCGCTCGATCGCTCCACCCATCCCTTGCTTCCATCCTCACCTTCATGCCTTTAGTCCAGGACTGGATTCAGGGAATCCACATTCTCTGAAAGCAGAGTGAGGAGGGACAGAGGGAACCCTGGTACTGTGGGGTCTCAGAGGGAAGGGCCCATCCAGGCAGGGACAATCGGGGAGAATCTAGTAGGAGGGGGCATCTTAAACTGAGGCTTAGCCCACAGAAGCAGGAAGGAGAAGGCAGGAGAAGCAGAGGCCTAAATCATCTATTCAGAAGTCGTCTGTTATTTTCAGGGGTACAGACTGAAACACGGGGTGTGGGGTAGGGAGGTAGTCACTAGATAGCAAGATCCAGTGGGGGCTTGCTTACAAAGGAGTCTGGAGTCCACCAAGCAGTTGACTTTGTGCAGTTACAGTGGACAGGGTCAACATCAGACAAGCATTTAAACTCTCATTTGCATTGGGTTTTGGAGCAAGGGCTGAAGACAGGGAGACAAACCACCATCCCATGAGAGCCATGTTTAACCCATGATTTGGGAAGCAGAAACCGTAGGCAGGGAGAGGCCCCAGAGGTGGGTGATTGCCAGTGAGAAAAACCCGCATGCCTGTTCAAGTTAGTTTGAATATCCCAATTTCACAGAAAGGGACACCACCAACTCCATTTTCCTCCCATTCTTGGAGTTCTGTAAGCAATGCTCAAGCAATTAATAGCACAAATAAAAAATGCATGATTCTGAATCTCAAATCAAATCAAAAATGATCCTGGATTATCTGCTAAGGACAAAGCACCATGTGAAGGCTGGCTTGGAAGCACCAAACGTGTCCTTTTTGGCTGTAAAGCTGGTTGGCATCAGACCAAATTTCACATATATACACACACTGTTTGAATGAAATAAACAATGACCGCGAAATAGTGATCTGAACAAAGCTGAGTTGACTGCCTGGGATGGAAAAGCTCCTTGCTCTGGAGTCAGATCCACAGGGCTCCCAGAAATAGAGGGACCTAGGTACGGAGCTAGACGAGGGGACGTCCAGCAAATCAGCAAGATTCTGAGCAGGGGTGTCTGGGAGGGCCACAGGGGAGTATCAGCCTGTCTCTGTGATTTGAGGCTTTTGCATTAGAGCCTGGTGTGAACAGGTCCCAGGAGGGGTTGTGGCAACTTTCCAGCATGCCCGAGGTCCTTCAGCAGACACGCCCACATGTGCCCGCTCCTACAAGCATGGCAAGATTGCGACTTCAATCACACATCATGCAACAACAATAACCACCATTAAGTAACTTAGTGTATCTCTCAACTTAGTACATCCCTGTTTTACTTGAATCGCATGTTTGTTTGTTTTTCGAAATGAAGGGAACTTTCAGCAGGGGTTTTCCAAGGTAGCCAAAGGTTCTTGGATCATAGAGTATATACCTGCCTCCCTACTTTGTTACCTTATGGCCTTTAACCATTACTACTCACACTTCCTGCCTGAGTCCTTAATTCCAAAACTAGTTTTCCAGAGAAAAGGTCTGTCTATGTTAGAATGTGATCCGATAGAAACCAAGTATCAGCTTTACCAGCTTAGCCATTTTCAGTCATTGGAAAAGTGATTTTGTTCGCCCCGAATCGATGAATTTCTATTGAAGTGGATGTTTCTCTAACACATACAATAAATTGGCACTTGGCAGTGATTTCAACGAGTGAACGGGGCCAGCCTGCCATCAGAACAAAGCCGCAGGAGCAAGCCACAGCTAAACGAGTTAATCTACAGAGAAGTCTTTCTCTGAAGGCTGTTACTTAATACAAAACCAGCTGTCCTCTCCTTCGGGTACTCAAGCTGCCTTCTCTCCACTAGTCTGCACCGAGGGAAGCGTGTCTGCTCCAAGAGACGCAGAGAATCCAGCTACCGCAAGGAGGGCCCAGGCCTCCGGAGTCCTGCTCGCGCCTGGTTTCATGCCAACTCACTCGCTGCCCCTCCAGAGGGTCCAGCCCCGCCACACCCCTGCCGCCCATCCTGACCTTGGCAGCAGGGAACCCTGGGCTTTGGCGCCTGCTGCCGTCAACAGCCCTGACCCCCTTCCGATGGTGTGCTTGGCGCCATGTTGTGCTGACCCGACCAACCCCAAAGAGCCCAGTTCTCAGGCTTGGACCTAGCCAATGGGGGTACCTCCTCCCCACTGATGGGATGGTGGCTTGGGTCAATTCCTCCCTCTGATAATGCAGTTCAGCCCGTCTGAGCGGAGCCTCCCACTTAAAGGGAACATGTCCGGTGTGTCCGTGTGTGTACACGCCCTGCCACACTCCCAGACACAGGAAGAGCAGCTTCGCCCCAGAGGTGACGCCAGGAGGCGTGGGCCCTGGAGCAGCTGTTCTCAGGCCAAGCTGGCTGCGTGTTAGCATCACTGGGGAAGGGGATGCTTGGGAAAATTTCTGATGCCCGCCATCACCTCCAATTCTACCTCAATTGGTCTAGGATGGGGCCTGGGCCTCGGGATGTTCTGAAAAGTGCCCTAGGTGATTTTAATGTGCAACCAGGGCTGAAAACTACTGACTTAAAGAGAAAAAGGCAGACTCCCCGGTGTGCCCAGATGGAGAACACACAATTTAAAAACAATTCCTACCCAGGCCCCTTCCCTGGGCAGGAAAACCTCTACGGCCTACAAAAACCATCCGAACGGCGTGTCGAATTCCAGCGCCACGTTTCACTCAGACGGCGCCGGCGCCCCTTTAACCCGTCTCAGCCTCGGTTTCCCCAACCACCAGGAAAAGAGCTACTCCAGGTTCCTTTGTTTTACTTCTCATCTCCCGTTTTCCAGCTTTCTACATCTCCTGCTCTCTCGATCCTCACGTAAATGCGAACCGTTTATATATTTGCCTTACTACTTCTCCAAAAATGCTTTCTGTGTTGACTCGAAATTGGACTTGGGTAGTGTCTGCCCTCTACGTAAATAACAGCACAGAAACTAAGAGCTCTATAATTTAACCAGGATATGTAGTGCTGATGATGTGATCCCCCCTAATGCATAAAATACTGCATTCCTGGGGCTGCAGCTGACCACGCTGCTGGGGTCCGCTCGTGCTGAGTCACACAGACCCTGCCCCCGAACGCCACGGTCAGACCAGCAGCTCTCTGCTACGGCGCCCCCGCCCTCCACTTTTTATTTCTTCCAAGCTTGGTTCAGCATCTACTTAACAAATGGAAGATTCATTTTGGAGCTATTTTCAGAGCAAGTATAAAGACACCCCCAAGGATATATTAGCGACATTACTTTAGTGCGACAAAATACATAAATCAGTCACCCTACAATCAATTCAGCACGTAGGACGGCAAGCAGTCTCTCAGATGGGCCTATCTGGATGAAAAATAGTGTGATAGTGTGGAAATATACAAATGACAGGAGTATATGGCAGAATTTGGAATAAATCAGGTCTCTATGGGACACTATCTACAATGATTTAGTTATGGGAAGTACCAAAAGATATTTTTTTAATGTGTATTTGAGAAAACTTTAACATCTAGCAAGCCTAGATCACAGCCAAGGTCCCAAACTCCAGAGTCAACTGGTCACCTCCGCCTGGCCATCCTGAGGACCCTCAAACTCAGCACGTCTGCATCAGAACTCATGACCTGCCCTCCTGTATTTTTATCTCGGTTAATGAGATTATTATCCTCGAGTTATCTGATCAGAAACCACATAGTTATCCTAGAATCCTATCTCCTCTCAACTCTCTTCTCGCTCCTTCCGAGCCCCTAAGTCCCAGAGATGCCATTTCGTGCACATGCTCATAACTGTCTCTTTCACACAACCCATAGCCCCTGTTTTAATGTGTTGCTTCCTAGACTTCCCCAGTTAGAGACCCCCTAACTGCTCCACCTGTATTGAGGCTTAGTCCCTCCGATCTATCCTTCTAAATTCTACCACAATAACCTTTGTGAAACAATTCTTATCATGTTGCTCTCTCATTCAAACGCTTCAGTGGCTCTCTACTGTCTACAGCAGAGGTCCCCAACCTTTTTGGCACCAGGGACTGGTGCTCCCGTGAGAATCTTACACCTGATGATCTGAGGCGGAGCTGAGGCGGAGATGCTAGTGCTGGAGAGCAGCTGCAGATACAGATGAAGCTTTGCTTCTTGCCTGCCGCTCACCTCCTGCTGTGCGGCCTGGTTCCTAACAGGTAACGGTCCGTGGCCTGGGGGTTGAGGACCCCCTGTCTACAGCACGGCATTCAAGTTCCAAAGTGGGGTATACAATCCCCCATAACCTCTCCAGCCGCAGGTCTCCTGTGCCTCACCTTGAACCCCGCCCCACCCCACCCCCCGGCTCCGATGAGCTACTTGGGGTTTCCAGCACACCAGCCTATCTCCCATCCCCTTACCACACCGCCGGGCTGCTCCTTCAGGTTCAATGTCCCTCTGCCTTTCTGCCCCCAGCCAAATATTCTCAGCATCTAGACCCACCTCTTCCACAACACCCTTCTCCATTCCCTGCCCTAGAGGGAAAGCTGGGTGGCCCTGCCCTCCAGCCCCGACTCTGTCTTCTCTCACAGCCTCTACGCCATCATATACTGAGTCAAAGGACTGTGAGTTCCTGGAGGGCGAGAACTGTAGCTCATCTTTCAAACCTTAGTGCCCAGAAGTGTTGCCTGATGCACAGGAATTTAATAAATACTGGTTAAATGAATAAATGTTTCAGTGACAGCATGCTAATGGTGGTTCCAAAACTATTTCCTTCACTACTCAGGTACTTTGCTTTGGGCTCCTTATGATGTGGAATTGCCTCTTATTACACTTGTAAGTCATTTGCAGAGGACCAAAAAAAAAGAAAAAGAAAAAGAAAGAAAAAAGAAAAAATCAGTCCAGGAAATGTATCACCTTCTTACCCCGAGAAATCATTTCTTTGTTCTTTATTCCTGAAGGAAGGGTGATGCTTTATGGCATTCCAATAACTGACAGTGTGAAACTATCCAAATGAGTGATTCTCAGTCCCTGGCCCTCCCTATTTGAGATGCCCTCTCCCTGGGAATAGCATGGAATGGAGACACAGATTAAAGCAGAATGACTGTGATGCGAACCGAGATGGCGTATACAGTCTACCTCTGCGGCCCCTGCCCATGGAGCTGGACAATAACATGGAGAATAAAAACAGACTTTCCTGGCTTTGTGGCTTCTAAGCCCATGAGGGAGTCACATAAAAATAAAGGCAGCATTCTCAATTCAGCAGTGGGCAGCCCCTGTGCCCAAGGCAGGACCTCTGGAAATTTTGCTCTGGGCCCACCCAGAATTCCAGCTACAATGTCACATACCTGCAGTGTGGCTAGAACTAAACGCCCAGTGAACAGCCTC
The DNA here is from genome assembly GCF_902729225.1 of Pteropus medius. Lineage (NCBI taxonomy): Eukaryota > Metazoa > Chordata > Mammalia > Chiroptera > Pteropodidae > Pteropus > Pteropus medius. The sequence goes on along the minus strand of NW_024347790.1, from coordinate 449,730 downwards.
TTCTCCAAGAGCTGATTTCGTATTGAAAAATGAGCAATTTAAGTAAATGTTTCATTAACATAGTGTTTTCCTGCTCGATGCTAAAGTGGAGTAATTTGTTTTCCCCAATTCTCTTCCATGGACTCATTTCATGAGATCCTCTACAGGACGAGCTGAAACTCTGTGGGTCCCTAACAGACAATCCAGGGAACATAGAAACCGTCCAAACAACCAAACGAATAAGCAAAACCCTTACGCTGAAGAGCTATCCAGACCCATTTGTTCTGGAACACACATCTCATATGCTACAGAACAGGACGGTCTCTCCTGACCACCTCAGTGAGCAGGGTTTGTACTGGTGGCAGTAAAGCATCATTCAGCGGGCACTGCTGGTCCCCGAGACACAAGTGGGAGGGGTGGGTTATACAGGAAGAATGTAGGGGGTGACATTTTGTTTCGAGGCCCTACAAGGCTTGTTCCCATTCTGTTTTGCTTATCTGGACAGGATTCTTGTTCTGTGCTGGTTCCAAACCCCAAAAATTTCAAGGATATTTCTAACATCTTTTATTAATAGAAGCTCTTAAAAATTTCATAGCACAATGCTCAGATACACTCCAAACAGCGAAAGCAGGTACCAAATAAGGATTTATTCCCCCAAACCTTGTGAGGCATGAAGGAATGGCTTGATCGTGGCAGACACCGCATTAACGAGAGGTCATGTTTTGGGAGGGACCAGCCACATCCGAACGGTTCTGTGTATGCCATTTTCATGGAGGTGAGGTTTCTGTTTGTTCTATTACACATGGGTAACATAAATAAAACTCAACGAAGAGGGGAAACATTTCAACAGAGGACTCTGTGGAGCTTGCTGGGTGCCAGGTGCCGTGTGCAGCAGAGAGTGGGGGACCCAGCAGAGTGTGGAGATAACACTGGTGGGGCTGGCCTTCTAGGTCACATATGAGCTGCAAGGCATTGGACAAGTGGCTTTATTCTCCGAGTTCATCTCCTTATTACAAAACGAAGCAACAACAACAACACTAGTAGCTGTGGCGGTGGCAGCTACCCTACGGGGCTACTCACTCTGTAGCAGGTGTCAAGCGCCATCACACTTAATCCTGAGACTATGTATAGGGAGAGATTATTAACTGCAGTTTACGGAGCAGGCTCCGAACTCAGTAACTGGCCCAGCTGGAGTGAGGGTCCAGGTCTCAGTTCAAAATCAAGTCAGCTTGACTGCCAAGATCTCTGGAAAGAACGACTACCTCAAATGACAGCTACAAATGTCACAAGACACAGGGCACGCAGACGAAAAGCGCTCTCAACGCGCTGCACTACGTGGGTGTCACACCCCTTCACCGAGCGCCCTGCTCCCTGCCGCCAGCCAGCCTTGCGGTCACCGGGCGGCCTTCGGCCTTCTCCCTCCCCCGGATTACGGACCGATAATCCCAAAGCAGTTGCGGGAGGAGGCCGGGCTCCCGCACTTACTTCCTCAGGACGGCTATCTCGTTCTCGATGCTGCTTTCCTTGCCCTTCAGCGCCTTCTTGGGAATGCACTTGACGGCAAAGAGCTTGCCGGTCGCCTTCTCTTCCGCTAGGACCACTTCAGAAAACGCCCCACTGTGAAGAAAGAGGGAGGAAAAGAAGCGGTTTAGACTCAGGAGTGTGGGGTTCCACAACGGCTCCTCTAAATCCCACTACCGAAGGTCGAGCAATAGTAACGATGCGGATGATGGCCAGCATTACTGTTACTTATTTTTATCCAGCATCACACGCAACCAAACTTCTTTATGCAAAAAAGTACATACATGCAAATGTGCCCTCTTGCAAAGGGACAGGTGGATGTGCACATGGTTTGGCCGCGTCCCAGGCCACCTGCCACCCTGCAGAACAACTTTGTCACAGTCACTTGGGAGCAAACAAGAAGGCTCCTGGCAAACTTCCTGCAGAGAAAGATCATGTCCATCTGAAGCTGTTGGCATCCCCGCCCCAAGGAGACAAGAAATCACACTAAAATCTGCAGATTCCTCACAGGCCCTTTCATCCCGAGAAAATTTCAGAGCACTTTACACACATTTAATTAATTCTCACAGATAGGTAAGGATGTAATTAAAATGTGAGTTGGTGCGGCACGTGGTATTGACACAGGGTTAATTAATTGATAGGGGTATGCAAGCCTTTAATAAGCAGCTTGTTTCTTTTTAAAACTAACCAAACAAAACACGTCACACTCTAAGCAGGGGACACTTTCCGGCCAGAAAATATAAATTTAACTCTGTGAGGACAGAGCAACAAACTGAATGTGCAACCAGAATATTTGGGGCCAGAAAGCCCATTTCTCCAAAGAGGTCCCCTGTGGCCAGTGAGTTCCAGGGCCTCAGGGGCCACCTTGTCTCCTCTCCGAGACCTCTTGTATTTGCCAGCAGGCAGTGCCTGGGTACCACACTTGGGCTGGGGGCAGGACAACCCCCAGGGACTCTGAAACAAAGTCAGGCTCCTCGTTGTCCATCCCGGAACTCGGTAATTGGATCTGTGCATGTGGGTCAAGGAAAACCACGACCCACTGAGTCATTCTCCGCCCCTAGACTTTCAGGAGCAACTCTTATTTCCTCAGAGAGACACTAAAGATGGCTTCTGCACTGTTATGATGACAGATAGCCCCTCCTGCACCAAAAGAAACCACTGAAAGGACCGATGGCATCCCAATATCAGTACCTCGGGGCTTCTGTCCTTCAGCCAGCATCCAGGAGATGCCTAAGCCAGAGGAATGCACTTTCTCTCCTTCTCCATCTGACAGGGACATGTATCTCACACAGACCAAACGAAGACAAATAGCTATTTTTAAAATCTTTTCCAGTGAGAGGAATTCACTCTTCTTAGTACAATTTAACTGAGTGTTTGAGACGGGGCTCCTCCTGGAACATGGACTCCCAGGAGAGAGGCCTGCGTGTCATGATGTAAACCAGGCCTTCCATAAGAGAACCAAGTGGGAAACGTCAGGACAAAGGTCTTCTGCCCAAGCCCACAAATCATCGGCCGGGTAGGTTTCTCCTCTCACAGTACCACGTGCCTCACATAGAACCAGCCAGAAGGGCAGTTATGAATATAAACACATGAAAACCCACAACAGATTCATCGCAGAGTGATATATGGAATCGGACATTCCCGGGGACATTTGGTCACTGCCAATGGCTTTTGCTCAAGAAAACCAACTTGGAACAACTTCAGGAAGTCCCCCACACAGGAGCTGTCCCTCCCCCTCACCCCTGTCTCAGGCCCGGGCGCAAGTGAGCGTGGGTCCTTAGATGGAAGGAACTGTGGACGACCCATGGGCTCTGAGCTCTGTCGTGCTGCCCGCCAGGAGGCGGAGCACGACCTGGGTTGGCAATGACAGAGATGGGCGGGGAAAGCACAGGACCTGGACGCTGACAGCACTACCTTGGTCTGTCTCCTGAGTCTGCTGGGTTGACTGTGTCCATTTCCCAGAAGGTGGAGAAGTCCTTAAGCAGCAGCCACTGAGCTGCCAGCCGGTGGGGGGGAACTGTTGGCTGGCCCCAGCCTGCACCCGCCAGTCCTTCCTCTCCGGAATCTGAGTGGATGGTAACGGGCCAGGGCCTCCCCTGCTTAGAAGGGAAGTTATGTGACTATCAGGAGCCCACAAGGGTAAGTGCTTCCCCCTTTCCCCGGAAAACAGAGTAGGAGGTGAAGGCTCTGCATGAATTTGCTCCTTAACCATGACAGAATAGGGAGGGGACTTGAGTCGCCATCAGAACCGGTGCCGGCAGCCTGCTTCAGGAAGCTGAGGCCAAGGTGAGGCAGTTCCTGGATCAAGGGCTGCTCTGCCTTTGTCCCAGACATCAGGAGGGATGGACTATCAGTGACCCCGTGGTGATGGCAGGACAATGGGGCGTAGATACGTAAAGGGCTTCATGAGCCAAGCGGCCGGGGGCTGGACAGTGAGGCATCTGTGAAAGGGCACAGGGCGGGCGTTAGCTGGCCAAGGGTACCCCTTGTGACTCCAGGGTCCCCCATCAACAGTTATTGAGCAGGGTCACAAAGCCAAGTGTACAGTCCCATCATCTCAGATCGAAAGGCAGCCTGCAATTCCACCTCTGGGTATAACCGTACGAAATGGAAAGCAGGGACTCAAACATATCTGTGCACTCATGTTCCTATCAGCATTATTCACCACAGCCAAAAGGCGGACACAACCCACATATACGTCAGTGGATGAAAGGATTAACAAAATGTGGGACAGACATAACATGAAATGTTATTCAGCCATAAAGGAGAATGAATTCTGACCCAGGCTACAGCATGGGTGAACCTTGAGAACATTACGCCGAGTGAAGAAGGCCAGACACAAAAGGGCAAACACTGTGTGATTCCACTTCTGTGAAATACCAAGAGTAGTCAGATTCACACACAAAAAGTAGAATGGTGGTTGCCTGGGGCTGGGGGTGGGGGTGGCGGAGGATGGGGAGCTAGTATTTAATGAAGAAAGTTTTCGTTTGGGAAGATAAAAAAAGTTTTGGAGATGGATGACGGTGATGGTTACACAGCAGTGTGAATGAACTCAATGCCACTGAACTGCACACTTAAAAATGGCTAAAAGGGTACATTTTATGTTATATCTTACCACAAAGAAAATAAAAATAAATCAAAAGTCTAGCTGGTACTACTCAATGGCATTGCCCGGGCATAGAAACATTCGAAAAATGTGATAAACTTTATCATTCATTACCTCCCTAAAGGAGAAAGAAATCCTATGAATAACTGTACGGTACCAGATGTGAGTACCACTTGACATTTGCAAAGTGCTTCAGCATATCAACTAACCTGATTTTTACAGCAACCTGGGAAGTGTATAGGCCGTTATCACCGTCTCCATTTTACAGGTGAAGAGACGCTGAGGCTCAGCCACACAGGCAGTAATAGTCAGAAAAGAAAATAGGTTTCCTAACCCCTCTGCGGTCCTTCTAAATGCTCTGTGCTGGGCTGATGCACACTGCTGGCTGGGAGCCTGCTTCACGGGCATGGAAGGTGACGGCACTGGAGGGTCAGACTGGCCTCTGGGGCAGCTGCCACCTTCTCAGAGTGTGCACATCCACCCGCTTCCTCATTTAGCCACAATGTTCATTTACCTTCTTCAAGCTTTCCAAAGACAACGCTCTCTAGTCTTCTTGGGAGAAAGCTAATTAAAAACATCACAAGCAGAAACTCATAAATGAAGAGTTTGGGCACCTTCAATGTAATTACACAACAAAGTGGTGTGTGTGTGTGTGTGTGTGTGTATGTGTCTGTCTGTGGTGTGTGTGTGAGTGTGAGTAAGGAGGTGGTGGAAAAAGAGAGTGGGAGAGGGAGGCAGGGCTGGGATGGGGCTGGTGGCAGGAAGGAAGACAGAAAGAAAAATGATCTGAGAGCCCAGAAGGCCTCCGACAACTCAAGGAAATAAACTCCTAGGAACGCAAGCAGGGACAGAGAGTTACAAAGCTTTAAATATACAGACAGGTCAAAGCAGGTTGCATTCTATCATCTATGATACACGAGCACTGCACATTTCAAACCGTATGCCAGAGCCTTCCAGCCACACTGGGTTGCACCTACATCTTGAAAAGGCAGTCTGTGGGTGGCCGGCTCCTGCCTGGCACCTGGGCTCCTGTTCTCAGCAATCTGACTTCTCCCCTTACCACCACTTGACTGGAATCAGGAAGTCAGGCCCCCTGAAGGTGGGGGTGTTGCGGGGGGCGGGTCTCCCAACTGCTCAGTCCAATGGCTTCTTTCTGCTCATCCTATTGGCCTTTTGTGTGGCATCTGAAGGGCTTGGCCTCCTTCCTAAAACTCTCTTCTTCTTGGTTCCGTGATATAGTTCTCTCCTTCTTCTTTTACATCCATTTTCTCTCCATCTCCACCCGCTCCTCTTCCTCCCATCAAATGGCAATAATCACTAAAGTTTAATCTGCAGCTATTCTTCACCCTCCTCCTAGAAAATCTGTTGTTTCCAGTTTCCACCACCTACTTCCTCATGGCCCCCTCACCTTCATGGAAGTTTTCATCTCTCTCATGTGCAAATCTCATCTTTCCAGGTGCCTGCTAGGGCTTTCTAGCAGAATCTCCTGACCAGCCTCTTAAGGGCACCATAACTAATGTCAAAAACAGTATCTTCATCCTAAAACCTCTCCTCTATGCTCTCTCATTTCCCCTGATCCAGTAATGCAGCCTAGAACTCTATTTCACTCCTTTCTCTTCTCATGTCCATCAACAAGCATACTCGGGTCTTCTGTAAAAAGACTCTCAGAAGCCCATCTATTCCATCCCTATAGCACTGCCCTGGTTCGAGTTCCAGTTACCTCACTCTGCACTACTGTCGGGACTCTCTCCTGGCCCCCGTGCCCCCAGCAAGCCCGCCTCCCACCTGCTAGCTCCTACCTACCACTGGATTACTTTTCTAAAGCAAAGATCTGATTATGCTGCTACCCTACCTAAAACTTGGAGGTTTCATGTCTATACAGAATAAAGTTTGAATTTCTCTGCAAGTTATCCATGGCATTTAAAGCTCTTTGCAACCTGACCCCATTTCTGCGGGCTCATCTGCCACAGAAGCCATCCACCCAACACAAACACAGCCCACCGTACACACATCTTCACTGAACCACCACGGTCAGCGGTCAGCTTCCCGAACACACCCATCCCCCTCCACACCGCTGGCTTTGGTTCAAGTCCTGCCCACATTCTCCCCAAGCCCCCATCCTTTTTCTTTCTGTTTGGCGCAATTCCATTTATATTTTAAATGACCCCGCTGGTATATTTCCTTCTCTTTGAAGTCTTCTCAATTGCCTCCCACTCAGACAGAATGAGGCCCCTTCTGAGGCCTGCATGCCTGGCTTATGCCTATGCGACCCCACTTACACAATCTATTGTGTTCCTTTATGTGCTTGCCTGCATGAGAGCGGGCGTCCTAAATCACTCTTTTCTGTACCTCCATACCTAACAATACTTGCACCACTTGGTGTCCCGGGCAGCTTTGATGATCACCATTATGTGAGGCTCTCCTCTGATCCTCCAACTAGCTTTCCACATTTCCCCTGTGCGGCAGGTCTGCAAAATAAATGGTAAACAGTGGTCCTCCCTTATTCATGGCTTCATTCTCCATGGTTCCAAGTTGACCACAGCCATCCCACTGAATGGTCATCCTATTGGGTGCCAGTCTTAGCTGGTAAAAATATTAAATCTGTGGATTTATGTTATGATGTTTCTCCCCATAGACCTTCATCCTCGTGAAATAAGCAAAATTTGGTAGGAAAGAGGAGAGGTCAGATTTGTATATAGACTAGAAAACATGAAATCATGAGAGAAGTAACATTCCAGTGTTTTGAAAATTACATTTTTTCAAGTTGTGACATGATATTTGATTTAAAAAAAAAAAAACCAAACTATTATTCTGTTTTTAAAAACATACCAAGTTTCCACCTAAATTAAATCTCTATGACAAATTACTGAAAAGGTCAAACAAAAAGTTATTCTTGAAATGCTAAATATTTTCGGCTCCTGAAGATAAGCTGTACAAATTAAGGAAGTTGAATCTTTCCCTTTTTTCTTCTACATTTCAAAGAAAATCAAATCATTACCTGGAGGCAGCCGACTCTGATTGTAAGCCAGATACCCAGGAGGAAATAAATAATCTTTTGAGAGACGTTTTAAGACTTGAGGGAAATGGTCACATTTTCTACATTGACTAAAGAATTCTAAACAGCTACTTTTCAACTTCATAAATTATGGCTCTGGAGAAAAGCCATTTTGTTCTGCTTTATCTAGTCCGTTTTAAGAAGAGAATCCTGGCATTGCACTGGTGGACCGTCCAGGCCATAAAGCCCACTCTGGGGGTATCATGTACACAGTCCTCTGAGTGAAATGATCCCACTTCGACTGACCAATGGGAGGACAAAGAAAAGAAGCGGGGCTGTGCTCTGGGAATTCCTTATATTTCCTAGTTTCCTGAGCAAGCAGAAGAAAATCCATGTGCCACAGCTAAAAATAGACATTTAAGGGTTTGGGAACCAAAGATAGACACTTGCCTTCTAGCTGTTGAGAAATTCCTAGAGCTCTTCACCTCACCTCCAGATCGGCCACATATACAGAGAGATCAGAACTCAGAGCTGACTAACCCACCTACTCGCTATCAATTATCATCATAAAAACATAGATAAGAATCCACAGATTCTGCTTTCCTGATTTCTAATCATCTTTAACCTGAAGTTGTTAAAAATATATATATCAGGTCATACCTGAGTAGTACATGAGCAGGCTCCTCTAGGTACACATAATTTAAAAATAAATTCTTTTCTCACATAAGAGCAATTTAACCACAAAATAGGCAAACACTTGGCCTCTAACGACCTACTGTGACTTGTACACATTTTAGGTGCTCCCAAATGCCCATCCAGTTGAACTGGCAAGACCTCAAAAAGACACCTCTCATTTTCTTCAAGAATTAGGAATTCCAGTGCTGTCTTTTTGATTCATGACAGTACACTAAACCAATCACTCGGTAAGATTATATTCATCCAAAATTAGACCAAGAAATCATCGGATGGTGCTGAAAAAGATCTGCCCTATTAGCTTAGAGTCAGCTATCACTGGATCATTGCCTTTTCGAGCTTCTCAGTCATTCTATATACAAATCAGATTGATTGTGTTATTAATTTTATTAATGGCATTGCCTCTAGTCTACTACCCTTATTGTATTATGCAACTGGGCTGACAGACATCACCCCCAGTTCTTGGGCCATAAATTAAAACGTCGTTTTCCACTAAGCATACTGTTTTCCTCAGTGGCAGGTGGGGGGGAAAAATGGAAAAAACCTAGAATGAAAAATGAAGTTGGTGATATTTGGCTTTAGACAATAAAAAAATAGACTGGTGTCTTTCAGATGTATTGCTGCAGAGCAGAATCAAGTCTTAAAAGAGGAGAGCCTGTCTGCTAACCCTAGCAATAGTCTTACTGACCCCGGAGAATCCAAATGGAGAATAGCGATAGTGGAGTCGGCTGGTCTCGGTGTCTGAGCAACTCCCCAGGCAGAAACTGGGCAATTTTAGAAGTGGAATGAACACTTTTTGCAGATTTTTTTTTTCAGTTTATAATCTTTACTAATTCACCTACCACTAACGGTGCCTTGTAGTGTTCATTTAGCCAACTGACCCAAAGAAAGCCGTGTCCGATCTAGAAAATAATGCTCTGCCAAGCAAACAAAGCAAAAAGAAAATCCCTGCTTCCACATGCTTCGAGAACAAACATGTGGGCATGGAAACTGGTGTCCCATTTAAACATAACATCTGCTCATGAGAGTGTGTCTTCTAAAACCTTCTACTTGGAAATTACATAGTAAGCCATATGTTCGTTTATATGAATGCTTAAGCTAGAAGTTTTAAAATTTCATTTCTTAAAAATGACTTGTAACTCAGGTTCTTATCAATTTAGATCCATGCCCCACCGACCGGTTCAAATTAGAGACATATCCTTAACTTTAGGAAGTTATACATTGGAATAGATAGCCCTGCTAAAAGTAGCTATTCTTTTGCACTCAAAAATCCCATTTTCCTCTTCAACTGGTAAATTCCACAATGACTAGCAATCTTCCATAAAAACTTCAAGAACCATGACAAGATGTTCTTAAATATTCATACGATTAGCCCGATTTCTGCCCAGATAATTCTCATTCCGAATACATCCCTACATCTGAAACCATTGGAGCAGGTTTAGGTTATGACAATGCCTGTCACACGGGAAGGCTTCAGAACACCAGCACAGTCATTGCGTGTGACATCCTCAGTTTCTTAAGATTTTTATGTGGCACTGAATCTTTACTGCTAATTGCTTCACTGATCCAAACGCAGAAGACAAATAAATTCCAAATGAATGAATACTGCCACATTTTAAAGGACATGCTATGTTAACTAATGCAACTTTTTCCCCTTCAATTCTCTGACAAGGTCCCATATTCTATCTCTACTCCTCTCCAATCACTTGTGAAAGGCTGCTATGGAACCCCAGCGAGTCAGTCCCTTTTTCCTAGCGCCCCGACAGGGAGCCTTAATGGAAGTCTGTTTTTTGGAGGTGCCAGCAAGATAAATGATTCTGTTCTCCTAGGATTACAAAGTCTCCTTGTGGCCAGAGCTAAAAGGCTAGTTAAGCTAAAAGGCACATAAAGTGTCCATGTGGGTAATGCACGCATTTGTTGCAGGGGTATATTTTACTTGGATGATAGAAGTAATAACTTAGATGAAACTGGGAATCCTAGTATATTCTGCAGCTTTCTTCATCAATTGTGCTGGCCGCTAAGATGGTTCCTGTCACAGCGGTCTTCACAGATCCGTTTGACTTCTCGCTACATTGGTGGCCCTCATTAAGAAGGACGCTCCACTTTCTCACTCCCATCCCTTATGGCAGGGAAACCTGACCTAGCAGACCCTCATGCCCCTTTCTCCTGTGACTGCTACGGAGATCCAATGTCCTTCTAATGCCAAATGCACAGCCTTTGGAGAGGCTGATGGACATTATTATCGTCACATGGTGGGCAAGCCCCCAACCCTGAAGCTGGGTAGATGCTTCTGATCATGCCCAGCTGGCCGCCCCTCATGTGACCATGCCCACTCACTGGGAGCCTCTGGAGGCTCTTGTAAGCTTGTAAGCTTGTTTTAATTCTTGTTCAGGGCAGATGTAGCAACAGGTAACTTTAAAGAAAATGCTTTTAAGCTGCACATCAACCAAACTCACACATCAATGTACTCTTTAATTAGTCTCTCAAGCTCCCTCATAAAAAAAAAAGAGTCACTATTGGTATAATAATTACTACATTAAAGGGACATTTAGCTGTATCTACATGAAGAAAACAGAAGGGTTATCGTGATCTAGTAAAAAAAAAAATCAATGGAAGTTTGAAACAGCAAAACACTGGAAATATCCTAAACATATATCAACAGAAGACTAATTAAGTGAATTACAATCTAAAACTGCAATGGATAACAATGCAGTCATTTAATATAATTAAGTAGATTTATGTGTGCTAATACAGAATTACCCAAGCTATATTACGTGTAAAAATAAAGGTGCAGAGCAAAGTGCCTTTGGTGTTCTGACTTGCCCCTCTCTCTCTCTCACACACACACACAAACACATCCTTAGAAAGACAAACAAGAAGCAAGTAACACTGTAACACTGCTTCCTCCAGGGAGAAGCCTGAGAATGAAGTCAGTTGGGAAATTTATTTTTATCCACAGTTACTATGTCACAGCGCTTTTCCCATTAAAAGTTATTTAATGAAGTAAAGAAAACTTTGAAAACGAGAGAATAATCGATAAAATCATCAATACAGAATGACCATCTAGTTAATTAAAGCCTGTACTGGATGTTCTAGTTGGATTAAGCAACTACCTATATCCTATTGATGAACTGTCAATAAGATTCTCATTACACAGCAGAGTTCACCCCATTTGCTGGCTAACCCATCTAAACAGGACTCGTGTGACCTGGTGGCCCAGCCCTCTCAACTTGGTTCACAAGTAGTATGGACACCTTCACCAATGAAGAAATTCAAAAACTTTTTGAAAAAAAATTTTCTTCATAGAGACCCTTCATACATAACACCAGGGAAGTTATTCATGGAGAAGTGAGATCTGGAAATGAAAGGATGAATATGTGTCATCAGACAAGAACAACAGGGAAGGTGGAGGGAAGTCAAGAAAACTAAGGTGACAAAAGCAGAATCCGCTCCAGAGCCAGGTCCCGTATGCGTAGGGGTCTGATATACACATGAGGGGAGGATGGTGATGCTTTACCATGCAGAGCACAATGCTGAGGCCATAGTGTGTGGGAGCACATGTGCACGCGTACGTGTGTGGAACTATGAAATATATCCTTTATATTCGCAACACTGCAAAATCCTGGGGCAGACAGAATAATGGCCCTCTAAAGATGTCCACGCCCCAGTCCCCAGAACCTGGGAATGTTAGTTTACATGGCAAAAGGGACTTTGCAGCTGTGATTAGGTGAAGGGTCTTAATATGGGAGAGCATCCTGGATTATTCAGGTGGGCCCAAAGAAATCACGTGGGTCCTTATAAGAGGGAGCAGGATGGCCAGAGTCATGGGATGCCGAAAGCAGGGGCCAGCATGATGCCATCACTCAAAGGGGACCACAAGGAAGGCAGACGGCCTCTAGAAGCTTGAAAAGGCAAAGAACAGTTCCTTCCCTAGAGCCTCCAGAAGGAACATAGCCCTGCCAACGCCTTGATTTTAGCCTTGAAGACCCACTTCTGGACTTCTGACCGAAACCGTAAGATAATAAACTTGTGCTGTCTTAATTCACCAAGTGCACAGCAGCACGAGTAAACCAGTAAAGATCTGTATTATTAATATTTATCCCTATCTTACAGATGAGGAAACTGACCTCGTCAAGGCTCAAGAATTTGTCCAAACCTCAAAGCCAGTGCCTGAAGATGCTGAGATCCGAACCCATGGAAAAGTGCTGACCCATGGAAAAGTGGTTTGGGACCATGCCATGCTGTTGCACACATCATCAGGAGGAAGACTGTCACTTAGTGCAGCAGGTGGTAAGAAGGGATGAGATTCTGAACAAATAAGGGAAACGAACAGAGCTGATTATTGTGTGGGATTCTCAATCCAATCAAACGTGCCATGGGGATTCTTTACGTACATGGGTTTGAACAGAGACAGGTAAGTGTGCTCCCTGACACAGTGATACAGCTTTGCCATGCAGGAAACTCATTTATGGCAAATGGTTTTCCTGCTTATGCTACCAAGTAACATAAAAGATACTTTCTGTATTTTCACCTTGAGAATTTCCTCCTCCCTTTTTACGTTAGTGATCGCTTCGTGACTGGCTGCGTCTCCCGGTGCTAACCAGGTGGAATGCCCTGCTCATCTTTTCATCGCTGAGCCACACTCTGGACACTTCCACAGAAGTGGGTCAAGATGCGATTGTTCTGCGCTTCCTTATGTGTCCAGAGAATGATTCCTTTCCCCAGGATGACATGTTATTGGCAAAGGATGAATCTTCTTTACCCTAGATAATCATCTCCACCATCACCATCATCTATTGTGCTGATTAAAGCCTTATTAGAAGCTTATTTTAAAAATATTTGCCAAAAAAAGAAATCTTTTTTTTTAAATGAAGAGATCATTTTAAAAAATTGCCAACCATTTTCTAATTCTACCAATAATCCTGAATGACAATATTATTCCCATTTTACAACTGAGAAAACTGAAGTTCAAAGACGTTAAAAATGTTGCTAACAAGGTAATCAACTGATATTATTATATGGCCCTAGTTTGATGCCAAAGTCATGCCTTTCTATTTTTAAATGATGCCACCTCTCTAGGCATAGTTAATTCCATAATGCAGGAAGAGTAAGGAGAGTGGATGGGGTGCAAAGGTTTTTTTCCCCTGTATTCCCTCCCCGCCCCACCAAAATTGTCCAAATCCTCGCGCAAACTGTGTCAACAGCCATCTGAGCTAAGAAGGGTAAATTCACTAAAGCTTTGCTAACCAGAGAACCCACGAATGGAGCCCCAATAATGTGTGTGAGCTTCTTCTCAGTTTTTGACAGTGTTTGCCCACTTCAATCTCAAGAGCTGAAGACAGAAGGTTCTCTTTCCTCCTACTTCCAAAACCCACATCCTCCATTACAGGAGAGTAGAAGAATTTTTCATTTGGACTTTCTGTTTGTGTTCCTAAGCCATTCCTTATAAGGCACTCCAATTAGGCTTTATACCTGAAATTATTGCCTTTATACCTGAAAAATTCACATAATCTTCATTCTTTTCAAAAACATGAAAACTCAGTAGACTCAAGATTGACCCTTTTGTTGCCCCACCTGCTAATTCCTTCTCTTTGTATTCTGCCCACACATCTCATTATTCATTTCTTGATGAACAGAGGCAACATATCTTCAAGTGCAATTGACAAGTGCTCCCATTTCCTACAACATAATCACAGTAACACTGTCGTAGCTGAAAGAAGTTCACACATCCCTGGGCATTCGTGCCTTGGTGTGAGGTGTGAAGCGTTATTCACCATTCAAATCACACACACCCAAACGACTAATCAATTTGTTCTGGGGTGCTGATTACGACATTATTTCTGGCAAAGAGTAAGAGTATGTCTGCCTTGTGGTTACCCACAAACACAAAAGATGGTTCCCCAAGACCGTGCTACTGCGGGCAAAACGCGGGCTGGAAGCATGGAGATAATGCTCTCTGGGCATCTCTCAATTACTGGGCTATGGCAGGTATGACGGCACAAAGACGACAGAAGTGGAGGCAGGGCCTCTGCCAGCCCCCGCCAGTCTCAAGTTATAGAAAAGGTGATCTGAATGCTTTGATCCCCGCAGAGGCCACCAGCACAGGCCCTTCCTTGGCTTCTCCCATCGAAAAGGCATGTGCATTTATAGTGGCCAGGGTAGGTCTCTTTGCTGAGAATTGAATGGAACAGGAGGAAAGCCATGAGCACGTCTGGAAAACTTTTCCAGGCGGAAAAAACCACAAATGACAGGCCCTGGGGCCAGTGAGGGCCCTGGCCTGGTATAAAAGGAACCGGTGGCCAGCTGATGAGGTTGGGGCAATCCAGGTAGACCTTTAGGGCCTGTGGGCCATGCCAGGGGTTTGGAGGGGTTTTGTGTTTGTTTTTCTGAGAGATGTGTGAATCCACTAGTTGTAGGACACTCTTTTCTTCTGTGTGAGCGCTAAATAAAAAATAAAAAAAAAAGTGTAAAAAATCAAGCCTGGCATTGGCTTCACAAACGCTATCGTTCTAGCTAAAATAACTAATCGCTCTCACGATCCTTGGAAAATCTAACTGATTCTGATTTAGTCAAAGTTCCTCAGGAAGCACACTAGACTCATCAGGGGATCTCTCTGTAAGTTAAAGAAATGTCTACCCACTATGCTGTGCACCTGAACTAATGTAACTAATACTGAATGCCAGCTGCAATTGTAAAATTAAAAACAAACAAAAACAGAGCTCCTCATGAAACAGGAAGAGGGCCTTTCGTTCTTCCCTGACTAATCCCACGAAGCTGCTGAGACCCAGCCTCTTTTTGCCTCAGTCTTGCCACCTACCAAATGGAGATGATGCCCCATCTCCCGACTCAGGTAAGACATGCAGCGGTGAGAGCTCCAGGCCTGCTCTCAGACCCCACCATGAGGAAGGGCTCGGACCCCAGCATCAGCTGGCTCCAGCTCCCACACCCTGCCGCATGCGTGTCTTCTGCACAGCGTGGGCTGCGGGCGATTCTGCGTCTCATCACTAATCTGCTGGACACCTAGCAGCTGGTCTGCACCTCCGCAGGCCCTGCCTACAACTGGAGCTTTATCCTCATAATGGCAAGTCACTCTCAAATAATAACAAAAGAAGGTTATGGAAATTTATCTAAACCATGCATACACACACAAATGTAACACTAAAATGATTTAACTTTTTTTTTCCTTTGCCACATATTTTAATGCTTCTGAAAAGTACGCTTAAACATAGAAATCAGATCCACAAACCATTTTCACCATTAAGTGAGATCTACCTCACAAGGAGCAGCAAAATGAACTCCCTTTCTCCCGTCACTGACGCCTTCCTTCCTCCTCCAGGAACAAAGCACTATGTCTCAACCCTCATAAATGACAGGATTGCAGAACTCAACAGACCGGCTGTCAGTCTCCAGGATGTTTCAGGGCTGGCATCTTTCCCAGGGATAAATATCAGGGACAATTATCATGACCTTGTTTCTTTGCTTGATTTTTTAAACAAAAACACTAGACCAGGTCTCCCTTCCAAGTGTGTGCAGCCATCAGCTGGCTGTGCCTTTCTCATTCCCTAAGCTTCACCTTATGTGAACAGAAAAGATCCCAGTGTAAATTTTAAAAAGGAAAAGATGAGAACACATGTCACGTCACTCCTGGTAGGCAGAGCATCTGATACAGTATCCAAGCAAATGATATTTAGTAACTGAGTTCTGATGCCCTAGCCATGCTGTAATAACATAAAGAAAACCTGGGTTCTTTAAAGATGTTGCCTAAATTTCCAAGTAAAAAAATATAACAAACATCGGAGACATTTTAGGAGAAAAGAATTAGAAGTATGTGTAAGTTAACTTCCTTAAGCAAGACCCAAAACCCAAAAATTGTATTGGAAAAGAGAAAATATTCAAGTCTTACAAATAAAAAATTAGGGCATAGTAAAAGACACTGTAAGCAAAGTAAAAAATTTTAAAAAGATAGGCTGAGGCAGGGGTGGAGGAATGACATAAAACAAAGAGTTACTATCCCATGCCACCAAGGACTTCCCACTAAGGCTGCCACATGTACAACTGTAGGGGGCGCAGTTCATAGAAACCACACCCAGCAGAGATGCTCTGGTCCTGCCAATCCATGTGGGTAAGGATACGCACACATGGTTCACACAATGGGCGATGAACATATTAACTGATGCTGTGCCTTACGGGCAGTCCAAAAATGCTAAATAAAACTGTGACAGGACAGCTTTCTTCTCATCGGGTTGGGGAAAGGTCAGTTTCTGTGGGGGAAGTTGCTGCCTATAAATTGCTACAGAATTTCTGAAAATATGTCTGGCTATCCCTGTTAAATTTCACTTTAGGAAATCTAGCCTATAGAAATAAAAGCATTATATAAGGATGTGTGTATAAAGATGCCTATTGCACCGCTAAGAGATGGAAGATAATGAGAACATGGGTGCCCAGTAATAATGGAATGGGACATCCATACCATGGACTACTACACGGCTACCGAAAAGAATGAGTTACAGCTATATGTATTTATCTAGAAGGATGTATTATCTCAATTTACCTTGAAGGGTATAAATATCCCAAATAAGAAAAGTAAGCTATGACAGAGTCATTCAGTGGAATACTCTGTAGTATATTAAATGATGAGATCTACATGTATTAACAAGGATAAATCTTGAAAATATAATAATAGCTGAGAGAAAACAGGTTATTAAAAGATACCTATAGTATTGATTCCACTGATATCACTCTATAGAACCCGCACATGCACACCAATAGCACTAAGCCCTGCATTGTTGGGATGTGTAGTATACACGTAAGTAGTAAAAGTGTACAGACACTTGCAATAAGAATGCATAGCAGCTTCAAACACATTCGCTCTGGGAAGGAAAAGGGAATGGGATGTGTTTCCACAACTATATCCATAACATTGTTTTTTGGTGAAATCTGAAGCAAATATGGCAAAATGTGAATCATCGGTTACTTAATCTGGGTGGTGGGTACATGGTAGTCTGTGGGTTTTTCTGTACTTTTGGGGACAGTTGGGGGCACACAGGAAGGAGGCCCTGACGCAGGCTTCGCTAGGACAGCCCTAGTTCACACACGCCACCCCAGCGCGATAACGAGGACAACTTTCACTCTCCGTAGTGTGTGGGGCACACTGCTTAGCCTCTATGACGGTGACAGTGACACCACATACCTCACGGGGCTGTTGTGAGTATTAAATGAAAACAAAATGGAAATTATATGCTCACCCTTTAGTATGATCGGTAAATATTAATTATTTTAATGAGGCAATATGTCGTAAAACAAAAACATTCACAAAACATTCCAAGAAATCAGAGGAAAGAGAACAAAAGTTGCTGGGCCCAAACTGGGCACCGAATCTTCGCAAAGCAACTTTTGAGAAATGGGAATTTTCTAGAATAAACTTGGACCTAGGGAAGGGAGGGCCTTGTCTAGGTTCAGACCACACGAACAGTATATTAGCATATAACACAACAGGATGGCAGTCTTCAGAACAGCCTCTGGATCATGTCGGCTAGAAATTTTTAACTTCTTTAACTTCTGGACTCATTTCTTTGAACTGATTTCATGGAGGACTTCTTGGCCATTCTCGTGAGGACACACTACTTACCAGGGAATAGTCAACCAGTAATGATGGAAGAAGAGAACAGAGTCCCTGCTTTCCCACGTTTGGAGAATAAGAACCAAGGCCCAGGAAACACTGAACAAATAAAAACAAGTGTCTGCGGAATTAAGAGCTAAATCAGGTGGTAGGGACAAGAATTTGGAGAATGGAAAAAATGGCAAGGGCTGGTGTCACTGGACAAACCCAGAAGGGACAAGTCCTGACCCGTGTGACCCAGAACAGGAAAAGCCCCCACAGGAAAAATGAGCAGGAGCTTATGTCAGGCTGTAATTGAGATTATTACCCATTTCATACGTCTCCGTGCATCTTGACGTCTTTCCCAGTAAACAGAATCCAGACATTACAGGGCACCAGTGTGCCTGGTGGCTAGCTATCCACTGAACCCAGCCAGACTCTAGTTTCTGCCTTATAGGTAGGTACGTGTGGCCATGTGACTGAGCTCTGGCCAATGGAGCATAAGAAGATGATGTGGCCCCTTCCAGGCTGGCCCAGAAACAGCACCCATATGACTCTCAATTCTTGTTCACCATGTGTCTGCTCAGTGCAGAGGACTCTGAGGTCCCAGAGGAGGGTAGTGCCACCAGATACAAGGAGCCTGGGTCTCTCAGTCCCTGTGTGGAAAACCAACTGCTGACCAGGGATATCTATACTAGACCCTAATGAGAAAAAAATAAAGGCCACTGTGTTAAGCCACTAAAATTTGGAGGTTTACTTATTGCAGCATCTAACAACACTCTACTATACTAAACTGCAAAGTTACAGTTCCTGACTTCCCTTTCAGATAGCGGTGGCCAATGAGATTTAAGCCAAAGTCATCGTGTGACATTTAAAGGTCTTTAAAATGGGTTGATTTGGCATGAGGCATATTTTTTTGTCCCTTGCCCTTCCTTTTTTCCTAAAATGAGAATATGCTCGCTGGATATCCAGTAGTCAACCTGTCACCTTGAGGATAGATGTTCTTGCTAATGGTGACGGAACAGAAAAGTACAAAGGTCCTGGTTCCTTGTGATTTCACAGAGCCCCTATGCTGGCCCTGGATTCCCTATTTTTAAAATTATTTTATATGTGATAATAAACCCACAATCTGTTCACATCATGTCAACAGGAACTCTGTTACTATCTGCCAAATTCACGTCTTTACTAATAAGCTGGCCATCAGGACTACCTAATGAGCCTGGAAGGTCTATGTCATACTGAGGAAAGATGGATCATGGCAATAATACAGAGCCATTAAAATCATGGCGACGAAGACTAAAGAAGCATGGAAAACTAAACAGTAGAGCACAAAAAAGTACACAGTGATTGTAAATACAAATGGAAGTTTTATGGCATGAAAATCAGGCTTTAAAAGGATAAACTCATGATTAATCAGTCTACGAAGGAACACTGCATCCCGATATGAAATAGTGACCAGGAGATGGGACACGGAGTGGCATATGAGACACTTCCTTCCATTCACATAATGTCATAACCAAACAGCATAAGAGGGAGGTGACAGTACGGAAACACCCTCCACAGCCAAGAAACAGTGATGCATTCAGAAAGGTCAGTCTTGAAAATAAAGCAAAAAGAATTAAACATGACTCTTTCACCCAAGTGATCAAATACATATCTGTTGAATGAATGAATAAGGACATATTTTTTAAAGCCTAAACAACAAAGAAGAAAATGGGTAAGGTGCTCTACCAAATTAAGAAAAAGAAACCCAATTATGAATGGGAAAAAATTAAGATTTTTTTCCTAGTCTAGGAATGATTTAATTGCTCAATAACCTACCCAAGAGGACGTTATCAAGAGGAAATGATCAGCTAGCCTGGCCAAAGCTCGCCTCTGTGGAGTGTGTTGAATGTCCTTTCTTGGGGAGAGCTGGATTAGGGACCTGTTACAAATGAACTACGAGAGAGTTCCCTGATTCTTAGATTATCAATCTTGGTAATTAGAGACAGAAAATCTCTTTTGCTTTTATCATCAATTCCCTGGCCTCAGTTACTATACTCGAACTCATCATTTTGCAGTAATTTGCCACACCAACCACCCCATGAGAAAAGCCAGCACAAGTCATTTTTCAGTCGGAGACCGACCCAGGTAGACCATTACGAGAATGTTATTTCTAGGAATCAAGCAGAGAGAAGGCAATGTCAAGTGACAGGAATGTTAAGTCATCTCTCTCAGTCATAATTACTTTGTATTCTGTAATTTATCATTTCCACACAGAGAGTGAGTCTTGGAGAATGCCCCACTGTGCTATTCTGTGCAAAATGTGTTTACTTTTGTTTTGTTTTATCGATTCTGACAATTCCCTGCAGTCGCCCCTGCTCCACGGTGGTTCATAGTGGTAAACACTGCAGTCATTATGTTTATCACTAGTAACTTGGTTCCAAACAATTGGACTTTGCCTGGCAGACAATGTTTAGGCCAATGTGATGCACACCGATGAGGAGGAGCCAGGGCACAGGAACCTTCTGACGTTGATCATTTCCGTGCATCCCTGGCAGCCGTTATCTCATTTCGGCACAAGGCAGAAAGGAGAATGAATGCACCCTGGGCGGGTTGCTGGGGGAGCCTTGCTTTTAGCCTGACGGGGCCCCTAACTAACACACACTACATGCTGCTGAAGAACAACCAGTATCAGCAGTTCATTGTCAAATTGTGATGGTCTCACCACTAACGTCCAAAGCAGGAAGTTAATGTAAACTTCGTGCAGCTTCCGCCCCGTTTTATTCGCCATAGGGAAAGCCTTGTATTTAGGGTCCTTTAAGCTACTGCTCTAATTATTTTGTCCTGGACAATATCAGACTTCTGATCACCACACTTTCCAGACTAACGATGGAAGAGAAGGGAGGCAGCTTGGAATTACAAGGCGGAAAGGTGGAAGGGGTCCAGAAAAGTAATGTACGGAAATGGTTCTTGGCAGAAAGCACATGGCAACTACTGCTTCCCCCCAGAGAACCCCTGTTAACTCTCCCGGGTCCCCTAAAAACCACAATAGGGCTTTTGTGCTTTTCCATTTGGTAAGCTGTACAAACGTAAACCATAAGTATGCCCATTAGTTCGCAGAATTTTCCCACAAGAATGTCTACAATGCTGAACAGGGCCCCCAATCAACTTTAGATCACAAACTGGTAGAACTGGACGAGCCATAGAGACACCAAGTTTAATCCCTTCATTTCCCAGGATTAACTGCAACAGGGTCCAGGCACTTACAACATCAGGATGATACTACAGTCCTGAGCTCTGCCCAAACAAGACATTCAGGTCCACCTGGGAGATCAGCTCCCCAAGGCTGCCCATTCACAGCTTGAAGGGAGTGGCTTAACCTTGTTTCTTGAGCAGATGACAACAGTCTCCTAGTTCATTGTGGAGTAGCACATAGCCTCTGGGGCCTGCCAGACCTTGATCTAAGTCCCCACACCAGCACTAATCAGCTATGACAGTTTGGGGCAGTAACTTAACCACCCTGAGCCTCAGTTTCCCCATAGACAGAATAAGGATACAATTATTTTCCTTAAAATTGCAATAAGAAAAAAAAAGAAAGAAAGAAATTTCAATAAGAATTATGAGCTTATGTATATCAAGGCACATTACTCAGCTTGATACATCCTGACCAGTTGGCTAAATGTCTTTTTCAAGAGTATGTAAGAGAAAATTCACATTTCAGTTGTTTGCATTTCCAAAGCCTTACCTCCATGAAACACATGACAATGTACCTTCCTTCATCTCAGTGTAATACAGGAGAGAAGATATCTATTCTTTTCCATATTTAACCATTTTCACACTGAAAGGTTCCTGAGTACCTCACTCTAGATAGAAGTCTTTAAAATATTGATTGGCTTACGGGCTTTCTTCATGACTTTTCACAGCACTCATATTTTTAAAAATTGTATTTGCTTAAAGGATGGCCTTTCTTGCTCAGCAATACTGAGCAAAATTTGTAAGGGACCTCTGTCCGCTACATAAATAAATACCCGGCTCTGTGTAGTTCATCTCAAATGACCTTAGAAAACAGACAAACAGATCATTAATACACACTCATGAACACTGGCCCTCCACAGCATTTTATATCATCTATATCAAACAAACTATGGCAAATATGTTACGCAATCTGGGAATAAAGGCTCACAGGTACAGTGGCCCTTTGTCCAGTTTGCCCAGGACAATCCCAGTATATTTACTGAGTACCTCCTTTTACTCAGAAAAAGTGTCCCGATCGGGACATTACATGGTAAGTACACATTTGATTAGTATCCAGCAAATACTCATAGATAGGAGGTACTTAGTCAAGAAGTGTGAATGAACCGTGACCCAAGTGTGTCACCTTGGTTGGGGCAGGTGACCAATCATCTCTGACTATTTCTTTCCTCATGTGAAAAAATGGGGACTAATACTTATTTTGCAAGGTTATTTAAAACACCAGAGATATACTCTGCAAAGAGCCTAGGACATTTATAGCCTATAAATGCAGCTATGACAATAATGATGAGAATTTCGTCCCTTTAGCTCTCTAGAACGGTTTCAGTATCTACCTACAACAACTGACATTTATATACCGTTTTATAAGATGCTTCTTGATACATCACAGTGTGTGATTTATAAAACCAGGGGGTGAACTTGGACCTTGTGAGTCTCATCCAGCTCTAACCTCCTATGATACTATTATTACAAGACTCACGGGCTGGAAATATACTATACCTTTTGGAGGAGAAGCAATAAGTCATTGAAAAGACCTCGCATCTGCACTAGAGAATCCTATTGCCTCCTCTCCAGCAAGTCACCTGACTTTTCTCAAGCTTCCTACTTGTTACCTCAGAATATAAATGTGATGTGCTAACAAAGGCACTTCATTCTGAAGGTGATTTGTAGATTTATCTCTATAGCAGTTTTCTAGCTGGCATGTGCTAATATGTGATAGTTAAGCTTTGGATATTATCATTGTCATTATCATATAATTGTAATTATGTATAAGGACTTTTGAACCAGAGAACCTAGGTAGCTCCTTCACTGAGTAGTATGTGACCTTGGGTGAGGTACTTAATTTCTCTAATGAAGTATCATCATCTGAAAAATGTAACTACTACTACCTACCTAATAGAGTTAATATATGTATGGTGCTTAGAATAGTGCCTGGCACTTAAAATGTTCAATAACTGTTGTTTTACTGTTATTTAATAGCATTACTATTATCTCCAAGATATATTATTAAGTTAAAACAAAAAGGTGTCAAATAGTATGCTATTGTTTACTTTTTAAAAAGGGGATGTCAGACTTGAGAGAATGGCTACGAGGAGTAAGCCCATAAAAGCCTCTCTCCCACTGACTACAGGTAAAATCTTTGCACAGGAGACAAAACCCGACTTCCCGAGGACTCTGAAAAGCAAACAATATCAGTCAGATTGAGAGGGATGGTGAAACGTTAAGAAATCTACTTGGTATGTTCCTGGATTAAATTTTCCTACTTTAGCTCTTGGCCGTGATCCAATGGCAGGTGAAATCAAGAACAGTGAGAGAAGATAATAAAATCCAAGGAAAATCTCTTCTTTCTGCCCAGGTGACTGGGAAAAGGGGCCCCTGAAAACCAAAGAATGTGACAGGACATCGGGGTATTTTTTCTCTTTTTCACCTTCCTGCCCTGATGTAAGAACAGCCCTAACTGCAGCATCGCACTGCTGCTGGACGACACCGCACACCTGAACCCTAAGAAATAACCCATCTCTCTGGTCAAAGGGACTGGGAAGGGGGGTCTTGTGGTCTGAAGAGTGTAAAGAAAGGCTGGTTATTTCTGTTCTCCTTCTCTTCTCTCGCTGCTTGGCTTTGAGGAACCGCACAATGGGTGGCAGGAGAGGAGAAAACTCTGAGACATCCCCACCTTTCTGACAAGAACTGGGCCCCTGAGAGCAACGGTGTGAAGAAAATCCCAGAGGGGGGAGAGCTGGAGATCTTGTGAATCTGCGTATCAATTAACACAAGGTCCATGTTTCCCATGAGACACACGTGTGTGAAACACACCCAAAGAAGCAGCGGCTTCACAAAGTAAATGATGGCATAAAGAACCACAAAAATCCTAGGCTAACTTCGGAATAGCACACATGTGGGCAGATCCGAACAGCAAGGCAAAGGCTTTGACCACTGACCTGACATTGTTGCTGCCATCCATGAAAGGTGAGACAGACTTGTCATCTGTGCCTAACTTTCTTAAAAAACAGAAATCATTCCCAGGCAGATGTTAATAAGACCCAGAGTCTCACAACATAAAATTCAAAATATTCAGGTTACAATCCAAAATTATCTGATGTACAAAAAAAAAAGAAAGAAAAGAAAAAAAAAAACACGATCAATAGATGCCAACCCCAAAATGATTCAGATGTTGAAATGATCAGACAAAAACTTGAAAGCAGTATTACAACCATGCTTCGTGAGTGTGAACACTGCTGAAATTAATAGTGATGTTCTCAGAGAAAAGTAGAAATTATTAAAAGGAAATGAAAGAAAATTTTAGACTTGAAAAATACAATAATTGAATTTTTAAAAAATTCACTAAGTGCATAAAATAACAAAGTAAATGACAGAGAAAAGAGTCAATGAAAGTGAAGAAAAAGTAATCAAAATTATTGACTCTAAAGGATAAAGGAAAAAAAGATTAAGAAAAAATGAACAGAGCCTTAGAGACTTATGGGACAATATCAAAAGTTCTAATAGTCATATCATTACTCTCCCAAAATGAGAGATGAAAGAGACTGGCTTACCACCAAGCCCTCCTCACCGCCCCCACAAAAAAAGTCCTGAAGAAAGAACAGCTGATAATTTACCGAATATGAAGACATAAATTTATAGCTTCAAGAAGCTCATCAAACACTAAACAAAATAAATTCAGACTACCCAGATAATAATTAAATTGATGAAAACCAAAGATAAAGCAAAAATTTTGGAAGCAGCCAAGGAAAAACAACACATCACATATAAAGGAAATAGCAATCAGGATGAATACAAATTTCTCGAGAGAAACAATGGAAGCCGGAAGACAGTGGAAAAACACCTTTAAAGAATTTTAAATACTATATCCAGTGAAAGTCTATATACAGTAAAATACCATTTAGTAATAAAGGAAAAATAAAGACATCCTCAGTGAAGGAAAAAAGAGGGAATTCATCACCAGAAGATATGCTAACTTGGAACCTCAAGAATGAAGGGAAAGCTAAAGAAATGGTAACTATCTGGGTAAATATGGTAAATGATTTGTCTCTGCTTAAGTTCTTTATAATAGAATGATGAATGAAAGCAAAAATTTAGTGGGGTTTTTAATACATGTAGATGCAATACATATAACTAAAATATAAAGAGGAGACAGGAATCTATTTGACTGTAGAGTTTTTAAATCATATTCAAGTGATAAAACACCATTTCAAAGATATGAACAAACACTCCACCAAAGACATGCGGATAGCAAATAAACAGATTTGAAAAGATGCTCAAAATCATTTGTTACTAGGGAACTGCAAATTAAAACTACAGTGAGACATTTCTGTGTGTCATATTAGTATGCCTAATACATAACAGTATGGCTAATTAAAAAAAAAAACTAATAATACCAAGAGTTAGCAAGAATGTAGAGCAATTAGAACCATCATACACTGCTGATGGGAACATAAAATGGTACAGATACTTTGGAAAACAGTTTAGTAGTTTCTGGTAAAGTTAGACACGCATTTACCACAGCATCCAGCAATCCTACTTTCAGGCATTTATCCACGATAAATGAAAACGTGTTTACACAGAAACCTACATGCAAATGTTTATAACAGCTGTATTCATAATCGCCCAAACTAGAAAGCACCCAGAAGCCTTCCAACTGATGCGCTGCTCAAACTGCTGGACATCCCGTGATGGTACAATCCTCGGAGATAACCAGGTGCGCATCACTGAGCCACACGACGACATGGTGAATCTCAAGGGCACTGTGCTACGAGAAAGAAGCCGGACTTGAAAGGCTGCATACTATGTGATTCCATTTGTACCACATTCCGGGAAGGAAAACTATAGGAAAAATGAACCGTGAGGGGAGGTTACAAGGGTTAGGGTGAGAGGGGCTGTTTGACTCCAAAGGGACCATAATGAAAACATTTTGTGTCCTGATTGTGGGGCTGGTTATATGACTCTAGGCGTGTTTCAAAACTCATAGAACTGTACACCGGAAGACTGATTTTTACTATATGTAACTTTAAAGGCATTTTTAAAGAATGGGATATAAACATATTCCAATAAATACACTGCACTAGTTCGATACCAGGCACTGTATTAGGCACTTCTTACCGAGTGAGAAAATAATATAGTTTCTCCCCTCCAGTTGAAGCCAGCTTTGACGGGCGCCTATGACAGTCTCATGGTCTTTGTTACATCCATGCCAGGGAGCCAACTGAGCTCAATTGTTATATTACTACATTATTACTAAGAATATAGATTTTCGAGCAAGGCAGACCTATGAGTTGAAATCCTGCCTGCCCCACGTACTTCCTATGAGACCTGAGACAAGCAACTTCAGTTTTCTTATCTGTAAAAAGGAAATAACACTTCTACCTCACTGTGTCCGGTGGGAATTAAGTTAGAAAATGTGAGCTCACAGTGTAGCATGCAGCGCATGGTAGGCCAGAAATGAACAGATGTTATTATTTTTATCATGATAAATTTTTGTTTATTAAAGCAAACACTCCAGATGTGGTCCGAGGTAGGCCTAAATTGTTGCAAAATCTGCATAATAAGGAACAGTATGCTAAATAAAAGGAGTATAACTGTGTGCAGCATTAATAATTGTGCTAATAATCCACAATGCGTTATCGCTCCCCACTGCCTCGTAATGACAGAAGCTTGATGAAATAACTAATTGTGATTAGTATTAGCATTAATGAAACCTTAATATTTCCATACTGCTCTCCAACTGAAAAGTACTTTCAGACCCATTATGTCATTACCTCATCATAACAACCCAGTGAAACTCTGTTCTCTCCAGGACAGCAGTGACAAATGCCTATGTGGAGAAGGCATAATTTATCATGCTATTAGCATCAAGCCCAGCTCACCACTGCAGTCAGGCAGACGAAGAGATGAACAAATGTTAGATTTAAACACAGAAGACAAACGTGGAGATATGACCACATCCATCACTGGAGCTTTTACTATTTCAAGGTTTTACTTTAAATAGAGAATAATGCATCATCAGTTCTGCAAACATTTATTAAGCACCTTTTATGAAGAAGCCACAGGCCCGGCCCTCAAGAAGCACACATAGTCCTAACTGGCCTTCCTTTGGGGGGTCTGCCGCCCATCATATGACTTGGCTAACTAGTGGGTTAGCATGGAAAGCCAGGAGGCCTGCGCATTGCAATGACCCTGCATCCTTCTGCAGAGCCTCTCAGGACTTACTGATGTCCCATCCAGAGAACTCAAAACCTGACACAATGACTTCTCCAAGGCTGCTGAGCCCAGTTATTCCATCATCTTGACACCTCACGTGGAGAGCATCCACAAGAAAAAGACCTTCAAGAGGCAGAAAAATAGGAGCCAGCAATAAAACCGGCAAAACCCCCAGCTAGGCTAAACTGCAACCAGAAACACTTGTTCGGGGAACTGATGGTCATGAGTTCCCGTAAGAACTTCCTCTGCAGCGCCTAAACTGGGCAGTACCTCAAAACCTTTTATACTCATATTGGGATGACACACAATCCTGACTGTATTCTTTGAGGTCTCTGCTGTTGATTCTGTTCAGGAAAGGAAAACAGCCAAAGCAAAGTTAAACAAAGCAAGTTCGCGTCGGTCTCTCTGTGACAGAACAGTCAACAGGAGCCGCACGCGGTCTGCTTGTTTTTCCCCTTGAGCAACCTGAACACACCGAAGTCACCTGAACCAGGACACTCTTTTCCCTCGGAGAGAAGTAAACACCCATGTGAGCTTCAGTGAGCTTTCATGAGCACAACCTTTCTCCTGGCTTTAACGAAACACACAGATGGTCTGTCCACTGCGTCACACTCACTCTCAGGCTCAAGGACACCTACACAGGGGCAACTGGAAATGAGAAAGCATGACAGTGGCAACCAAAGGGTCTAGATCCTAGAAGCCAAAAATGAACCCTTATCTACTAAAATAAAGACATGCTAGATTTATCAACAGCTCCAGTAAGGAGCCCCGAATCTCCCTACGGGCAGGTGCAAAAAAAAAGCAGGCTTTTAGTGGAGCAGATTGTGGAAACTTCAAGGTGTCTGAAACCAGAGCCAGCTTAAGGCAGTGCCTTCTAGGGTCTCGACTGATCCCAAATGAATCTGAAAAGGCATCTAGTTCCACTCATCTGTGCACCTCTTTTGGAAAGAGTTTTATAAATGTCTTGGTGAGTCAATGCATTTTGATATATAATTGCGCACTCAAGCCACAGGTTAAGGCTTTGGACATTGTTACAACATACTGGGCTTTTATGACACCTCACTACGCCAAGGCATAATGATAGCTTCCTTCAGTATAACACTTCATTATATTTTTCGGTATGCTTTCCCGTACACGTAGGAGTTCATCAGCTTTTATCCAATGGCCCAGTGAGGACACAGGGTAGGTATCATTATCCCCATCTCACAAATAAAGAAACAGAAACAAAACGCATAGCTTGAGTCAACTCATGCGGCTCATTAACGGCACAGACCCAGGAATCTCCATACTCTTGGGTAAGATGCGTTCACCACTGCTCAGAGATGCCGCTCGCCTGGTGAGAAATTACGAACAGTCCATTCTTATGATCCACCTGCTGGAAACAAGTCCCTGTGCCCATCCAGGAGTGTGGATCCTTCTGTGTGGCCCTCAGGTTCTCTACTAGTCCACATTTGAATCACCCAAGGAGTTGGTATAAAAAAATACCAATGTCTGAGCACCACCCAAAGATTCTGATCCAACTGGATTGGAATAGGGCCCAGGTATATGTACTTTTTAAAACTTCCCCCAGAAGATTCTAATTTTTCGCCCCAGATGAAAACCACTAGCCTCTAGGCCTTACCAGGTATTACTATCTGAGCTGACTACAGCATTTGAGTGAATATCCAGAAAGGCTGAGGAAGGGAGATGTTCAATTCCAAAACCTAGATTCACTGCCACCCACAGATTACAGCACCCCCTTTTATCCATGGAGGGTAAGTTCCAAGACCCCTAGTGGATGTCTGAAACCACAGAGAGCACTGAACCCCACGTATACTATGTTTTTCCCTATACATACATACCTTTTCACGCTCAAAAAGTTTATGCTTTGGCATATCTGAATTGCCAGCATCACTACTCTTGAGCTTTTTGGGGTCATTATTAAATAAAATAAAGTGACTTAAAAACAAGCTCCCCGAAACTACAACAGTCAATCTGATAACTGGGAGGGCTGCTAAAGGAGTTAGGGGTGGGGAGTGTACACAGCATGGAGATGCTGAACGGAGGGACGCTTCATGTGTATACAGGCAGCTCGAGCGGGACAGCACAAGACTTCATCACCACATTCACAAAGCATGCAATTTAAAACTCAGGTGATGTTTCTGGAATTTTCCATTTAATATTTCGGAACATGGATCACCATGGGTAACTGAAACCACGGAAAGTGAAACCACAGATAAGGGGGGACTACTGTACCAATGAAGAAAAACTGGAGCATGTTTATGACAAAGCAGACCATCAACTGCACATTAAAATCATGCATACTGTATAAGTGCAGAGGAGCTGAAACCTGAAGGTCAAACCATCCTAAAACCATTCTGAAACCATCAGAACCCAGGTCTTTTACAAAAGCCTGACTGCCAAATCCTATCCATCTTTAGGTCTCCATTTCTTATCACAGAGCGGGGAACGCCTCTAAGGAATGAGAAATCAATTGTGTACACTCGTTGCTGAATTAAGGCTTCCAGGAGCCTGTCAGGACTGCTGGTCTACATTCATTTGCATTCATTTCCACTGTCTTCCCTGCAGAATAAACGCACAGGAATCCAGAAAATGCCAAGCTTGTACATTTGTGTCCCCACTGCATCCTGCAGAAGGCACTCCTCTGATTCATCCAGGCAGGGCCAGAATGCCGAATGCCATCTCATGTTGGTGACTCTGGGGAAGAACTGAATTACTGAGCGGTTCCAGAGGCTGCGCTGGCAACTGGTGTAAAAACCAGGACCACACTGGTCCTGGCAAGTGGTCCCATTCTGCTTCACTCATGTGTAGCCACCTTAGTAAAAATATATTCATTTCTCAGCTGTACTTGTCAATGAAGGAGCACTTTTATGGTGGCTAACAGGGAATGATTAAACGAGATCTTAAGACAAATTTGGAGATGGCATCGAAAAGCGCTCATGGCTCCCCAAATCATCTTGAACTGAGCAGTGTGGCTCATTCAGCTCCAGCCTACAAGACATACTTAATGCTGAAAGCTACACTGTGGGTTCATATTTGGGTTTTATTTACCTACAACACAATTTCCAGGCATTGCCCCCTATAATAATGGAAGCAGGCAACAACCCAGAGTGTAGTTTTCTGTGATCCTAACTCCCAAATGAAAATATGCATCCAGCCAGGGAGGCTGCAGGGGATGGGCTATGTCACCCAGGAATTGGGGGAATTCACCTGGTGCCCTGTGACTATGTTGGAAGTCTCTGGTGAACAAAGGAAAAACTACAGTGTGATTAAGAGTAGTGGCAGGGCTTTGCCAGAGCCCGTTCTTAGACAAGGATCACTTAGAAGTCACATTCTAAACCCTCGTGATTCTGGAAAAATAGAGTGCCAGCACCCATCTGCATCAAGATATGCAAATTCACATCTAAAAGGAAGCTGACAAGCCATGTTCACTCATGTAACGATAAAACCACACCAGTTTGGGATGGGGGGAGTCAAATACTGGTCTCCAGTCCTGTTTCCTCCAAAAGCAGGATTCTTGGTCAGGAAATGACCGTGTTGTGTGATAGGCTCAGGGTAGCAAGGGGTGTCAGGAGCTGGAAGAGAGAACCTCAGGCAAAGGCAGGTGATGCCTCTGGCCTGGGGCGCTTCCCATTAGTGGCTGCTAAACTGAAAGACTAGCAATTACCCAAATGAAGGCTGTCTTCAGCCTCTGCATTTTGGCACGTGCTGCTTCCTCTTCAGAGATGCCTTCCTGCATCTCAGAAAATGTAACACCATGTGGATGGTCACAACTTCTGTGCCCGCGCCCCCTCCTGAAGATTAATTCACTGCCAGAATTGCCAATCCTGTCACCAGGGTTGGGGGGAAGGGGGCAGAGGAACAAATTTCTAGAACTGTTAACATTGCTACGAGCTTGTTTTGCTTAACTATTCTTAGAGAGTCTAAGGACAAAGGACATTCTTTTTTTTTTTTCTTTTACTTTGGTTTAATTGCAGAAGCTAAGTTAAGTGGGTTCCTCCCAGCTCCATCAGGGTTCTAGCAACTAAATATGGGCCTCAAGAGAAAAAGATTAGTTTGGGGTGGGGAGGGGGACCAATGTGCTTGCTTTTCTAAAACTGTGGTAAAATATATATAACATAAAATTTACCATCTTCACCATTTTTAAGGGTACGGTTCAGCGGCACTAAGTCCATTCGCGTGTTGTGTCACCATCACCACCATCCAGCCACAGAATTCTTTTCATCTCACAAAACAGAAATTCCGTTCTCTCCCCCCGCGCCACCCCACAACACTGACTCCCCCGATCCCACCCACGTCAGTGGAGATTTGGGTTGTTTCCACCTTTTGACTATCGTCAGTAACGAATGGTTTACTTTCGGAAAGATTTTTGGAAAGAGGTACCAGAAAAAATATACGGCGTGAAATCACAGAGCAGGAAATGAGAATTTCTTGCTGCGGGCCTGGCGATGGGGGAGTGGGAATTATCATCCTAGAGTTCGTGGACGTTAATAAACAGAAACCTCATTTAAAGAGAAGTTGAGGGGAGGGGATAAAAATAAATGAAAAATTAAATAAAAACTTTAAAAACTGAAGTAGAGTCCAGAGCTGGAAGAGAGACGCTCACGCACCTGTCACTCAGCGTACACCCCTGACGCCAACAGGAAGAGAGGTACCTGCACTTCCGGCAGGAAGTGACACCACTTCACTACCTCAGTGGGAGGAAGAGTCCTCCTCACCTAGTAACGGCGCAGCCAATGAGAGACCGCCAGGACTCAGCCAATGAGGAGCCTCTATACTTCCGATCCCAGTCTCCTCCAGTGGACTCTTAGTTTACAATAGCCCTCCCAAGTCTATAAAAGAGTCTTCCCCTTTTAGTTTCTCTGGACTTGTGCACCGTTTGCCCCCGACCCCAATGGCCTGCATTGGGATTCTTTGCTCTTCCCAAATAAGCCCATTTTACTGGAGAAATGTCTGGCTCTCTATTTGATAAAGGTCAACAAGCCCTTTCTCCAAGTGTCTTGGGATGCTTGTTAAAAATGCAAATGTCTCGCTCCTACCCCAGGCTTTACTGAACCAGACAGGCGGGGAACAGGACCCAGGCTCCGCCTTTCACAAGCTCCCTAGGAGATTCTGATGGCTGAGAATAATTTGGCCTCAACATGATGGGTGAGGCTTGCACCATAGAAGAGGTGAATGAGGAAGACTGCAGAGACAAGAGGGGCATCTCTAGGACACAATCTTGAGAAGCATCTACATTGACAGGAAGGAAGAATCAAAATGAACCACGACTGGAGACAGGAAAGATAAATTGGTTATGTGATGATGTAGCAGGGAATCAATAAGAGATAAATAAAAGAATCAAGAATATCAATAAAGACCTAGCTGAGGGTAAAAGGCATGAGTCAAGGGGGACCTGGGCAGGCAGTTTTCTAGAAACAGCGATCTCAGGTGCCACCAGCCCATAACAGTGCATCTGTGCGATTTTAAAAAAAGCTTCCTCTCCTCTAGGTGCCCCCTGGCCAGCAAGCTATAGAAACCGAAGCAGCTGCTGGGCTCAATCTCCTATACCATCCACTCCCTCTGTCATTCCTGGGAAAGGAGCAATAGGATTACCTGATTTTAGCGGAAAATCACTTATCGGTGGAAACCAGGAGTTGAGATTCCTTTTAGGCACAATGACCTTCATCTTGGTGAGCTTAAGCCTTTCCCCCATCTGATTAACAGAAACTGAAAAGAGAAAGGGCACCTCAGAGTTCCCAGTGTCCCTCGAGTCTAAGAATCCTCAGAAGCAGACAGACACCATCTGAGCTGACATAGAAAACCCTGTTTCCACTGGTCCAGGGGCTTCCAGGGTTTTCTTAGCCTCTTGGTTTTTCTCTACTTTATCTTTCAGAAATTCATCAACTATCCTTAAAATTTTTCTTTTTAAACATTTTTTTTTTTGACAAATAATACAAACAGTATATCTAGTATCGTATTATTGGGTCAGGTTGATATGGTGGAGTGACTTTTTTCCTCTTGAGTGTTTGGGGCTGTTTGTTCATTTGTTTGTTGTTCTTTTGGTAAGCAAACTTAACATGATATCTGTCCTCTTAACGTATTTTAAAGTTGGTCCCAGCACAGAACCATTCTGTTAATCAATCAGAGGAACTAAGTCATACAGCAGGTCTCTACAACTTATGTATCTAGCATAACTAAAAGTTTATATCCATTGAAAAACAACGCCCCATTTCCCCCTCTCCCAAGCCTCTGGCAACCACCATTCCATTCTCTGCATCTATAAGTTTGACTATTTTAGATACCTAATATCAGTGGAATCATGTAGAATTTCTCCTTTTGGAACTGGCTTATTTCATTTAGCATAATGTCCTCCTGGTTCATCTATGTTGTTGCAAATGGCAGATTTCCTTCTTTTTAAAGGCTGAATGATGTTCCATTATATAACTATGCCACATTCTTTGTCCATTCATCTGTCGACGGACATTTGGATTGTTTCATATCATAGCTATTATGAATTATGCTGCAATAAACATGGGGGTGAAGAGATCTCTTCGAGATCCTAATTTCAATTCTCTTGCTCTCCTTAAATTTTTTAATGAGGTACTCAGCATTGTAACAACCCAATAAATCATTTCCTCTATTAATTAGTGCAGTTAATTTGAAAACTATTCTCAGCTCTGCATTTATATGGGGAAATATTAAAAGACTGTTTTCTTGTTCCCTTTCATTAATTCCACAGACATTTATTGAGTACTGTGCTGGGAACTAAGAATACAATATTACCCAAAGTAGACAAGAGTCTCACTCTAGTGCTTGCTGTTACCAAGCACTGGGTGAGCATGAGAGACAAGACCAGATCCTTCTATGGAATCTTTTACAGCGTACTGAGAAGCTTAAACTTCCCAAGCAATCGCTCATACATTACCTTTTCTGATCCTCACAGCAACTACGGAAGCAAGCCAGACAGGCATAATGCATTCATTATACACACTAAGAGATAAAGGCTTGAGAAATTAAGTGACTTGCCAATCCTCACACATTTAGTATGTGGTGGAGCCTGGACTCAACCTGGATTCTCCTTTCTTCCAATATGTGACTCTCATACAAAAGAGTGAATTCTGCGGTACCCCTTTCTTTTGGGGGAAATGGTAGATTTTCATATATATGTGATGTGATGGGGGGTATGGTACTGGAACGGGGAAGGAGGTAGAGGGAGGCAGCTGTCTGAAATCACTTGTTCTATCAGATCAGCCCTCCTTTGCCCTGTTTTATTGGTATCTGGTACACGCCAGAGCATGTAGTCCCGGCCTTAATGAAAACCAAACGGTGATAAAGCCACAAAGCTAAGAGGATATCCAACTTTGCCAGGAGAAAGATAATTAAATTCTCGTAAAACAGACACTAGTGCCAGCCCATTTGCTTTCACTCCTTTTAATTCTCTGCTGGGCAACCGTGCTGAATAATAAAGCAATAAAGGACAGACGCTGCTTGTGAAGAGGGCAACTTAGGCTCCTTCTGTGGGCCAGGCAAGTAGCCGGATGGACCACCTGGCTGGGAAAAGTTCCCTCCACAAAGTACAGACCAGTTTCCCCAACACTGTACCATCTGGAAGCCTTCGATCCACTTCGAAGAAGCTTTCCACACCACAGTGTTACTGCCCTTAAAATTCCAGAGCTGGCCTGACCTCTGTATTCCAACCCCACACTGGGTTTGCAAAAGAAGGTTCATTTCCTCGGCATCCTTGAGAGGAAGGAGGTCCAGAAGCTCCCTGCTTACACCGAGTTCGGTCCTTGAAGTCTGTTCTTTCCTTCTTCTGCTCATGCCAAGGCCTCCTTTCTCTCCTTCCCTCCCTTCTGCCCGGCTGCCTTTTCTTGTTAAAGGTAGCCCGGGCTGCCAGACAGCTGTGACACACATGCGAGGAGGGACCTGCTACTCGGCTCTAACCCAGCTCCCAGGAGTTGTTTTTGGTTCACACATCTCATTGAATGTATTTAAATACTTCATATGCAGCCACCTGGCTGAAAGGGAGAGGAGCAAGCACGCCCCTCGCGATTCCAGGAGCACGTGTGTGCACACACACACAGTGCGTGCGTGCATACATACACACATGTACACATAAATATACACACCCCCACACGTACACAAACACATGCACATGTGTGCATGCACACACATAATCACACACCAATGCACATATATACACAGAAACACACCCACACAAACACATATACATGCACACCCACACATGTATACACACAAACATATACATGAATGCACATATACACTTACACACTCACACATCCATGCACACAACAAACGTGCACACAGGCATATACACATTTATGCATCCATGTGCAGATACATACACGCGCGCACACACTTACATGAGCACACGCATGCGCACGCACACACACACCACACCGAACGGGCCGCCGTGCACCACTGATGCAGCGGCAACGGGAAGACAGTGTGGAGACGCCGGCACGTCGGAAGCACGCTGAGCTGGCAGAGCCTGTGCCCTCGCCGGAAAGGGGCTCCGTGGAGAAAAGGATGGACATGGCGAGTGCACAGCCCTCCCGGGACCTCAGGCGCACAGGTCTCCAGGTGGCGGCCGAGCATCGCGTCCTCTGTATCCTCCTTCACGCTGCCCTCTGAATCACCCCTTCTCCAGCCCTCCAGCCAGCACCGTGATCAGGCTGGATGGCCTCGTGGAACATGAGCTGCCACGCCGCTTGGGAGCGAGGCCAAGTCTACTGCTGAAGAGCAGGTGTCCTGGTGTCAACCTGCTCGGGTCAAAGCTCGCTCTGCCCCTGCCTAGACGGGACCTCAGGCGGGATACTGAACTCTATTTCCATTTCCTCCTCTGTAAATTGCAGGTGACGACAGCACCCGCCCTGTGGGGGACTGAGAAGTCACAATGCGATTCCCTGTGTGTGCTTAGGACGGGGCCCGCCCAAGAAGGTTGGGGTCTGTTTCTGGTCCTGCTTCACCTCCACTAAGCCTGCACCCAAACTCTCTTATGGGTAAACTGAGACCAGGTCGGTGACTGTCAACGTTCCTTCCAGCTTTCACAGGGTGTCACTCTCTGCTTTCCAACTGCTGCAACGTGCCACCCTTCACCCTTCAGACCAGCCTTTCTCCACCCATCCCACCCAACACCATCGGAGCAACCTTCCATTAGTCCTGTGTCCATCACGGCATGACTCTGCCCCCCGTCTACACTGCACTCCGCTGCTTGATGGACCAAACTCCTCACAAAGCCTCTGCCGCCCATGCGGGCTGGTCTGCCCACCACCCTGCTTACTCCACACTCACCCCTCTCTCTACGCCTTGACCTACTCGTACTGCTGCCCTGGCATCTGCTGGGGGTCCTGGGACACAGTCCCTATGGATGTGGGGGGACTTCTGTACTTCACTGTTAAGTGTCTCATAAAGAATCCATACCTTGGTGTCTTCTAAAGGAAAGACAGACTAGATGACAAATTGGCAGACTGTCCCGAGCCACTTTTGACAGATAACCCTCTCTAAATGGAGGTCCGGATGGTAAAGTAACTTGCCCGAAGTCACAAAGCAAAGGGTGGTGCCAGGACTCAAAGCCTGGTCTTTTCCGCTATGCACTAAATATATTCTCAATCACTAGAAAGGCAGGTCACCAGCACTAGCAGTGACAGCAAGGACTCCTTCAATCCCCCAAGGAAAAGGCTCTGCTGCTGGTGGCCTGCCCTCCACAGAGTGGATTCCCACGGGGTGGTGCTGGTCTTCTGCCTCTGTCCTCGGTGAGGCTGAAAAGCAGGTGGGCCCGAGGCCTGGCCAGGTGCACACGGTGAAGGATTCCGCTCCGGGGAGAAAGGAAGTCACGCAGCTTTCTCCCCCATCTCACTCTTCCACGGAGCCAAATCCCACACCCTCTCCAGGCATCCTGGCTTTGCCATGTTCTCTCTAAATGACCCGTGAGGGCTTCTTCTTCCTGGGGCTCCTCCTCCCCAAGTAGATCATGGACAGTGTCAGTTCATCCCAGAGTGTCTGGTGAGGGTTCCAGAAATGTACGCAAGGCCTTGGTAGAGACACCCTGTCACGTAAGAAGGCTGCTAACACCCATTGGTGCCCCCGAAAGAGTTTCCTCAGAACTGAACAGCTAAAGGGCAGACAGCCCGCCCACGATTCCGCTCTCCCGGGTCTGCTCTCAGGTGACCCCCCCACCCCAACTTCAAACCCATCTGTTGTAGAGAGTGGGAAAACAGCCCTTCTTTGTGTTGTTCCAGACAAATCCTATCATAAAACCCTGTGTGTGCCACCCCCTAGGCACGGAGTCACCTGGCGAGAGGCCCAGATGTGGGGGGAGATCGATGCTAATGCCTCAGAGCCAGTTACATCAAAGTGTTTATTTCTGCTCTCAGCTCTGTGTTTTTTCACTTTACTTTTTTTCAGAAGCACCTGGAAGGTAAGAAAATCATGAAATATGCATGCCGATATGGATTGTGGGCAGCGAAGATAAAGCGGAACGGTTCTCAGCAGAAGGAGAAGAGAGGCCCTGGCAGAGAAACGAGACCCTGAACCATCCAGCCACCTCTTAGCCACAGTGACTGGTCACCTTAAATGACCTCATCGGTTCAGCTCTAAGTACTGAGATTGATCAAAAGACAACAAAGGGAAGAACTGCCATGGACGTTATTTACCCGATCTCCTTTCCATCCCTCTTGCAGCTAGCCCATTAATCAACAGATAACATAAATGATAATAAAGCACACCATTTGATACGGGGGCGAAAACAGAGGCACTCGTCTAGACGCCCAGAAAGCAGGTCTCGGGAAGGACCCAAGTTGGCAGTCATTCACAATCAATGCCTTAATTTGTCCACTGCTAAAATTGTGCGTGATGACCCGGCAATCCCACTTCTGGGTATCTAGCCCAAGAAAAAATGAAAACACTAATTCGAAAAGATATACGGACCCCCATATTCACTGCGGCATTATTTACAATAGCCAAGATGTGGAAGCCACCTAAGTGCTCATCAATAGATGACTGGGTATAGAAGATACAGAGAATGTCCACCACACACATACACGATGGAGCATTACTGTGCCATAAAAAAGAATGAAATCTTGCCATTTGTGACAACATGGATGGACCTAGAAGGTATGATGCTGAGTGAAATACGTCAGACAGAGAAGGACAAATGATGTCGCTAATATGTGGAATCTGAAAGATGAAACGAACGAACAAAACAAAACAGAAACAGACTCATAGAGAACAAACTGATGGCTGCCAGAGGAGAAGGGGGAGGGGGAAGGGTAAAAAACATGAAGAGCAATAAGAGGTACAAATTTGCAGTTATAAAGTCCACAAGTCACAGGGATGCAACGTACAGAATAAGGAATATAGTCAATAATATTGTTAATAACTACGTGTGGTGTCAGGTGAGTACCAGGCTTGTCGTGGTGATCATTTCGTTAGGTATATAAATGTTGAATAACTATGTTACATGCCTGAAACTAATATAATATTGTATATTTTAATTTCAAAGGATAAAATAAATAACGAAATTGTGCGTATCTGCTATCTAAATTCTATTGTGAAAACTGACAGAATTCCTTAATTGAGATGACATGCCATGGAAGGAAAAGTTTCTCCATATGAAGCGAGGCAATGTTATCCTCGCTTCTCCTTACCAATCTTCAATCACTGAGTCGCAGAGAACTGAATTGCACCCCCAAAGGACAATGAAATGTGGTGTGCGATGGCAACAATGACTTTGGTGTTTTCTTGGGGCTCCAAGATCAGACTGGGGTCTTAAGGTCGGCTAGTTTCTCGTCCCCTATCAATCTCAGAGCTCGTCTTCCCCAGTACTCCTCGCCGCCCATCTCCCATCTGGAAGCCGAAATCTATTGTTTCATCCCCACTCACCCAGCAACTGTCTCCCAACCTCTCTCTCTCTCTCTCTCTCTCTGAAGACATCCTGTACTGGGAATTAACACTATGCTTCCTGAAGTGGTCCCTTTCATCGGAGTCCAGGTTTTATACAATTTGGAACTTGGGCACACCGTGGCTATGGAGTTTAGCCAGATCTTAGCCAAAGAGTTCCGGGATACTTCTCTCCACTACCAAACCAGCCTGAGGTCTTCTCCTCCTGGATAACCCAGAAGCCGGCTCCTGCTCTGTTCTGTTGGTACCAGATGCTCACGTTGGCCGCAGGGTCATCTGCTGCCCTAGTCTGGCTCAGGTCAGTCTTGGAGCTCAGGTCCAGGCCTCCTAGCCATCACAGGAGTCTCCATTGCTTTGACTTTAACCGTCCTCACATTCTTCTCTTACCCCTGTTTGCCTTAATCCCCACCCTTCCCCGGCCTTCTGCTCTTCCTACAGTCTAGGCACCTTCCAGTCTCATCACCAAATTCGTATTTTCTTGTCACTTCCTAAGCTTAATTTTAGTCAATCTTTGTAAACCAGGCTTTTGCGAAATTCTTATGCGCTCTTCAATCCCAGTCATTTAGGGAACAGATATAAACATTTAAATACAATTTATTAGAGTGTAACTGCATTTCATCATTTTAAACAACAAATGTTTACTTTAGGTCTGGATTTATGGGGGCATTTCTAGTCTTAAAGCTAATAGAATTTAAGTCCGTAACAACCATAAAAAGCAATTTGACTTGTTTTTAAATGTTATTAATGGACTGTTTCTATCGTGTTTATAGCTAAAGTCTGTTACTGTCACAGAGATGCGAGCTGTTCTCCATGGCTAGCTCTCTTTCTTCCCTAGGGACAAAGTCCCTAATTACGAGCAAGACCCGTACACCTCAGAATGGAGCTTTTATTTCTCATCTTCCCTTGTAGTGAGGCACGACTGTCTAAGTTCTAGCCAGTCACATGCTCCTTTTGCCTCTGTCCCTTCTTCCGTTCTGCTGCCTGGGATATGGTTGCCCCATTTTACATGATGAAATCAAGGCTGCACAAGGCAGAGAGCAACAAGCAAGAAGCAGCCTGGGCCCCTGTCACCACGAAGAGCCGCATCAGCCCTAGACCATTCACCGGGACATTCACCTAGACCATTCACAAGACAGAAACAGCCCCCATCCTGTTTTACTGAGTTATCTGCAGTTCTCTAGAACTTACAGTCAATCTTCATCCTAACTGATAGCCATGAAAGAGTCTGAAGTTTTCGAACTGAATATAAACTTCATAAAGCCACAAACGACAACGTAATTTACTAAGACAATTGTCCAGATCCTTTGGAGAACAAAGAGACACGTAAGAAAACACGTACATTTAAAAGAACATTGAAGAAAAAAAAGAAACTTTTCCTACAATAAATGAATATATATCTCCAGTTCATTTAATCTTTCACATCATTAAATCCTTGACAGACAACAATAAAAGTCTTGTATATTCTTTCTTTCTGTATTCTACTAGTGTTACATATTGGGGTATTTTCATCTCTTCAGAATTGCCTAAATGTTTATTCTGCAACTTTCCCAAGGACACAAAACCTTCAGTGAGTAATACACCCAAATGAACCATTCTGGCATTCTGCATTTCTTGGAGAGCTAAACATTTTATGTTCTTCACTGGGGGAAAAAAAAATATCTTCGATTTTAAAAATTAAGATAACTTTTAAAAACTGGAAAGAACCAATCCATTAAAAGGGAACTGCCTTGTATAGTTAGAAAAGGCGCATCATTGTTTAAACTAATTGGAATTATTCTTTGATGGTATTTAGTTCATTCTAAGCAGTCACTAAGATTTATGTCATTGTCATGCATTATTATGAGGTCACGTGTACATATAGCAGTTGGAAGAAATAAATATTTGTCTGCATCCGAAAACTGTTTAAGCAATAAAAGAGTTGAAGGCATTTTTCTGTTTCATAAATGGCATGAGCTTTAACTGGGGCAGCAAATTTTTGTTCTGAGAAATTCACAACAGTGAAAAAAACAATGTGCTTGCTTTGAAAGTAACCAGAATCTAAGTTTTCAGCCCACGAGTTCACAGTTTACATTTTTTTTTAATTGCAGGATTTTGACGATCGTGCTTTTACTTCTAAATGAGACTATTTTCACCCAAAATAGAAATTCCATCTGTAAGCCACTCTTACCCTCACTGACTTTTAGTTTACGTTTAGAATCAGTTTCATTACTAGATATCAAATGCAAAACAATGAGATAGTCAGTTCTTAATCAACTACAACAATAAAGGTGGAAAGTAACAAGAAAATCAAAAACCATGGTGAATACAAAGGTGAATACAAAAATATCAGGCTTTGTGACACACTAGGTAGAATTGGGACGTGGAGCAACAAGGCAGTAGGTTTTCCTTCCCACATATGACTTTCTAATGTGTGTGTGTCTGTAAAACTAATGATGAAAATTAGCAAGTATTTCTTAAGCACACACCAGCTGAAAAGGAAAAATGGCTC
Source organism: Pteropus medius (assembly GCF_902729225.1). NCBI lineage: Eukaryota > Metazoa > Chordata > Mammalia > Chiroptera > Pteropodidae > Pteropus > Pteropus medius. The sequence continues at coordinate 407,999 of NW_024347790.1, read as the reverse complement.
AAAAACAAGCTGCATGCCAAAACCACACAGAGTGAAGCTAGGCTGGGATTCAGCCTTTTCCATAGATAATCCACCCTAGATAATCTGGTTCTATAACTGACTTTAAGCTTCTTCTCGTATTTGCCTTCATCTGATGTACTGTGCTATAAATGGATGGGATTTTTCTTGGTGCTGACATGACACTTGCCAGTCCTGAGACACCTCATCTTGCTCTGCCATTCGCAGCTCCTCTAGGAGACCACCCGAAGGGCCAGTATTTCCTCCTCCACAAGTATTGTGCGAAAGAGATGTTTATAACATTAACCCGGGTCTCAAGGCCAACTATAAATCTCTTATAATATTCCTTCAGCTACTCTCACAAAGGATTACACTTCACCGCCCCCAGATTGCAATTCCCACATTTTAAAACATCATGCATTTCCATCTGTCCTCCTGAAGCTCAGGTGAGGAGAGGGCTTCCTCCAGAAAACCAGGGTGACCTCACTGTAGCAGCTAACCTTCCATCCATTTGATCCCACCCCGCACAAAATGAATAACTTAAGACAGATATGCAGACAGGAAGGTGTCACAGGCACTCTTCTAGGCTACAAGGCATCTTTCATCCATGAGAAATTAAACGTGCTTCTGAATTATTCATCTATTTATGTCAGTGGTCGTGTCTTTAACTGACTTCTGCATTCTTTCTCTGAGAGAATGATTTCTCTACAAGGAAACGTAATCGACGCCATTTATAAAAAACGTAATTCCAATGGAAAATTCATTCTCAATGACCACAGCACGACCGGGTTGAGTCTGAGCTGTCAGACACTTAGAAACGAAGAGGTGAGATTCTTCCAGAACCCAGCATGCAACACTTAATTACACAACGAATGTGTTTGCTTCCCTCCACCTGACTGTCAAGCAAACTTTACTGGCTCAGGTAGGTGCTCAGCATACTTGCCAAGTGTTCTGGTAACATCAAGACTTTTCTCCAACATTCTTAAAGATCTGTCTTGTCACTTTTTATGGGAAATGTCTCTCATGGCATCTCAATGAATCAAACAGTCTGGTGTTATGGAGAACGGACGGGACCAGGTGAAGCTTGGCCTCACCAAGACCTGCCAATCAGGAAATGTTTTCTGCTATAGGCTGAACTGAGTCCCCTCAAAATTCAAACGTTGACGCCCTGACCTTCAGGACTTCAGCATGTAACCTTATTTGGAGAGAAGGTGTTTACAGAGATAATCAGATTAGTGTGAGGTCATGAGTGGGCCCAATCTAACAGGACCGGTGTCTTTATAAAAGGAGAAGTTCAGGCAAAGAGACACACGAAGAGGGAAGGTGATGTGAAGAGACACATCGAGAAGATGGCCACCTACAAGCCACCGAGAGAGGCCTCAGAAGGAACCAGCTCTGCAAGCACCTTGATTTTGGATCTCTAGGCTCCAAAACAATAAATTTCTACTATTTAAGGCACTCATTTTATGGCACTTTGTTATGGCAGTCCTTGCAAACTAATACAGCTTCTGCTCTAAAATGGCCTTATTCTCTATATCCAAACTAAGACTTACTAACAGTAACACCAAGCAAAGTGTGACAGACAAGCCTCTGCGGCCAACAGTGAGGTCACAAACTCTCCTTCCCTCTTTGATGTCCCGGAACGAGCATTAAATCAGCAGACCAGGGAAGAAGACTCCCATCGCCTTTCCTGGGCTCAGAAACAAATGGAATGAACCACCTACGCCGAGATAAAATAAGACAAGAGTCACTCCGTGTGGATGTCACTGAGAGCAGTAAGGGAGAGAGAGAGCTCGAGGGTTGTGGAAGGAGCACTGGGTGGAGAGTCTTGGCCAGTTCAGCAAGCTCCTAGCCCTGGCTTTGCCACCAACGAGCAAGGTGGCCGAAAATGAGTGCAGCCATCGTCTTTTCACCAGCAACTAAGGGAACAGAGGGGATCCAGAGCACACTGGCTCAGGGTACACCTTACCTACAGCCCGTACATGCACTTCAGGCGGTCGGTGACCTCCTGACACAGTCTGCAAAATGGCATACGTGCATTTTTCTTGTGAGAAGATACACAGCTTACGTCAGATATTTTAGACAATGTAAAAAGATTACGGACTTGTACAAGGGGATTTTAGAAGGCTCCTTCTTGCCCTAACGCTTTGTAAGGTGGGTTCGCTGTGGGTGCTTCCACATCTTTGCCGGGGCCGCTATGCACACCCCAAAGACACCTGCTCACCTCCAGACTTTGGCCTGGGCTCCTCAACCCTCACGGAATCAGTGTGCTGGCCTCGCTGCCACTTGCTTCTAGGAGTCATTGAGAAGACTATTTTCAGGACAGCCCAAGGGAAAAACTAGAGACTGTGAAAGGGTTTTTTCAAAAATTGTGTCATGTTAGGATTTGCCTAGATGGGTCAGTGAACATGTCACAATGCCCTGTTAAGCTATTAACAGGACTAGATAAAGCAAGTATTCAAGAGTTTCATCTATTAATAAAACGACACTGCACCTGCCAAGGCTGGCCCTCTTGTGAGGCACGGAATCAGAGCTGGGAGTCCGTGCTCAGCCAGAGACGGGCAGAAGAAGGGCCACCAAACTACCCCAGATGAACCATCTGGGGTCAACTGCAGAGACAGGAGCAACCGAGACGTCATGTCCAGCTCAGGGAGCTCCAGGCCCCGTCTGTGCCGGGCCACTGACCTATACCAGGTGGGCAGGCTGGGAGCCCACGCCTGATCACCTCCCCAAAACCCCGCCTTCCAATATCATCGCATTGGGAGTTAGGTTTCAACATATGAATTGTGGGAGACACACTCAAACCCTTGAGCAACCCACAGTTACAACCGAACGTGCACGGGGCAGGATGATTCTGTGACCGGCATGGAAATGGGCCATGGAAATCTGATCGTGTCCAACTCAGTAAGTTGTCAAATCCCCACGGTCTGCACAGACTTGTTTTCCTTTTCATCACATGGCGCAGGCATGAAACAGCCGAGCCCGGCCTAACGTCCTTACGCTGAGGAAGTAACAACCGAGGGCAGCGGGCCGGCCGCCTGATGCTTTTCTTCATCCCTCATCCTGTTTCCTCCCTCTGTCTTAAAACCTCTTCCCCTCTCGCTTGCTTCCTTCTCTTCCAATGAAGCTGGGGCAGGCCCCCACATTCTCTGTCCACACCACAGGAACCTAACAGCCCCGGGCGGTAGAAGAATCTAGCAAACCCGCGTGTGTCCCAGCACCCTGCAAACAGCTGGCTTTGATGACAGCTCCAAGGGCAGCATTGCTGTTTCCCAATGCTTATCACGCGCTAATTAATGTCAGAACAATGTCTCTTGTGTCCTTAGGCAGGGAAGGGGACACCCCTCGAGTGGTTTCCTGGGCCCAATTACGGCTTAAGAGCAGAGGCAAGGGCTGTGGTGTATGGCAGGAAGGCTTGAAGAGTAGTGCTCCTCTCACATGGGGCCGTGAAAAACCTGGATGCACTCCAGCGTGGCAGTGGCCTCCTCCTCCCCAGGCCCTGGCCGGGTGTCACCAACACCTTCAGCGCCTGGAGTAGCAAGTGTGGCCGCCCCGCTCACAGTTGTCCCACGCTATCTAGAGCGGGGAACATCGTGTCCAGATACACGTCCGCTCATGCTGAAGGCTGGAATGCGGCTTCCAGGGTGCCTGGCTCCCAGCACGGGGCTCTCTACAGAGCTGGCCTTCGCCTGGGCACAGCTGCCCGTGCAGATGGGCAAGCTCGGGCAAATGGATGTGTGAGCTCGAGATAAAGACTTAGAAATGAGAGTGGCGGAGAATAAATGGAGGGGTGTGAAGAGCATGAGCAGCCATACACCCCGGTAATCGCCAAGAAAGGGGAGCGTGGGAAAACATCCTATTCATTTATGTCGCATGGACGGTCCATTCTAAAAAAAATCTATTCTGGCACCTGCATCGTGTAAGAGTCACTACCTGCGTCCTATTCTGGCAGGTCGAGATAACCCTTCATTTTGGGCTCGGCCGAAGACACTAAAGATAGTCATTATCTCAGTATACTCACCAGGGCATATGGAAGAATCACCGGGAGTATTTATCCACCACCACACATGTGATTTGGGCACCCACCTCTGTGACTTCAGAGGGCCTTGGAGGCCTCCATGCTCAGAAGAAAACAAATTCGTACCCTTTAAATAGTTAAATGGGAAACTTTACTTCAGAAGCGCAACTCCTGGGTAAAACTAAGTGGTTTTCAGTCCCTTCCGCCTTAGCGTGAATAATGGCACAAGAATTAGAGCAGATGATGTCCGTGAAGGGAGGGGACCTCAGGAAAGAGATCTGATGAGGGGAGGGTATTACCCGGGCTCGGGCTGACCATTAGAAGTCCTGTTGAGATTCTGAAATGCCCGAGTTGTTAAAACATGAACGAAAAAGCCACAAGTTTTGCTTATTATTGAATATGCCTATTTTAATAGAAATTTTTATACTTTCCTTCTCAGATAATATTGACGTTTGCTAAATATGTCTGCCAAAGGTCTGTGTAGGACACAGAGTTCTGCTGGCAGAAACAGAGAAACTCTGAGCCCGATACCAGCTTTCTGATGATGGGGTCTCTTGTAGGACACCCAGAAATGATTCTGATGGTGCCTTCTTCCAGGGTATGTGCCATTACAATGATGAGCTGAGGCTCGCTGCAGGCACTGAGTGATTACAAAAGGACCTGAGGACTGATTCAGAGTCAATCCAATAAAACCAAACCCAAATAAACAAAAAAGGTACAAATCAAGCAAAGCTCCCTCTGCCACAGGGCAATGCCAGGTCTGTGCCAGTTGTTGGAGGACAGTCTGGGAAATAAGCCATCGAATTATCAACCTCGTAAGTTGATCAATAAGGTCACTCAATGTTACATGGTAGAGGCTGGGAGGAGGGGTTAGTTCGTTTGAGGTAAGCCATGTGTTCCTAAAAAGGTTAGGGCCAATCAAAATTTTCCACATAAAAGAGGAAACGTGCTAATTAAAAGGACCTTGTAAAGAATCCTATTTTCATATGAAAAATTAGCTCTTGATTTCTCCTTTTCCATAGGTTTAAATCGCTATACATTGAATTTTCTAAAAGCAGGCCCTCCTAGGGTCTAAGTCTCTGACCTACTGCCTGTTACACAAAAACTAAACAATGAGAGACCCCACGTTGTATTGCTCTGCTCACTCATTGCCTTCTCATGAGACCCTGTAACAGAGAAGGGGGCATTGTGGGTGGGCCACAAAACGCGATTTTACTAGCAGATGATTGTGTTATTATTCAGGGGTCTCCGGAGAAAGAGAATAAATAAAGAAATTATTATAAGAAATTGGCACACATGATTATGGAGGCTGACAAGTCACAAGATCTGTCGGGTGACTCTGCAAGCTGAAGACCCAGGAGTAAGTTCCAGTGCAAAGGCCAGCAGGCTCCAGACCCAGGAAGAGCTGATGTTTCAACTCAAATTCAAAGGAAGGAAAAAGCCAATGCCCAAGTTCAAAGCCCATCAGGCAGGAGGAATTCTCCTTTATCTGAGAGAAGGCCAACCTTTTGCGCTATACAGGCCTTCAACTGATTGGACGAGACCCACCCACACTAGGAAGGGCAATCTGCTTTACTAATTCTATTGAATTAAATGTTAACCTCTTCCAAAAAATACTGTCACGGAATAATATTTAACCAAATGTTTGGCCATCCCCTATTCCAGTCAAGTTGACAGACGAAATTAACCATTATAATTGTGATGTCCTTTTTCTACAAGGGAGAAAATAGGAGCAGATGTGCAGGACCCACATGAATTGAGGAGCCCAGAGTGAACTTGGCCAATACAGAATGACCAGATTGTGGGGCTGGGGTCCGGCCACAGGACCCCTGGATGGGGAAACTGCCCAGCATTCTGATAGCCACAGCCCCAGATGGACACCTAAAGGCCCTGCCCGGGGTTGAACTCTGTCCTATTGTGAATAGGGCCATTACAAGAGGCAGTCACACACTCACACTGCTATCAAGTGTTAAACCCCGGCTAATCTGCAGGGGACAGGGACATACTATCACATCATGGTATTTTGAGCAATTTCCTTCCCAAAGTTCCAAACTTCACTTATCTGTAACCTTGACTGGACTCATGGCTCCCTAAGAAAGAAACTGAATTTTAGAGAGTTTGGCTGGTGTGGCCGAGGCCCCACAATCTGGCCGTCATGATCCGAGTCCCCTGCTTCCCTCCTAGGATTCCCGCAGTGCTCACAGCCCCCCCACTGCCTTGACATCCTCCGGCTCACAGGCCTCCCCTGTCCTGCACCAGGAGAGCAGGCCGGCGGCACCATGGCTGAGGTGGGGACCTCAGCCTCTCCACTGAACCTGGTGGGCTCACTGCCTCAGGCCTTTGGTGATTTCGTTTGGCTTCCCCAGTCTGCCGCCTGTCTCTAGTTACTTCCCCTACAACGGGCAGAAGCAGGCGCACAAGCGACTGTAAAACCATCACGATGGCCTCAAGAAGCCCCTGGACTTTCGGGTGCTACCTCGGCCCAGGCATCCTTAGGCCCCATCACTCTTTCGGGTCCCAGGACAGCTGGAGGCAGACACGTCCTCACCCCTGGCGTCTCACCCTTCCCTTGCCTTCTCTCAGCTCGTTCAGTCACCGCAATAATGCGCTTTAGCCAAATTTGCTAAAAATACACTTCGCTTCTCCGTTACACTTACTGATGCATTCTATTTCAGGCCTGTTTGTATTCTTACTTAGAAATACCCGTATGGGTAGCAGTGAGAACACGCGGGATGTTATAGCATTTCCTTTGGGAAGGTTCCACTCTGCTCTGCTGTGCTCAGCGCAGGGATCTGAAAAGCAAACCTTTCCACACAGGAAGGTAATTTGTGATGTAAAAAATAGAAAAAGGCTGACGTTGGAGCAGAAAGAAAGAAGCCAATCGGGAAACAGATTCAGTTGGGCACACCATGGAACCCCACGCCGCCTGCTTCTCACACCCGCCCGCCGCAGACGCACGCCCAGCCCCAGTCCCCAGAGTCACTGTCACCGCAGAAGCAGCTGCAGAACGGCCTCTCCATGGAAGCCACACGACACCTGTCAGAAAGCTGGAGAGCATCTAAAGAAAGCCTCGGACCAGGCTTAACTCCACGAGCTGTCCCTGGAAGCTGCCTCCCACGTCTGAGGCTGGGAGGGCATTTCCACTGCATAGGGTCCCCTCCTGTGAGCTCATCCTCCCCCGACTCACGTCCCCGCTGGCTTCCGGGGGGCCGTCCTAGAAGAGCTCCCTCACTTCCCTGGCATTTCCAAGAACTCGGACTCTGCTATAATCACACGAGGCACAATGACAGCTCCCCTCCCTGATCTTTGCCTCCCCGCAGGGAAGGCGGCAGAGGTATGCATGCCAATTGTCAAAGGCCTCCTCCATCCGTGCTTCCTTCTTCCTGTTTCATCCCAGCATCTCCTGATCGGCCTTCCTTTCTCCCAACACATACCGAATACATGTTCCTCTATCTAGAGGTGAAGCACGAAGGGACACAGTCACTGGGGTTGTTGGCTGTAGAGAAGATCCTTGAGGAGGGAGAGAAGAAAAAAATATATAGTGCTGGGGCGGGAAGAGGGAAGAGGGGGAAGCCAGAGCTCAGAACCCAGCTGGCGCCATACTGATGTCTCCGATGGCAAAGCTCACGGGTGACAGGTGTGTGATGCCCACAGAGTGAACCGTTCAGAATGCCAGCTCTGCCTGTCCTGCCTTTTTCAGGTCTCAGGATCTCGGCTACTGCAGTAGCCTGAACCCAGAGCCATTCTTCCCCCAGTATCAAATAAGCCCATTAAAAACATATTTAAAAAAAAATTAAAACTATTAGACTGAACTAATAAAGTGGAGTCTCCCAAAGGCTGGAATTCAGGAGTTTCACCAGCTCCACACTCTGGAAGTGGCTGGGCAGAGGTGGTTAATGGCAGGAAGGAAGAAGTTGATCCAGCCAGACCTGATCATTAAGGATCACGGAGGAGAAACAAACAAACAAACAAACAAACAAACACGGAACCAGAAGCTAAGAGTATTTCTCTAAATGTATGATCTCTTTTGCACACTTAGCTAGCACTGCGACCTGGCCAGGGAAGTAAATGATTGACAACCCTGAATTCAGAGTTCCGAACATCTGAAAATGTTCTGAACCCCAGCAACAGCAGATCTTATTTATTTAGGGTTTGTGCCACCCTTAGTAACAGAAAACATTAGTACAAACAAGGAACCCTCCAGCTCCATCATCCGATCCCATTGGTGAGTTCAGATCACCAAAATACGCCTTTCCTCCTCCAAGTATATCTCCAGGTGCTTTCACTGAATTCAATTAGATCTGCGTAACAAAAGACAGAGCAGCCGCAGGCTGTCGCAGAGATGCAAATGTATAAGGCACACAGGCATATGGAAAAAGAAAAAAAAAACCACTAACATCTCTCAGACCACATCCCTTTCCCTTTTCTCTGCTATTTCTCTGAATAGCTTGCCCTGAACACTGTAACTGCCAAGACAGAATTCATGGCTTGGGAAGAAAAAAGAAATTCTATTATTCAAACTTTCTTTCCTTGAACTTAAGGTTATTACTGAAAGGGACCGGTGAGATTTCTTTAGATGGAAAAAGGCTATTTCTCTCTCCACTGAGCTGCCAGGTAGTATAAGCAGGAATGCAGGTGAGCTGACCTTGAGGCGCCCACAAGAGGCCCTATACTTCCACCAAGCTCTGAACCTGACTTACAAGAAATGACTTACTGCCCAGACTGCCCCCTCCTCCTCCCGCCCTGAAGCTGCGTTCTGGTCAGGGGCAGGGGTGGAGATGCAAAGAGAGGGAGCAGGCGCAGGCCGCTCTCTTCACTCCTCTCTTTTCAGAGAGCTGCTGAGAGGATTAAAGAGGTAACTGTTGCTTCTGGAGCTCTTCAGCTATGAGACGCTCTATAAATACCAATAAGCACCCGCTCCACGCGGGAAACCACATTTCATCACCGTGGAGGTAAGTGCTGCCGCGGCCTGCACCAAGGCCGTGACGCGGCACGGAGGGAGCTTCTGCCCTCCTGAGCGCCTGGGGTCACCATCGAGTAGGGTGACCCACATGGCATCCTGCTCCCATGGGAGACTGGAGCTCCCTGGACAGCTGGCATCTGCTGCGCCTACCGACTTCCATCCGATGTGCATTTATTAAGCACCGACTGTCTGCCTGAGGGGCAGTAGAGGATAGTGGTTAAATGCATGGGCTCTGCAACGAGGCTGCCCAGTGGGAATCCTGGCTCTGCCCGCTCACTCGCTGTCGGACCTGGGGAAGCTACCTTGACCTTGGGAAGCCACCTCACCTCTGTGCACCTCTGTGTCCTCGTTACACGGAGATGATAACAGAACTCACTTCATAAGGTCACTGTGAGGATTCAACGGGTCCATCTGGGTCCAGGACCGTCTGATACACAGCTGAGTGTCAGAAACTTTCTAAGTTGCTATGATACTTACCTACCAAGTGTATGGCTCCATAGCAGCTGATTTATTCCTTGAGTATTTTAAGTCAGATATGGGCTGTGCGCTAACCCGTGTGGGGAAACAGAGAAACGGAAGACAATGTCCCTGAATTCGGAGCCCCAACAATGAAGGTGTCGACGCGTTTTTATCTTTCCCTGCCAGGCAGTGGCACATACAGGGCGTGGGGACAGAGCATTTATCACAGACGTTGTTTAGAATTGCTGGCACACAATGATAATAAAGCAGACTGACTTTTCATCAATGTTATGATTGTTTAGACAACCGTATGGGCAATGCTGTCTCTTAGCTCCCGCTCCCAACCCTTCCCTTTGCCTCTGCACCCACGCGCACCAGGACCTCATCTAAAAGAGAAACAGCCGCTCACCTGGACCCCCTGCTAGGAAGCCCTTAGTCCATCCTGTGCACTGAGCAGAATTCCCTCCATTGCGGGTTCTGAAGTATACTTCCCATAAAGCAAAGGGCACACCTGCCGTAAACCAGGCCCAGGTGTGAACCCCTGACCCTGCTTAGCTGAGTGGCTAAGAGTGTTGGTCCCCAAAGTACAGTCCCCACACCACCACCAGCAGCCACAACAGCACCTGGGAACTTATTAGAAATGTGACTTCTCCAGTTCTATCACTGACTTGCTGCATTAAAGCTTTGGGGGGGTCAGGCCTCGGGACCTGCCTGTAACAAACCTTCCAGGGGATTCTGATACCCATTCAAGTTTGAAAACCACCGTCTTCAAGAAAGTTACTTACATCTTTCTGAGTTACGGTTCCCTCTTTCCTTATATCACTCACCTCCCGAGGCTACAATGTGAGAGGTACATAAGAACACATGTCGAGCACATGGCACGGCGCCCGAACGCGGTGGGCGCTCACGACACTGTACCTAGCACACAGGTGTCGGTGAAACAGAGCCACAAAACAGCAGTAACTCGGCAACAGCGAGAGTTAAGGTTGGAGTTAACAACACCCTGATGTTCAGGGAAGTGGTTTAAAGGACAGTCCGAGAGAAGCTAAGGGGGACCGACAGATAATACCGCACACTGCCCGAGACCCCCCAGGCTCCTGGGGCCCCTAAGCCATGCCACCTGTGATCCATGGAGAGTCCCACAGACTCTGGCTCCTCAAGCATCCTGGGGGCTCGGAATTGCAGAAAATAAAAGTGTATCCCTATTTTATTGTTAAAATGAGGATAATAAGAGTTTTGAGGAGATGCCACTAGACAGAGGACTAGGGGTGTCTGAGTTCAAATAACGGTATTTAAAATGTATAACGGAAGTCTTTAGAATGTGTCCTGAATTGCGGAAGGGTGTTTTTAGTGACCAACGGTTACAAGAAGCATCACGTCCAGATTGACAGTGTCTGGAATTCAGGATCTAAGGAGCGAGCACACTAGAAGGTCCCCACCCTGGGTTACACACCGCCATGACCTAAAACTCTCCGGCAGAAGCCATGCGAGACTCCTAATAGCCAAATGCAGTGGACACCTGTCAATCATCTTATCCCCTCCGGCATCTCATAGCCAACCGCTCACACCTCCCTCAACTTCCTCCCTTCGACTTCCAACACACCACCTGTCCTCGCTCTCCAACCATCACCCCGACCTGTCCTCCAGCCTCCCCCGTGGGCTCCTCTGCTCTGGCCTTCAGGGCTGTCACACTTCATCCTATCTCCTCCAGCCCGTCTACTGAAACCCCCTCATTCCTGCTCTGGAGCCTGCACGATGCATATGAAGACAGCAGAAGGGGACAAAGCTCCAGGCCAGGTGCCATCCCTTAATCTCGGCCCTATCGCTTACTCCGTCACCTAAAATGGACATGGGAGTAGACAAAGAAGAGGACAGTCTTCTCTCTGTTCTTCTCCTCTGTCTTTTTTTCTCTCTGGAAATCTCATCCCCCTGGGCACTGGGATGACCTCCACAGCTACCTCCAGCCTCGGCCCGACCCTGAGCTCTAGACCTTTATATCCAACCACCTACTTAACCTCCACCCAGATGTTCCACCAGCATGGGAGATCAAGTTATCTGAAAGTGAACCCACTATCCTTTCCATAACATCTGTTCCTCTTACTGTATACTGCACTCTAGTTCTTTAGTAATGGGACGTGGAGCAGAAAAAATAAAGAGCTGGGTTTGCTAGGGATGAGCACTGGCAAGCCTACTGATGAGGTTCATAGAGCTGGGCAATGCAGGTGCTATTAAGAGTAAAGTAGTGACTCACCCCAAATTCAAGTTCAAAGTAGGGTACAAAAATTTAGGTGGAAATACTTATAACATTTAATATCAAATTGCTCTCCTACTTTCATCTGTCACCTCTGAAACAGACCAAGAAAAATACTAACCTTTACTGCAGATTCCCAAAATAAAAAATCTTGCCACGGTAAGAAAAATTTCTGTAAAGAAATATAACCATCTTCTTTGAGTAAGAATCTAAATTCGCACTAATTATACAGTATCTTTATTTCATTTTCCAGTTCCATTATATAGTCACGTTGTAATTATCCCTACCCTGCAGATCATCGGCAGGCCCGTGGAAAGGCCCAGAATAGCAGCATGCTCTGTGATCTCTCCATACCCTCCCACTTGCCAGTCGTCCCAATTAATGGGGCCATCCGGTCGCCCAAGCTAGAAACCTGGGGTTCGCTCTCTTCCTCGTGTACCACCATGAAGTGCAAACTCATGAATTCCCGCAATTCCCACTTCCCGGACGGTGCTCACATCAGCACAGCTCCCTCTCTCCCTCCCTCAAGCCCACTCCCATCTCCACCGGCATTCCCACAGCTCAGGACGCGGCCGCGTCCTGCTTGGAATTCGTCGGGAAATGCCTCCATTACACTTCTTACTTCATAAAGTGGGAAGGAGAACCCGTCCTAAAACACAGCCCTCCTGAAACTCGCCTCTTATATGAAGTGTGATTCATCTGACAAGGGAGGACAGGAAGGAAGGTGGAGGACGAGGCAGCTGCCATGCCCGTGAACACGACTGTATTATAGTTCCCAGACTCAGATCTAGGACGGGCGCAAACCTCATGGGGTACTCAAAAACCCCGAAAGCAGGGACTTGAACAGATTTCTACTATATATTCATAGCAGCATTGTGCACAACAGCCACAAGACGGAAGGAACCCAAGTGCCCCGGGATGGAGGAACAGATAAACAAAATGTCTGTCCATACGGCTGAGTATTAGTCAGCCTTGAAAACAAATGAAATCTTGTCACAGGCGACAACAGGGATGAACCTCGAGGACATTATGGTAAGTGTAATAAACCAAACGCGACAAGACAAATACTGTATGATTTCACTTATATGAGGTACCTACAGTAGTCAAATTCATAGAGACAGAAAGTAGGATGATGATGGCCGGGGTGAGGAAGGGGGAAGAGGGGAGGGGGAGTTAGTGTTTAATGGGGGACAGAGTTTCAGTTTGAGAAGATGAAGAAGTTCTGTGGGTGGACGATGGTGATGGTTGCCCAACAATGTGAATGTACTTAACGCCACTGAACTGTAAGCTTAAAAATGATTACGATGGCAAAGTTTATGTTGTATATATTTTACTACAACCAAAAAATGGTAATAAAAAAAAAAATCCTCTTGAAAGAGGTACCAGTTAGGGACATTGGGACATTGTCACAGACTAGCTGCTGCCCCTTCTCCTCCGTCTCCTCCAATACTCCCAAAGGTCCTGCCTCCCATCGACTTAGAAGTCGCAGGAAGGTCCAAAGGGACTTAAGTGTCTAATAAAAAAACACTTCCTTTTATTATATAGCAAAATACCATTATGTCACATAAACGAATTTATTTAACTCAAACCTTAGATTCCATTAGCATGTAGGGCATGTTCTGTTAATAACAAATGTCGCTTTAAAAATAGGTTCCGGTATTGCCTTTTCAGTATACGTCATTCTGAGAAAGCGATTCTACAAGACTGTTCTACTGGATTCCCCCACAAAGACAGCAGGGACTTCTGAGCAGCCTTCCCGGATCAGGTCTCCACCCTTCTCTAAAGATAAAGAATTACCTGTACAAATTTCAGACCCTTTTCCCCACTGTTTAACACCTTTCCATGGCTCCTGCAGACCAGCATGGTAACGTCCAGCTCTGCAGCGTGAGGGGTAGTGAGCTGGCCCATTAGGAAAGCTGACTGTGGGCCATCTGGTCACTCAGGGGAGACTCCCTTGCTTGAATGCTGGCTCCACCCCCTGCTGTCTGAATGCCCTCCTGTAAATCACAGCCTCTCTGGCCTCAGTTTTTTTTTTTTATCTAATAATAACAATTCCTACCTCTTAGAGGTGTTATGAGGATTAAATGAATTGATATCTGTAAAATGCTCAGACAGTGTCTTGCACATAATAAGGACCATGGAAGCATTAAGCTATTGGTATCATTTTGACACACAAAGATCTTCATGATGTGGCCACAGGCTCCTTTTTCCAAGTGTAACTTCTGCCCTGGGTTTCTACACAGATCATCTTGCTAGCTGACCTTCACCAACAGACCACCCTGTCTAGGCCTCGAGCTTCCACACGTGCTGTCCCCTCCATCGTCACTCTGTCCCACATTGGCCTAGAAAACTCATTCGGGGCTGTCATTTTACCACTGGTGGCCTTCCTGACTCCTGGACAGACTCATGCCCACTTTCCTCTGTCTTTCCTTTGGCCCTTACCCACCATTAGAGCGATGTCCACCTTGGACACTCAGCTGTTCACCTGGCTCCCCAGGTAAAGAACAGTGGATCCCTGGAAGGCAGCGACTATCTGGCTTGTCCTTGTAAGTGCGGCCTCAAACATATCTTGTATCTGGCCACATACAAGATACCTAATAAAGCTGAATGAATGAATGAGTGAATGAGTAAATGAATGAATGAATGCCGAACAAAGGGAGAGGAAAGAAGGAGACAGGCCGGAATAACGTTGTACGAGGTCTCCATGTAGGAAGAAGGGATGTGCTCGAATAAGAAGAAGAGAAGCAAGGTTTATCATCACAGAAAGGGCAGAATCGAAGGCCGCATGGGGCTGAGCAATCAGTGATATTATGCACAGACCACCTGAGGCTCGTGGGTCTCGCCAGGGCCTAAACCATTAAGGCCCATGACAGATTTAGACAGGAATAAACAGAGATAAATGATGGGGATAGCATGTCATCGGTATCTCAAAATGCCCTCGTGTGTCAATGAAATGAGTTATATGTCCCAAACAGCTATGCACTAGACGACAGAAAAATATAAGGGCAGAGATGGCTCAGGTTGAATGGGGACTCGCAGTCTGGCTCAGAAACACAGCTTTTTCAATGTGTCTCTCCTTATTAAAGTGAAGGAAGAAATCTGAGACCCACTCAGTGGGCAGAGAGATGGGAGGAGAACCCAGGTGGGGGAGGCGAGGGCTGCTCCAGTCCCGCCTTCCTTGATTCTCAGGAACTTAGGAGCTGAAGGGCCCTTGGCCAGCATCCTGGCAACCAGAATAGCTCCTGACCTTTAACCCTCAGTTTTGGTTGCTGAGCTCTAGTCAAAGACCCAGGACCTGGGTCACATGGTTGTCTGATAGGCCAAGCCAGCCCTACACTGGCCACTAAGAAACCATTTGCCCTCGTGAACGAGATGCTGTTTCCAGGTAGAAGTCAACATCGCGACCTGTGATCACTGGGCTGAAAGTAATCATGAAAGGGCATCGTAAGCGCCCCCCGCCCTGCCCCGCCCTGGTCGCACCTGCACAGGCTGATACAGACCAGGGCAGCGTCCACGTCCCAAGAGGAGCCAGCCTGCTCCGCACAGCCTGCAGCGGGCATGTGCTCAGGCAGACGGTGCGCAATGAAAGGCCAGTTGGCCTCCACTTCTGATTCACTGGCAAAGGAGAAAGTAGAACTAAACTAAACACGTAGAAGACACACACGTGGGGAGAAAGGAGGGAGATGAGAGGGAACTGATGCCCCGCCCCCGCCCTCCCCCACACTACACACACACATACCGGGGCCTCGTCTAGGACAGAGGTGGCGGCACACTGGGCCATGATGCACACTTCCAGCTAGGACTGGGTTTCTTGGGGTTCAAAAGGTATATACAGTATTTTGGGGAAAGACTTAGCAATATGAGAAAATGCTCAGGATATGTCATTTAAGAAGAAATGGAAGAAATAATATAAAAGTAATTGTGTAAACTATTTATACACAAAAAAAAAGCCTTTAAAAAAATACATTAAAAATTTAACTGGTTATGTCTGATTAAAATCTATTTTTATAGTCTTCTTTAAATCGTTATATATCATACAAAGTCGGGTGGGGCGAAAGCACACTTTCCTTAATTTACAAAAGCAAGCCTCTATGTACTAAATTGAATAAAATCAAAGTTTTCAAAAGCATTAGAGAAAATCATTATGAAATCTGGGAGGTAAGTGCAACCCTCACGGCTAGTTTTGTTTATATAATAATGACATTTTGAGACAATCTGAAAAACCTAATTATCCGCTTGCTTACTGATATGTGAATATTTGGAATCACTGAGACAAACCTTTGGATCAAAAATAAAGCCCAAAGCCAATCAAGCAGAAAATTCACCATCCTTTTTTTCTAGTATTCATCCATTTACTAAAATATCAGAATCTGCCTTAAAGTAAATGTTCAATACTTAAGAATAACCTAGTAAACCAATGAAGTTAAATACAGAAAAACAATTCTGCCAGGAATAACCAGCTTCTGTGAGAACCAATTACACACAAAGGCTTAAAGGAATAACTTAACACTTTCATTTTCAAATCCCTTGAAAGGGTCATTTCAACTAAATTATTCTCCAAGTCAAATATAACATTATTTCCTCCAGAAGCTGCAAATTTGAAAAACGGATTCTTAAAACCTTATTAAATAATGTTAGACTATAAGCGTATTTGCCGAAGCATTTTATTGTATTAGCTTTTCCTGGGAAGAAAAGTTCCCACATAACAAGCTGCTGTTATGTGGTTATTTGTTTAAGGACTAGCAATTCCTGCGAAAGGTGTGTCTTTTCTTTTCTAATCTATGGTAGAGGGTAGCAAACCAAATAAGGGATGTTATAAAAATGATGCCTCTCTGGGCTTGGCCTAAGTGAAAGCTGGAAGGCACTGCTGGCTGCCTGCACGCCCACAAGGCAGGCCTGGCTCAGGGGAAAGAGGAAACTCTGAGTTACCAGTACAGGCTGAAATCCAGGCATCAAGTCTACACATAAAATGGGGAGGGTGGGAGAACCTCCATTTTCACACCTGGAATGCTAGATTGCACTCGGGAGGATAAAAATGTGGGGTGGTACTTCTCTCTAAATAGGAACGAGACCATGTTCTCCCTTCAGAGGCTCCCATTAGGCTCCGTGGGCAGTGACTTCGGGGGTCCCAGGAATCGAAGAGCTCCTTGCCCACACGACCCCTCTTCCTTCTTCTCCTCGGCCTGCCGGTCTTCATGCTCAGGGACTCTCTTCCTTGGGAGAAGGTTATTTAATTTCCATGGACATGAATGGCCCACATTTCTGAGGCCTGATGCTG
Source organism: Pteropus medius (assembly GCF_902729225.1). Taxonomy (NCBI): domain Eukaryota; kingdom Metazoa; phylum Chordata; class Mammalia; order Chiroptera; family Pteropodidae; genus Pteropus; species Pteropus medius. The sequence continues at coordinate 391,033 of NW_024347790.1, read as the reverse complement.
GGTGGGCTGCTGAGGGCAGAGGAGATTTGGGACTACAAAGAACCTGCCAAAAAATGAATGAAAAGAGGTCCCCCAGGCCTCCTCTACCTCATTATTTGGTTGCCTGAATCCAATAAGAAAACAACCACATGAAAGGAAAGAATGACAAAGAGAGCACTAATTCCTCTCAAACCTTCTGGAAATTCTGCTTCGGAAGGGAGAGGGTGTGGTCTGGGACTTGGGTGTAGACCAGACTCAGAGCCCCTGCAAGCCTAAACCGCTGCATGTGTTCTGTCCACGTGGGCTGGCGCTGGGGGTGCTGTCTCAGGCTGGAAGGGCACCCACTAGGGGGTGGCTCATCCCTGGAAAACGCAGAACAACCAGAACAAAGGTCCCTCCTTGCATTATGCACTGGCAAACAGTCCTTTACCATTCTCGACCCCAGGCCGCCCTGGGAAAACCTCCCCTCCCAGACTAGGGAACCCCCTCAAGTGATCCCACACTCAGCTCCCCTCTGCCACCGGAACCAGCCTCAACCCAACAGATGTCCGGAAAGTTCTGGCTCCACCTTTGCCACGGGAGCCCACAACCTGGCTGTTATTCTCCCTAATCCTACTTCGCCGCTTTAAAATCACTTTAAATAAAATCCGCAGATCATACACACGACACAAGTGGACCGTGGACCGGTGTCGACATCCTGGCAGTTTCGCCAGATGCTGCCACTGAGGGAGACTCTGGGTAGAGGGAACCTGGGAATCTCTGCTTTATCCCTTATAACTTCACGTAAATCTACAATGACCTCAATAAAAACTTGAATTAAAAGACAAACCGAAAGACAGACTTTATAAGCTTCCTGTGAATAAAGGCCAATCAAGAGTTCATCCTTCCTCCAGATGGTCATACAAAGGGAGCCTGGCTTCTGTCGACACATCTGTAGTTCATTTATTCAACAAATATGTGTGCCATCCCGGAGCGTGCCCGTTCCTACGCCAGGCATCACGGAGCCTGTCTCGGCTGATCTCAGAAAACAAACAGCGATAAGAGGAAAGTCAGGCGGTAGCCCTCGGGTAACGGAGCTTTTCTTTCACAGGGATGAACGTGTTTAGACACGCATCAAATAGGAGCACGGTTCAGGTGGGGACATGGCTCAAGTAACGATTCATCGGGATCCGGAGCTCTGACCGCCCCCCCCCCCCCCCCAGCAAACGTGAGGGCGGGCTCCCAGCCACCGGCTCCTATCATTTACTACATGCTTAAATGTGACGGCGCCCTTCCATTCCTGCTGCTCTCTGCATATTTAGGAGCAAGTTTCACAAGGGCTCCAGAGAGAGGACACGGTTCGCTTCAAAATGAGTTGTCACGGCCTGGGTGCCTTTTAGCCAGAACGTCCCAAAGATCATAAGCAAATGTGCTCCTGGCCAGACAGTCCTCATTTCTATTGCTTTGTTTGGTAGCTATTCGTTGTCTAGACCAGATGGGGCTATCACTAGTGTTAACAGCCCTTCGGAGCTCCCCTCAGCGGGCAGGCCACCTACCCAGAAGGGCCGAAGACACAGTCCCAGGCACAGAGCCATCCCTAGGAGCACAGCCTTAAAGGACTGACAATCTTCCTTGGTACATTTATTGCTGATTGTATTTATCAAAGCATTTTTAATCCGTCATCTCATTGGCTCCTTACAATATTTATCAAAACTTTTATATGGAGAAACCGAAGCGAACACTCTCAAATATTCGTCAGTTGTTGGTGACTCCGAAATTGATGATTCGAGACCAGTTTAGCCTTTTTCTGGCCTCCTCCTGTCTTGCAGGGCGTTTTACCACATTTCCACCAGTGCGCAGGCAATAGTTTGAGAGAGAAAAAAAATGAGTCTTGAGTCAGAGAAGTGAAGTTGCAGCCATGACTCAGTGGCTGACCTTGTATGAAGCCTCCCTGGGCCTCTGTCTCTTCATCTGTAATATGAGGGTAACACCCACATCACAGGGCCAAAGGGATGATTAAATGCGACAACCTGGATAGAATTTGTGGCGGCTGCTCAAAATGTGACTCCTTTTGTCAAAAGTGGTTTTAAAAATAAGATTGGTTCAACAGAAACAAGAACGAACCACCAACATGAAATTGGGAGATTATCAGAGAATTTTAATTATTTGCAAGAACTCCTGAGTTCATGGGTAACTGAGGACTGTCTATAATTAGTGGCTGCTACAGAAATGCCCATGAGCAGGGGTTGGAGGAGGGGTTCTTTTTTCATTTATCTGAGTTGGTGGAAAAAAAAAATGCTGCCCGGTTATCCTTCAATTAGAAACCCACAACTAGAAGCAATGCATGTCACTAAAACTACACATTTTATGGGCGCATTCCTATCAGATTTCCACATTATGGCGGTACCTTCAAACGCAGGACTTAGGAATGATTAATCCTTGCCCAATGCCCAGAATGGCTGAGGAATGAGTATGCTATTTAATCTAACCTGCTTACGAGAACTGCCTGATGAACTATCTATAAGTGGCTGAATTTCAGACTATGAAATATTACAAAATGTATTTGGGGTGAATAAACTGACTGCTCCTTTCTGCCCTGCCTGATGTCAGCCACTAATGCCAAACTTCCCAAATTGGAGTCTGTGTGCCGAGGCGCCGCGAGGCCACCTGATTACGGTGGCACATCTCCCTCGAGGATCAGTGTCCATCAATGGGAGAAGCATCCAGAGATGCCTGTGTGTTAACTGCTCTCTGCACTCGACGGGACTCAGGGGGAGGCTGAAAAGCGCTGCTGAGTGCAAAGGAAATACCGATTTATGGAACACCCCTCTGCCGAGGCCTGTGCTAGGTGTCTGCACATCCCTTGTCCTAGTTAATTTCTTACCTAGTCATCCAACAGTCATGGGAAGAAGAGCGGGGAACAGTCAGTGACTTTTATTATTGTTTTGAGATGCATTTTAACTAAGCCTTCAGAGCCCAACTCAGCATTTGGATCCCATCCTTCAAGTCGCCGGCTGCAGGTGAGAAAAAAGTGGCAGGAACTTGGTTGGGAAAGCATACCAGTGATGTCCTCGGGCATGGGAAAAGTGGATGATGCAGACACAGATGTGCTGACAGGTGATGAATTCTTGCTGATTACTTTAAAAGGTGTGTGTGAGTGTGTGTGTGTGTGTGTGTGTGTGTGTGTGTGTGTGTCTTAGAGCTTATTTTCACTTTCAAACTCGATTAGCCAGGAAATAAGTTTGCTCCTGATACAAATTCCAGCTGCTGTTTGCTCAACAGAATTTTGCCAAGAGATGCCCCTTCTCTGGTATAATGCTTATTTCCTCTTCCCAGCCCACTCACCACGTTCCTCGTTTGCGCTGCTGTTAAGCACTGCCCTCTGAGCTCTTCTCGCCAACACGGGAGGACCCCACTACCTTAACTGGTCAGAAATAAAAGCTCCCAAGGATGTGGAGGAAAGGGAACCCTCGTACACTGCTGGTGCAGTGTAAATTGGTACAGCCACTATGGAAAACAGTCTGGAATTCCTTAAAAAATTAAAAATGAAGATGCCATAAGACCTAGCAGAATCACTTCTGGATAGTTAGCAAAAAAAGCCCTGAAAAACAAAAATACTCATTCAAAAAGATATATGTACCTCTATGTTCACTGCACCATTATTTACAATAGCCAAGATCTTGTAATCTAGTATCCATAGATAGATGATGATTGGATAAAGAAGATATGCTATATGTATGTATATATACATACACACAGAGAGAATGGAATATTAGCCATAAAAATAATGAAATCTTGCCATCTGTGAAAACATGGATGGACCTAGAGTATATTATGCTAAGTGAAATAAGTCAAAGACAAATATCATTATGATTTCACTTATAAATGAAATCTAAGAAAGCAAAAAAATTAATAAACAAAGCAGAAACAGATCTATAGATACAGAGAACAAGCTGATGGTTGCCAAAAGGGAGAGAGGGTGAGGGATGGGTGAAAAGAAAAAAATGTAAAAAATTATACAAGACTCTATGCTGAAAACTACATAACATAGTTGACAAAAATTAAAGAGAAAATAAATGGTGAGGGAAAGTTGTGTTTGCAGACGTAAGAACACACAAAAAATGAAAAATTTAATACTCCTAAAATTGATTTACAAATTCAGCATAAACTCAACAGAAAAAAAAAAATATATATATATATATGTATGTATATATATGAGCTCCATGACTCAAATCAGCCTACTGAACCTGTTCTGTTTGTCCTTTGACCCCTCTACTGTTTAATGACACATACGACACAGAAATTCTCTGTAGTGAGCTCCAAAGTAATAGACAAATATAGGCTCTTTCTATTTCTATTGTCCTTACTATGGTATTTTACACCCATTCTGTCGAACTGCCTTGAGACTCTCATAAAGACGGTCAAACGCTTATCAGCAGTCTACAAAACTCTTTACAGGACAGAGAAACAAACTGTTCGGTAAAGTACGCGCATGAGAGAATCCATTTATTTTCCAGGAAAGTATCCAAACTTGGGCGTTGGCGAAACACTTAAAACTACCTGTGAACAAACACGCATCCTTTTTGTTGACTCTCGAGGGGGCTAAGGGTCTTGCTGTGTGCAGATGCGAGAAGCACTGGCTGGGAATGCCCAGGCCAAGCGGACACCAGCGGCTTGTGTTTACTGTGTATTTAGAAAACAGAATGGCTCCCAAGAAAAGCAGTCCTTGGTTTATGTGACGAGCAACAACTTGTTCCTGCAAAGATGCTGTGGGCAGAACAATACAGCTTCCACGCAGAGGAGCCAGCCTTCCCTTAGAAGCACGGATGGACTGCAGCCACAGCAGATGAGTGCCTCAAATCAATTGTGAAAGACTTCACGGACTTATAAGTGAAATCTAAGAAAACAAACCGACAGCTCTGGGTATGCTGACTTTAAAAACGCCTCTCGTTAAACTGACAGCCCAGACGGCAAGAAGGCATTACAGAAGCAGCCCACCTTCCCTGCATCTCCCCATCATCCTTTCTCATCTTTGCACCTCTGTTGCTCTTACTTCCTGTCTGGTAATTAAATTCAAGCAGAAAAGGCAGCTTGGGGAGCACCACTCACATAGCCTCTCAGTTTCCAGATTCCTTGCAGCATCCTGGCACATCAAGCACTTCTGCAAGGTTGCCTCACTGATGGAGAATGGGACAGTCACCCCATCATGGACAAGCTCTAGTGACTCCCCCAGCCAGGCCCAGCAATGTGGTGGAACATTGCCATGAGGCCAGCACAGGCGGCAGAGGGGCCGAGCTCCTGCAGTCACTGCCTCCCCCTTGATCTACGAGGAAGCAAACATCACTTCCTCCTGAGTTCACCTGAGATTCCAAGAGAACAGATCTGACAAAATTCTGAAACAGCCAGTCGTCAAAGATGGCCCAAGTCTCTTACTCAATAGAGAACATACATTGTAAGAAATACAATGGCAGGAGTCCATCATCACCTTTTAGTGCATTCCCCAGGATGACAGTGGATTCTTAAAACCCCTAGGCATTTCCTTGCTATTCTACAGAGTGGGGCTTATCATAATTAAGAAATAAGAATCTGTGTTACCCTGCATTTTGTGACCCTTGAAACAAAAGTGATTTCTGGTGCCTTCTTCATTAAATCGCAAACCTAGGATTGTTTGTGAATGTGCTGGCTCCAGATAGATCTATATTTTGGACTTTGGTTGCCAGGAAAATTCCAGATTCTCAAGTCTGGGCTGTTATTCCTTCTTATCTGAGCAAGACTTAAGTTATTGTAGATTTGGAGAGGCAAGAAACACTTTGGCCATCACATTTTCCTATGATTTTGATCTTTGTTTCTCAAGTTTCACCAAAAGTTTAATCAAACCTCCCCCAAAAAACAGAAAAATCGCTTTTAAAAAATCATTTCATTATAGAAACTTTAAAAAGTGACCGTATTAATCTTTCATCTGATTCAGAAACTATAAAAGAGAAATGTGCCAGTAAAAGACTAGAACAAGAAAAAATAAACACAGGAGAAATATGTTTCAAATTTTACATTAACTACTATGGAAATATTTCTACGGTATTTTCAGACAATGACTATCATGAAGACACATAGAATGTGAGGGCTATGTGGTGTGTGTGTGTGCGCTTCAATTTTCTGTAGTTAATATGTCATCTTAAAGGGACAATTTATTAACTACTCCTTCAACGGAAAAAAATACTTATCATAGTAATAGCTTGTCTATCTCATAATCTGTGATTATAGTCACAAGCTATATAGATAACATTATCCCCAATACAGCCCCACTGCTGGGAAAGCAAACAATGATCAAATGTTTTATTTGTTCAACTGAATTTTAGTCTCCTGCCAATGCAGTAGTAGATGGGGGCACCGTGACCTGACATAATGTGTCTTTATCTTGACTTGAAACTTAACCGAAGTGATAATGATATTATGGTAAAAATGATATCCTGGCAGGTGTAGCAAAAAATTAAAAGTGAGAATTTACTCCCTTTTATAGTCCTGTGCATGACTATGCCGTCCACAGATGCACCATCCACAAATGCGCTGTCCGCAAAAGCACCACGAATACAGAGGAATATAAATCAGCAATTAACCTTCTCTTTGGACCTCAGCATGGATTCTTCTCACCTCCCTCCCAAGGCCCTGGCAGTATGAACCTTCTCTCCCTCACCATCACCCATGTATTGTCTGCTTGTCCCTTCAAGAATGCCAGCTCCAGGAGAGCTTGGACCTTCAGGATGCCGCTGATAGCCTATTGGAGGGGCAGCCTGGCTCAATAAGCATTTGAATGACTACACTCATTAACTTGGCTTCTGAGAAAAGAAATGGTGTGGATGGCCTGACCCCTTCACATTGCATTCAACCACCTTCACTTTCTACCACCTACTCCGGGTCTAGTTCAATGTCAAAGGGCATGCCCACGCGGATTCACTTGCATTGGTTAATTGGTTTCTGCATAACTCAAAAAGTCAGCACAATACAAAAATATATATGTGAAGGATTCATTCCTATACCTACTTGCAATTGCTCCATCCCCTTATGCCCACTATAGATATACATTTGTATTAGCTTCTTCTCTATCCTCCCAGAGTTTCTTTATGCAAATATAAGCAAATTAATCTGCATATTTCTATATCCCCACCTTTCTTACAAAGGGTGGCATACTCTACACACTATTCTTCACCTTGCTTCTTTCACTCGGAATGTACCTGGTCCCTGTTCCTTATCAGAACACAGATCTTCGTCATTGTCTGTTAACGATGTCACAGAGTTCCACTGTGCACGTCATCCTTCAATCGCTTCCAAATTGTCCACTTGGTGGCTTCTGATGTTATGGCGTTACACACGAAGCTTCCACAATAACTTTGTACACATGTTATTGCATGACATATGCAGATGTACGTGTAGGAAAAATCCCCCCGAACGGGACTGCTGCACCTGGAATGTTGGTTCACTCTGCTGGATTCTTCTCCGGTAGCATTTTTAAAATTTATTGTTCAGTGCTCCAAAGATGTGGTGGTACCTTACATGGATGAGTGTGGTATAGGTCACCAGAACCTTTTTCTGCTCTTGTCAAGAACAGTGCTAACTTAATTCTTCACTTTCATAAAACACAGACGCTTTAAAATTTAAATCAGCACAGCATCCCTCAATGGTTGTCGGAGTTCAGTTTCCCTAATCTACTTCCACCCACCAATGCTCTAGTCTAGGCTAATAGATTTTTCCTCTAGTAATCTATTAGAGGAAAACAGGCCCTCAAAGAAAGCCTTGACAGCCTAGTTAATATAGGTGGAGTTAAATTTTTGTAAGAGTATTCAGGGATTCTAAATTAGCAGCAAATAGTTTTTCATCACAATATCCAAAATGATATGGAAAGAAATATATAAATGAATATTTTAAAACCTTATTCAATCTAATTAAAGGAACCTCTTTCCCCCGTTCCATGAAACTATTTTTATTCTCAGAGCTTTTGATAATTTGGGACTTTTTTCACAGTAAGAATCTGTAATTACAAAATGATGCCTATGTGAAGAATTAATGAAAAGGTTCTCTTCTTACCCCTTCTAGGGAAGGCATGAAGAAACATACCTTAACACGAGAATCTTAGCTTTCAGGAAATTAACCTCCGGCTTAAAATATTTATTACAGTCAAGAAGCACAAAAGTAATCATGTGCCTTTGCATCAGTGTAGATTTGCTAAGTATAAGCCATACTAGACTAAATCCATTCTTTGATGCATAGTTTTACATAACACCTTCAAATTACTTAAAAACCGTTTGGCATGGCCAATATGTGCTGGTGAATGTCAACTTCAATTCTAGGAACAGTTACCCTCATCAAGAACTTATACTCCATCCACCAAAGACACGCACAAGAATGTTTTCAGCTGCTTTATTCACGATAGCCCCAAACTGGAAACAATCAAACATCCAACCACTGTAAAATGGGTATCTAAATTTCACGTAATGGAATACTACACAATAATGCAAAAAAAAAAAAAAAAGAACAATTGATACACGCGGCAACATGAATGAATCAAGGGAAACGTAAGGATGATTCCACTTATGGAGATTCGCACCAGGCAAAACTAATCTACAGTAATTCTCGAGGCCAGAATCGTGATTACTTTTGGTAGGGGGTGTTTTGACTGGGAAGGAGTGACTGGAAATGATCTACATCTTGACCTCGGTGTACCAAAAAATTAAAAGTGAGAACTGACTCCTCATTACATGGGTTATAAAACAGTAAGACTGTGAACTTTATAAGTAAGTTGTATCTCAACGTGCTGAGCTGGTCAGCTCACTTTCTATCCAAGAAATTCTTACTCCAGAATGGGAACTAGAAGCACTTCTACTTCTTAGGTCTGAGTAATACTAGCTCCTTTGCTAACTGGCAAGATGAACGTCAGAAATGGTTTTTCCTTGATGAAATTAGGGGTTTGTTAATTAACATGGTAAGTGTTAATAATAGGGTAAAATATCTTAGATACTCCCTATCCTTGAATAGATGGGGTCTAAGAATCCATCCAACAAGGCCCGTAGCCTGTACCTTAGATTCAGTCCCAAAAAAGGTCCAGCCATTCATTTGTAAACATTCTGGCTGCCTGATGCCTATCAAAAGGACAATGGAATCCTGCTTTGGGAAGATTGGCAAATTTACCTTAAGGGAAGCTTCCGTCCCAAGTGGTGGTCACAGCACCTAAGGGGCACAGAGCTGGGGCTTCAAGTGGCAGAAGAGAACACATGACCTGGAGTCTGCCTGGTTACTAACACACGTTTCTTTAACACGTGTCTGCTGCTGCATTTGGTCTGAAACGCGCCTTCATGATAATCTGGGAGCGAGGCTGCGGCAGAACAGCTAACCCCTACTCGCCTCCACCTTTTTGGTGGCTCTACCATTCCTGAGCAAAAAAAAAACTTAAGAGTGTGCTTGACCTACCTGGCTTAGTTCAGCTTTCATCGGGTTTGTAGACTGTGATGACGTGGAAATAGGCAGACACACCTGTCACAAAACGACAAGTTCCCTTATGATGTCCTAGGAACGAAGTGAAGACTGTCACTGGAGGTGAGGAAAGTTGTGTAGATACATGAAAGACCCAAAGAAGGAAGCTGGCCGGCAGGGAGCTCTGCAATGACACCCACAGTTCTTGGAGACGTGTGCAGAGATAGAGAAGACACGATAAGCGTGTTTGTAGATGACTCGAAATGAAATCGGATGAAAGACTGAGATTTCCAAAAGGTCTTGACGTGCTGGTTTAGTGAGCGGGATCCAACAAGATGAAATGTACACGGAGGTGCACAAAATTGAACAACTCTCGGCACAAAATAGGCAAGGCTCAATGATAAAATCTGTCATAATGGTCGCATTTAAAACTTTAAGGGTTTTAGGTAACAAATTCAGGTTCAATGGGAGTCACCACATTGACGTGAAGTGAAGTGAAATGTGTTGTAGTCACCAAAACTGTAATGCATATATTTCAATAAAAAGTTTACTTTAAAAAGGTGTAATGCAAACAGATATGTGTACACCTATTTTCACATCAACATTATTCACAACAGCCAAAAGCGGAAGCCCAAATGCCCACGGATGTATGAATGGATTAACAAAATGTGGTACAGTCATACAATGGAATATTATTTAGTTTTTAAAAAGGAAGAAATTCTGACACAGGCTACGATATGGATGAACTTTGAAGACATTATGCTAAGTGAAATAAGCCGGTCACAAAAGAACAAATACTGTATGATTCCGCTTATATGAGGCACCTGGAGTTAGCAAATTTCATGGACAGAAAGTAGAAGGGTGATCACCACAAATGCCAAAAAATACATATGAAATGCAATCTTTTGCTCCACTAATTTGAAGAGAAGCCGCTGTCCTGCTCTACCCTCTGCTCTCGGCGGAACACGCGGAAAGTCAAAGCACAGTCTCTACACTTTGTAAGGGACCGGCAAACGCTGCCCGCCCAGTGCCCCTGGTTGCTGCGTCCCTACTTCTTCAAGGGACCCAGATGGCTCACCCCAGTCCTCTCCCTTGATAACAGGACTACTGGTCACTTCGGAAAAGAGGAGGCTCCCAAAAGAAACACTGCTTCAAGACCCCAGCATCTTTGCTCCAGGTCCTGGGACCCAGGGGGCAGAGGGTCTGTCAGCCAGTGGAGCGACTTCCGGGCACTCCGGGCATGGTCACCCCTTCAGAGGAGCCCAGAATTCCTCTAGGTAATAAATCTTCCAGAAAGTCTTAGCCCTCCATCCCCTTTCCTCTCTGCCTCACTCTACACACACACACACACACACACACACACACACACACACTGCAGCACATGCTGCGCACTTTTTACACACTCACAACCATCTTCAAGTCTCTGTCCCCTAAATCCAAACAAGTGACTGGTATATTCATTCATTCAACGAATCTTCATAGTCAGGGAAAATATTGAAGATGAATTTTTTTTTAAAGATTTATCTATGCAAGGAGTGCATATCATCTGAACGACGATATTTATGGCATGACACTATCATCAGAATTTATTTCTCTCACCCCTCTAAATAGTCTATGAAGCTAAGACAGAGGGGAGGAGGCCACAAGGCACCCGTGATGCTACAGAGTGCCAGGTCCCAAGAGGAAGGTAACTATAAAGGGGAAAGAGCCACCAGGACCTTGATGTCCCTTTCTCTGTGGCTGCGCCTCCCTGTGTCCCCTCCCTCTTCCCCCACCCCTCCCAGGGCAGGTGCTCCCAGAAGAGCTGGCCAGGAGGACCGGGAGGGCTGCCCCTTCTTCCTCCCTCCCTCCCTGGAAGCCCACCTACTGCTTCGCCCCCCTCCGCTGCCTACCAGGAGAGGGGGCCTGCAGGGGGCCAGCACTGCCTGGCCCAGAGGTTCAGAATTAGGGAGCCCTTTATGGCCATACACTGCAGTCCTCTCGTTTGGCTTTATCATGGATAAATTTAATATTCTGGTGTTCATCTATCTGACCCTTCAGCCTACTTCTCGGCTGGTCCAGAGCTCAGGTGGGAAGGGCCTCATTCTTCACACGCATAACAAGGTGGCCTGGAGCAGGTTGGGAAGACTAAGAAGCTTGGAAGGGACCTCACAGGGGCACCTGCTGGATGTGAGAATGTGCCCTGTGGCTGCTGGTATACCTAGGCAGTCACAGCAGGACATTCGCATCCCTTTGTTCTGAACAATGGGAGTTTTCTTAGACAGATAACCTGAGAGATCCAGTATTCAGTCTCCTTGAATAAAACACCAGAGGCTCAACTAACAAAAGAAAATCAAAAGGACTGTCCTCGTTTTCAACTCTAAATGGCAGTATGAACGTTCACAAAGCATAGAAAACGCAAGCCCCAAAACCTGCTAGGCCTGGATAAACCCGAGCAGCCCCGCCTCAAGGTGGTGGACAGGAAACTTGCATGCTTCCGTGGGCCTTAGCGAGCATTCAGTTAGTTCTGCCTCCTCATTCCTCATATGAGGCAACTGCAGTAACACACAGGAAATTCAGTACAGGACCTGACCACACCTGGGAAACCTGAATATGAACAGGATGTCAGAGGAAGTTATTAATTGTGTTATGATAATGTTATATATAGGTAATTTTATGTATTATATAGATATATAAGTAAGTTCCTTTCTTTCCTTCCTTCCTTTCTTTCTTCTTTCCTTCCTTCCTTCCTTCTTTCCTCAGAGGGATGGGGGGAGTGGACATCCATACTAAGTATCATTAGGGGTGGAACGTCAAGGTGTTTTTTAATAAGATATAATTGACATGCAACATTGTGTAAGTTTAAGACGTACCATGTGTTGATTTAATACACTTACATATTGCAATATAATTACCACCATAGCACCAGCTAACACCTCCCTCATGCCACATAATTCTCATTTCTTTTTTGTGATGAGAACATTTAAGATCAAGTCTCCTAGCAACTTGCAAGTAGGCAACACAGTATTACTGACTATAGTCACCACGCAGCAGAACGAACGTGCTATCTCCAGAACGCATTCGTCTTATTGAAACTTTGTACCCTCTGGCTACCATCTCCCCCCACGAACCCCTGAGAACCATCACTCTCCTGTCTGTTTCTATGTGTTTGGGTTTTTTAGAGTCCACATATAAGTGAGATCACACAGGATTCGTCTTTCTCTGTCTGACTTATCTCACTTAGCGTAACGCCCTCAAGGGTCCATCCATGTTGTCACAAATGGCAGATTTCCTTCTTTCTTGTGGCTGAATAATATTTCATCATGTATATGTACACACCACATCTTCTTTATCCATTCGTCTGTTGATGGGCACTTAGGTTGTTTCCATATCTTGGCTATTGTGAATAATGCTGCAATAAGATATCTTAAATTTACTTTAAAATACTTTAGCATTTTTTCAAATGGAGTGAGGTGAATGAATGAATGAATGAATGCATGGCCTGACCAAGGTATACACAGCTGTTAGTGGTGGAGCTGCTTAAAAGTCATGCATCATCCTCCAGTGTTTTATACTCTCAACACCAGAGCAGCTACTCAAGGTGATGCAGCCTCTCAGAGGCCATCTGGGCCCTGCTACCTTTGGACTCTACAAGCTCCAAATGAGTGTGACAAATCAGGCTTTGATGAAAAGAATAAGCTGGTAGATTGGCCTTCTCTGATCCAAAGGACCAAATAAGGGCCCAAAATTCATTTCACATTGGCCTACATGGACACTTGTTCTGAGTTTCTGAAACCTCGGCACATTATAACATTATAACAAAAGAATGTGTGTATAATCCTACAATAACGACCACGAGCTGCTTGCCATGTACCGGGGATTATTCTAGTGTTTTACAAGAATGCTCTCGGTTCATTGTCAGCACATCTCGTGAGATTATTGTCACTATCATATAGATGAGGTAACCAGGCCACCGAGAGGCCTAAGGGACAGAGTCAGCATTTTGGATGACACTGCCACATGTTTTCCTTATGGCCATACTCCATTTCCACATACTCCATTTCCCCGATATTTTTCACTGGGAGAAATGGTCCAGGCATAATTCTTTCATTGTTCTCTTTAAAAATAGTACAGAAGAACAAAAACAAAAGGTAAAAGAGATTAAATCTGCCCCATAGGCCAAAACAAAATATTTGATGGCGGAAAAATCTTTCACTTCGTGTTTCTCATGGAAAAGTCAAATCATTGAGATGCTGCTTAACTCTCTCCTCTGAATAAACCTGGTGAAAAAATCTAGGCAGCCCTGCAAATTCTTCTTCTAGAGAACTCTCTGGAGGCTGCCCACGGGGCAGCAGAGGCCTGAGGCTGCCCGCTCAGCCTCTTATCTTGATGTGATGGAACGCTGCCGATCTTTCCCTTTAAGGGGTCTGGGCAAGCTTCTGCAGGGAAGTCTTCATTCGCACACGCATGCGCACGTGCGCACACACCCACAGGAAATAAAGGAGGATGTAGCCAACCTTCCAATACCTTTGTCAGTACCGACAATGACTTTGATGATTAAATTACTCCTTTAAAGTTGTACCTTCAACGCTAAAACAAGACACAAAACCAAAAAAAAAAAAATCAGATCCACATAAACAATCCTGGAAGAGGCAAAGTGCCTGAGGATGAATTGAGGATAGTGCCTGTTGGAATGTCCCCTAGTCCTGGGTCAGAGTCCCTTCCCTCTGATTAATCCAATTACTCCCAGCAGCAATAAGTTAAGGGTGTCTCATGTAATACTAGAAGACGCCACAGAATTCTCAAAGGGAGTCAAAGTCAGGTTCAGAGTATGTAGCATCTAAAGGCACAGAGGGAGGTGGAGACTAAAAGCCAATTCAACAACTAGAACAACAGCTCCAACTCCAAAGGTTTCAGTGATTGCTGGCAAGGAGGTCACTGTAAAAGGTCTATGTCATAAGAAGAGAGAGGACTTGTATCATGACGATAATTCCTGAGGTCCTTCACATATTAGCAGACTGAAAGCAGAAGGCAATAAACAGGGCGAAGAAGCCATATTTCCTATTTGCAATAGAAATGAATGGCGGTATCCATAAAAAAAACAAGAGTCCCTCACACAGAATATCTTCTTTTTACTAGTTGGAAACTTCTCGTTCCTCCTAAAAATTTATTATTGTTAAAATTAGTATCTGACATTCACCAAATGACGACAGCATGTCTATATCTCTATTGCGACTACATCGTTCATTCACCTCTGGACTGACTTTCAAAACAGTTACCTTCGTCCCAGAAAACGACAGTCAGGCACAAAGATAAGGAAGGCAATTAAAAGTTCCACTAAAAACAAAAATAAGTTAGTGATATAACTTTCTGCAGTTGTCAAGGGCTGGTTTATGACTTTTACATTAAAAAGTGTAGAAACTTTTCCTTTTCTATTACTTTTCCTTTTCTAAACTTTTCCTTTTCTATTTCTATTGCAGAGAGTGCAAATGTGATGACTGTAATGGTGAAAGACAAGGGACAGGCCCCTGTCTAAAAAATGCGTGCTGACATTACTAGACGATGATACTTTGAATACTCGAAGGAAAGTCTGCTCTGCAGCCCAGTCGTGTGTTCCTCTTTCTTACCCATGCTTTGGTGCTAGATATGTCACAGTCAGTGACAGCAGTACTAACATGGAAGCCAGCCAAGTAACAAGAGCCTAACACCCAACCTTCCTGCCAAAGAAGCCAAAACAAAAATGGCAGAACCAAAGCTAAGTCTAAACAAACTCGAGCCACGCAGTATTTAAACAGTATTTAGTCTCAGAGACCAGGGAAACGGAGGTTTCCATGGTCCTTTTCATGTGTCGCTATATGAGCACAACACGTGGTTCAAGTCTCCTTGAAGACAATTACAGTGTTATATTGTAACTACTAATTTATATGCTTGTCTGTCCTCTCCCCTGCCACTGCAGTGCCCTCAAATTGCAAGCGACATCATTTTTCCATCTGTACATTTGACCAAAGTGTCTGATGCACAGTGGGCAACCGTCATCTCTGTTCTGTAAATACGGAATAAACGTCCTAACCAGACAACCCCTGAGAACACTTGCTGCTCATAAATATCCTTCCCACTCAAGAAAAAAGTTCACTATTGCAGGGTAATCTCTTGGGATCTGTCTTCCAGAGTCCTTAATAAAATAGATCTAAGAGGGGTGTCACTGTTTCCTTCAACTGCTATGAGCTAATATGGAAAAAGGAGCAAAAGAAAACGTCTCAGAACCTAAGGGGAAGATTAGAAAGAAATAGTGAGGAAGGAGAAGTGGAAAGAGTAAAGGAAATGCAGAGATAAGATGGGAAGAAGGCAAAGAAATACCCTGCCTTCTTCAGTTTTGCCTGGACTCAGCCACCACTGCCTCCTCTCCTGGCAGAATTTTGGACAGTCTCAGAAGTATTCACTTCTCACGTGCTTCTCCTAACAAATGAAGAAGCAGGTTTCCACTTTTCCCAAAATACTCAACAGTGGTTGAAAGTTCCTTTTTGATCTTCGCCTTGATAGAAAACAAAACAAATGAAAAACACTCCACGAACAACCTCTCACGACCTAAAAGCGCCATATCGTTAGATTCGGACGTATGCAAACTCGGACTAACGGTGAATGTTCAAGGTTAGTGGCGAAACTGAAAACAGTGAATGTCAACGGAAGGGCTCGCCGATCTATCTGAAATAAAACATGAGTAGACTGGAGTTTCGTTTTTGTACAATGTTTAAGAGAAATCAAAGTTTTAAGAGAAGCGCACTGCTAGTAAAAAGAACTTTAATAACTCTTTAAGCCTATGATTTAAGTTTTATTGAGTTTTGGTCCATTATAATTCATTAAGAAGACCTGAAGAACTATTACAGCTGCATTTCAATGCCATCAAAACGATTATTTTATAACTTTAAAACTAAATTGCAAATTTCCATTTTTTTCCACCTTTTTTTGTGCAAGAAAATTTCTTTCTGTACTATTTCCAATCCGTTCTACGTTCTGGAGATTTTACTGAAACTATGATCCAGTGCTTCTTGGGGGTTATTAGTTCCCATCTTTGAGTAGACTACATAAAAAAAAGTTTAGACTGAGGAGAAAAAAAAGTTTGGCTTTTGTCGCAGCAAATGAAACAAATAAAATATGTATCCAAAAGGACTAAAATATAACAAGAATGACAGCATATAAAAAAAAAAAAGCGACAGATCTGCTCTTTCATGCTATATGAGCACAACACATGGTTCGAGTCTCCGTGAAGACAATTACAATATTATAGTGTAACTACTAATCTATATGCTCATCTGACTTTTATGAGGTGTTGGGAGGAATGAAGCCCCCACCGGGGGAACCCCATCTCTGGCTTCCCCCAAATTTAAAGAGAAGTTTCTGCTAAAAAGGAAGATAAGTCAGGCCACCAAATTCTTTCCCATTTTGTTGAGGAAAAATGGAAACCTCCTCAGCCTGTCTCGTATCAAATACATAGCAAAAGAAACCACTTAAGTCCCCAGCCCTCTCTGGACTCTGGGACCCTCAAGTTCAAGTGCAAACTGCTCAGGAGTGCAGGTGTGCAGCCTGTTCATGCAACAGATGTTCACCCCGGCGATGCTGACGGAAGCGGGGTGAACGGCAAGAGCAAAAATCCACAGTCGTCACAGCTGTCACTACTACCAAGCCCTCAAATGAAGGCAGATGATAAAATATACAGCATTTTGGTTGTGTCGATTTAATCTCCACAGCACACTAAATGGTGACAGAACTTACTGCAAGTCTAAAGGGATGGACAGTCACAGAATAACTCTGAAAACGTGTGGCTCTCGCTGCCTGACCTCCAGTCAATAAATGCCTCCCCCCACCCTCCAGACAAGCACTTTCAATAAATATTAAACCACAACAAACAACCATTCTGGTCTCTGAGACACACGTAGGCTTTTTACCCACAGAAAGCATCTGTCATAATAACTGCAAAAATGAGCTGCAGAAAAGAAAAATAATTTCAGCTGGTTGTATAGAGAACAACTGTCCTCAGACGGCCAGGCGCTGGGACTTGGGATAATAGCTCACGGTAGACGTGGAGCGGCTGACGTCTGTCCCACCCAGGTGACGGTCTCCCGCACACACGAGGAGTGCAGGGCTCCGTTTTAATAACTGGGAGGGCAGGGTGGGGAAGTCTCCTGCACCAGAAGGCTAAGGTCTCGGGAAAATTCCACGGAAAACCGAAAGCCGACAGAAGTATTCTGTCTTTCTAGAAGATGAAAGCAATTCAGTGCTGTACAAGGGTGTGGTTCGCATTCAGTGTCCAAGGGTAAATTTCCTTATTTGCTTTTTAACTGAAGTCAAACTGTTAATTGTGTGGCGGACGAAACAAGCAAGGCAGGGAGGACAGAGGTGGGGCCATGGAGGACAAGCCCATCGCCTCTACCACGATGCCTCGAGCTTCGGGAGCTGTGGTGAGGATTTCCAGTCTCGAGGTTAGTCATCCCTAGCGCGATGTCCACGAATGTAGACCCACGGCTCCTGGGTAAGAAGTCAGCAGTAGCAGGCAAACTTCACTGCAGTGTTTAACTCCCAGGCCAGGGAAATGAGTAGAAAATGTGTCCCAGCAAACAGGAAGGTGAGCGCACACAGAGGACATGCCCAGGGACCTTCACTGATAGAATAATCTGTGCTTAGAACCAAGCTTTTCTTAGAAGCTAAACATGCCATCTAAGAAAGGCACTGTCCCATTCAGACGGGACAACAGCCACATCCATGACTCCATCAGGGCAGAGGACGATCGAGGCCACTTATCTAACGTGAAGGAAAGAGCCAGAGGTGGGCAAAAGATGCCAAGGGCTGCTCAGAGTGAGGATTCTTTTCCAAGACAGACCCACGACCAGTGATCGAAGACGAGGAGGATGAGGCCTAGCGCTCAGGGCGAAGGGCTGGTGACTTCGGCCCTGGAATCGCTCCGTGATAAGCCTGGTACAGAGCCTATAAGCCTGATGCAGGAAAGAGTCACACAGCAAGCCTGACTCCTGTCCTCCCAAGGCCTGCAGACGAGGATGGCCCTCCGCTGGCATGTGAGAACGTGGATTCTGGGAGGGCGCTCTCCGCCGAAGTCAAGAGTGATACACTATGTATGCCGTCAATGTGGTTTCTGCCTCGAGAGGACAAAAGGCTAGGTAAGAGAATTCGCTCTCCCTGCCTGACCGCGGTGCTGGGACACTGGCCCTCTCCTGCCCACTGGCTGGACCACAGCACTGGCTCCCCTGGGGCTCCGCCTGGCCACCTACACATCGTGGGACTTCTTGGCCTCCAGAATTGCGTGAACCAATTCCTTACAATAAATTCCTACCTACCTATCTATCTATCTATCTATCTATCTATCTATCTATCTATCTACCTATCTACCTATCTACCTACCTACCTACCTATCTACCTACCTGCCTATCTGCCTGCCCATCTATCTGCCTACCCATCTATCTACCTACCCATCTATCTATCTATCTATCTATCTATCTACCTACCTACTTACCTACCTACCTACCTACCTATCTATTTACCTATCTATCTCCTATTGCTTCTGTATTTTTGGAGAACCCTGACAATAAGTTTAAGAACATCACGAGGAATTTTTAAACTTTTCCATTATGGATGGAGAGTTGATCATTTAGGCCCTTAAATTTTCGGAGTCTTCAGGCAACCACCTGTTAAATGCTATTATCCCTAGAGCCAGCAGTTAATTCTGGGCCAGTAACTCATGGGAAGAACAGCCTGGAATACATTAGCCAGGACCACGGCCTGCCTCACAGTTCTGAGCGGATGTGGCTCTGCCCCTGCCCCCGATCACTACAACAGCAGCATCTACTGGGCACCCTCCTCCAGGCTCAGCGCCGGACCCCTCACACACATATCGCCATACCCCAGCTCCTGCAGGGCTCGCCCACTTTACAGGTGAGATGCGGAAAGGTACAGCAATTTGTCAGAAGTCACGAGTCAAGGTGTTCGAGGGCTGTGTCTGATTCCAGATCCCACACACTCTAGACCATCGCACAGCCAACTACAATTTGAGAAATACACCAACAGACTCTTTTTTTAGTGTTTGGAAGAGAAATCTTTTAGGACTGGTTATTCAAGGTAAGACAGCATTAGAAAAGTCAGAGCATGTCTCTCTGTTGGCATATACAAAAATACTATCTTTTACCTCAGGCCTTTGGGACTATAAAGGGCACCATGAGAAGAACAGCCGCAGCTCACGTCAGACCCCACAGACTTAAGGAAAGGTCACCGAAATTCATGGCGCTGGCTGCCCCTATGGTGGAGGACTATATAAGGGTCTTGTTCTGCTTGAACTGAGGGAAAAAACGGTTCAAGCAGAACAAGACCCTTACATAGTCCTCCACCATACCTTCGTGGTCAACCACGCCTACGAAGCCTTCTGCAATGGGAGACGGTTTATGCCAAATGTCTGCTTTCCTTGTGGGAGTCTGGAATTTTGGTTCGTGCCAGGCAGAGGGTGCCAACATGGTCAGCCTCGGTGAAAACGCCAGCCACTAATGAGCTTCTCTGGTAGACACCATCTCATGCATGCTGTCACACACAGCTCGGTGCTGGGGGGAATAAAGCACGGCCTTGTGACTCCACCAGGAGAGGACTCTTGGACGCTTGTGCCCAGATTCCCCTGGACTTGCCCCATACCCCTTTTCCTTTTGCTGATTTTGCTCTGTGTCCTGTCACCATAAGACATCATGGCCACGAGGATAACTGTAGGTCGGGTCCTATGAATGCTCCCGGCAGATCATCAAACTTGGAGGCGGTCTTAGGGATCCTAACATGGGGACTTCACATTTTTTTTCGACCCACTAAGCTCCCAGAGCATAGATACTCGGGACCCAAGCCTTCATCACCTTGTAGACGAGGAACGGCACATTTCTCACGCCACTAGACGAAGGCAGTGAGGGACCGTTCACATTTCGGAAGACGCCATTTGTAGAGCTGAGTACGCTTAGCCAGGAGGAAGCATGGGAGCCCGAAGTCCTTGCCTAACGGGACAGTCCCTCCCCGTTCACACTGGGATTCTCGGCCCAGGCATTCATGAGCTGAGGCTTGACCGACTCATGGCAGTGGAAGACGCAGAGCTGCCAACATGAAGCTGTTCTGCTCGTCGCTCTGTGTATTAGTCTGGGCTCTCCAGGGAAACAAAACCAATAGAGACAGACGAGGACACTGGTTATAGGAATTGGCTCGCATGGTTATGGGGGCCGAGAAGTCTCACATGCTGCCGTCTGCAAGCTGGGGAACCAGGGAAGCCAGAGGTGACTCGCTCTGAGCGCAAAGGCCTGAGAACCTGGGGGGCTGACGGCCTGAGTCCCAGAATCCGAAGGCCTCAGAAGCAGGAGCTCACCGTCGAGGGGAGGAGCAGACAGATGTCCAGCTCAAGAAGGGAGAGGACGAACTCTCCCTCTCAGCCCTTTTGCTCTATTGGGGCCCTCCACGTTTGCATCGCACCCACACACACTGAGAGGGCCACCCTCTTCACTCCGCCCGCTGAGCCAAATCTAATCTCGGCCAGAAACACCCAGAAGTAGTGTTTCACCAGTGACCTGGGCACCCCTGACCCCAGCCAAGGTGACGCATAAAATTAAGCATCACAACATGTTACTGCAAAAATGCTCTGAATCCAAGGCCTTGTTTTCCCTTCTTTGTTGTGGTTTTCATTCAACGAATATACACCAACTTCTAGCTTTCTGAATAGCCACGTGTGAGATATCTGGGGGAGATACCAATGACATGGTCCCAGCGCCGCCCCCCCCACCCCAAATCAAATGAGTCTTCAACAAGCATTCCATGCACTGGAACTATGAAGTTCTATCCAGCCCTATTTCATCCTTACGTTGACTAAAGCACTGAGCAAAATTGGGGGACAGGACCGAAAAGAAAGCCTAGACTAGTTTGTCTGAAAAAGCAGATATAAAAAACAACTGAACCCTTCAATCTGAGAAAGGAAAAAAATTGCATGCACCCGGAGCAGGAAATGAGGGCTGAAGGGAGAGCATCAATCGCTGGTAATTAAACCCTGTGGTCCGCAGAAGGGCACTGGGTGACGATGAGAAGCATCTGCAGATCTCCAGGAGACGGGGATCTCCGTGCCCCGCGCCCCGACCCCCAGTGTCTGACAGAACAGCACAAAGAGGGTAACTCTGAGGATGGCTGAGATGAGATCGGACCTCGCACCTGGTGTGTGGGCGGTCGGTTTTTCCCGGGTGATGTGATGTCATGTGTGTCCCATCTGCCCCCAGGCCCAGAATGCACCTGGGCACACTCCGTAGTTCTCTTCAGTTGCCTGGTGGGATAGTCCAGGGATTCGATCGCTACGTAAGATTTGCGGTTACTTTAATTCTGTGGACCTCGTATAAGACCCTTTCCATGGAGGTTCCATCGCCGATGTGTCGCCATCTTAGGAGCAGCTGGCTGAAAGCCGGGCTTTGAAGGGTGCTAAGCATGATCCCAACTGGAGTAGAGCACGGGTGACAAGGAAACCGTGAAGCTGGAAGGTGGGGAGTCTTCAGGGAGCAAGCGACCCTGACATCTCCAGCAGCAGAGGCAGGACGGGCGCCCTGACACCATTCATTCATTCATTCGTTCGTTTGCTTACATTTTAGAAGAAAAGCAAAGGGCTTCGAACCTGGCTGCAACCCCCCAGCTGGACCTGCCAGAGACACACAAACACAAACAGCACACAAATGACCCCGGAGTCACCCATGAAACTGCCAGAAAATGAAGGAGGGCTGATGGGAGGGGACTTCACAGTCGCGGCCTCACTGGACTGCAAAACGCTCTGGGGCTGCTTCCCCCCTGTCTTCCACGGGCAAGTTCCAGGCCACCACGGGAGCACACAGCCTGCTCTCTCTCTCTCTCTCTCTGTGTTCCTGTCTGTATCTCTCGCTCGCTCTCTCCATCTCTCTCTCTGTCCCTGTCTCTGTCTCTCTCTCTCTCTGTCTCTCTCTCCATCACCAAAGGTGAAGAAATTGCTCCCGATCTCTGAGAGAAGCATCCCCACTGTTCCCCCAAAGCCTGAAGAATCTAGAAACCACTGTCTCTCAGATTTACCCCAAATCCCCCTTCCCGATGTCTAATGCCAGACCCTAAGGGTCGCCACAGCCAGCTCTGACTAAGGAGATGCAGCTGAGCCTTCTTGGCTGCCTTTTTCCAGCTGTGACCTGACTCCCCAGACCCCAACACATGGCTGAAAAACAAGTCACAATCGAGGGTAGTAGAACGGCAGAAAAACAATCAGGAGCTGCAAGAGCGTGCAGAGAACATCTTCGAATTCTCGGTGGGAAGTGAGGAGGTTGTACATCTTAAAATGTAATGTGGAAAAGATGGGTAATGGCCATCGCCTCCAGCTTTCCTAGGCAATCCTTTCAAGGAAGCAGAAAAGAAGGAGAAAAGTCAGATGCAGTCACACAGGCAGGACGAGAGGCCTATAAGGCGTGGACGTGTATGTCCCCATGTCCCTGCTCCTTGAGTCAGAGAGAACACGTTCACTCCAGCCTCCTCGCGAGTCAGACAGGTGCTCTGAAGGGTCACACAGTGGTGTTTTTTTTTTGGTTTTTGGTTGGGT